>NC_139224.1:86180884-86570724 GCF_055691185.1 Crinia signifera | reverse complement strand
AGTGATGTCACAATTGACATTATCGGTTTTAAAATTACTGTCGTAGATGATGTCCGTGCCATCCGTGAGTTCAGAAGCGTCAATTTTACAGTTTCGAAAAGATGGTCAAAATCAATTATGACATCATCAGTGATGTCACAATTGACATTATCGGTTTTAAAATTACTGTCGTAGATGATGTCCGTGCCATCCGTGAGTTAAGAAGCGTCAATTTTACAGTTTTGAAAAGATGTCGAAATCAATTATGACATCATCAGTGATGTCACAATTGACATTATCGGTTTTAAAATTACTGTCTTAGATGATGTCCGTGCCATCCGTGAGTTCAGAATCGTCAAATTTACAGTTTTGAAAAGATGGTCGAAATCAATTATGACATCATCAGTGATGTCACAATTAACATTATCGGTTTTAAAATTACTGTCTTAGATGATGTCCGTGCCATCCGTGAGTTCAGAATCGTCAAATTTACAGTTTCGAAAAGATGGTCGAAATCAATTATGACATCATCAGTGATGTCACAATTGACATTATCGGTTTTAAAATTACTGTCGTATATGATGTCCAAGCCATCCGTGAGTTCAAAAGTGTCAATTTTACAGTTTTGAAAAGATGTCGAAATCAATTATGACATCATCAGTGATGTCACAATTGACATTATCGGTTTTAAAATTACTGTCGTAGATGATGTCCAAGCCATCCGTGAGTTCAGAAGTGTCAATTTTACAGTTTCGAAAAAAAGGTCAAAATCAATTATGACATCATCAGTGATGTCACAATTGACATTATCGGTTTAAAAATTAATGTCGTAGATGATGTCCGTGCCATCCGTGAGTTCAGAAGCGTAAATTTTAAAGTTTTGAAAAGATGGTTGAAATCAATTATGACATCATCAGTGATGTCACAATTGACATTATCGGTTTTAAAATTACTGTCGTAGATGATGTCCATGCCATCCGTGATTTCAGAAGCGTCAATTTTACAGTTTTGAAAAGATGGTCGAAATCAATTATGACATCATCAGTGATGTCACAATTGACATTATCGGTTTTAAAATTACTGTCTTAGATGATGTCCGTGCCATCCGTGAGTTCAGAATCGTTAAATTTACAGTTTCGAAAAGATGGTCGAAATCAATTATGACATCATCAGTGATGTCACAATTGACATTATCGGTTTTAAAATTACTGTCGTAGATGATGTCCGTGCCATCCGTGAGTTCAGAAGTGTCAATTTTACAGTTTCGAAAAAAAGGTCAAAATCAATTATGACATCATCAGTGATGTCACAATTGACATTATCGGTTTTAAAATTACTGTCGTAGATGATGTCCGTGCCATCCGTGAGTTCAGAAGCGTCAATTTTACAGTTTCGAAAAGATGGTCAAAATCAATTATGACATCATCAGTGATGTCACAATTGACATTATCGGTTTTAAAATTACTGTCGTAGATGATGTCCGTGCCATCCGTGAGTTAAGAAGCGTCAATTTTACAGTTTTGAAAAGATGTCGAAATCAATTATGACATCATCAGTGATGTCACAATTGACATTATCGGTTTTAAAATTACTGTCGTAGATGATGTCCGTGCCATCCGTGAGTTCAGAAGCATCAATTTTACAGTTTCGAAAAGATGGTCGAAATCAATTATGACATCATCAGTGATGTCACAATTGACATTATCGGTTTTAAAATTACTGTCGTAGATGATGTCCGAGCCATCCGTGAGTTCAGAAGTGTCAATTTTACAGTTTTGAAAAGATGTCGAAATCAATTATGACATCATCAGTGATGTCACAATTGACATTATCGGTTTTAAAATTACTGTCTTAGATGATGTCCGTGCCATCCGTGAGTTCAGAATCGTCAAATTTACAGTTTTGAAAAGATGGTCGAAATCAATTATGACATCATCAGTGATGTCACAATTGACATTATCGGTTTTAAAATTACTGTCGTAGATGATGTCCAAGCCATCCGTGAGTTCAGAAGTGTCAATTTTAAAGTTTCGAAAAAAAAATCAAAATCAATTATGACATCATCAGTGATGTCACAATTGACATTATCGGTTTAAAAATTACTGTCGTAGATGATGTCCGTGCCATCCGTGAGTTAAGAAGCGTCAATTTTACAGTTTCGAAAAGATGGTCGAAATCAATTATGACATCATCAGTGATGTCACAATTGACATTATCGGTTTTAAAATTACTGTCTTAGATGATGTCCGTGCCATCCGTGAGTTCAGAATCGTTAAATTTACAGTTTCGAAAAGATGGTCGAAATCAATTATGACATCATCAGTGATGTCACAATTGACATTATCGGTTTTAAAATTACTGTCGTAGATGATGTCCGTGCCATCCGTGAGTTCAAAAGTGTCAATTTTACAGTTTCGAAAAAAAGGTCAAAGTCAATTATGACATCATCAGTGATGTCACAATTGACATTATCGGTTTTAAAATTACTGTCGTAGATGATGTCCGTGCCATCCGTGAGTTCAGAAGCGTCAATTTTACAGTTTCGAAAAGATGGTCAAAATCAATTATGACATCATCAGTGATGTAACAATTGACATTATCGGTTTTAAAATTACTGTCGTAGATGATGTCCGTTCCATCCGTGAGTTCAGACGCGTCAATTTTACAGTTTTGAAAAGATGGTCGAAATCAATTATGACATCATCAGTGATGTCACAATTGACATTATCGGTTTTAAAATTACTGTCGTAGATGATGTCCAAGCCATCCGTGAGTTCAGAAGTGTCAATTTTAAAGTTTCGAAAAAAAAATCGAAATCAATAATGACATCATCAGTGATGTCACAATTGACATTATCGGTTTAAAAATTACTGTCGTAGATGATGTCCGTGCCATCCGTGAGTTAAGAAGCGTCAATTTTACAGTTTTGAAAAGATGGTCGAAATCAATTATGACATCATCAGTTATGTCACAATTGACATTATCGGTTTTAAAATTACTGTCGTAGATGATGTCCGTTCCATCCGTGAGTTCAGACGCGTCAATTTTACAGTTTTGAAAAGATGGTCAAAATCAATTATGACATCATCAGTGATGTCACAATTGACATTATCGGTTTTAAAATTACTGTCGTAGATGATATCCGTGCCATCCGTGAGTTCAGAAACGTCAATTTTACAGTTTCGAAAAGATGGTCGAAATTAATTATGACATCATCAGTGATGTCACAATTGACATTATCGGTTTTAAAATTACTGTCGTAGATGATGTCCGTGCCATCCGTGAGTTAAGAAGCGTCAAATTTACAGTTTTGAAAAGATGGTCGAAATCAATTATGACATCATCAGTGATGTCACAATTGACATTATCGGTTTTAAAATTACTGTCGTAGATGATATCCGTGCCATCCGTGAGTTCAGAAACGTCAATTTTACAGTTTCGAAAAGATGGTCGAAATTAATTATGACATCATCAGTGATGTCACAATTGACATTATCGGTTTTAAAATTACTGTCGTAGATGATGTCCGTGCCATCCGTGAGTTAAGAAGCGTCAAATATACAGTTTTGAAAAGATGGTCGAAATCAATTATGACATCATCAGTGATGTCACAATTAACATTATCGGTTTTAAAATTACTGTCTTAGATGATGTCCGTGCCATCCGTGAGTTCAGAATCGTCAAATTTACAGTTTCGAAAAGATGGTCGAAATCAATTATGACATCATCAGTGATGTCACAATTGACATTATCGGTTTTAAAATTACTGTCGTAGATGATGTCCGTGCCATTCGTGAGTTCAGAAGCGTAAATTTTCCAGTTTTGAAAAGATGGTCGAAATCAATTATGACATCATCAGTGATGTCACAATTGACATTATCGGTTTTAAAATTACTGTCGTAGATGATGTCCGTGCCATCCGTGAGTTCAGAAGCGTCAATTTTACAGTTTTGAAAAGATGGTTGAAATCAATTATGACATCATCAGTGATGTCACAATTGACATTATCGGTTTTAGAATTACTGTCGTAGATGATGTCCGTGCCATCCGTGATTTCAGAATCGTCAATTTTACAGTTTTGAAAAGATGGTCTAAATCAATTATGACATCATCAGTGATGTCACAATTGACATTATTGGTTTCAAAATTACTGTCGTACATGATGACCGTGCCATCCGTGAGTTCAGAAGCGTAAATTTTACAGTTTCGAAAAGTTGGTCGAAATCAATTATGACATCATCAGTGATGTCACAATTGACATTATCGGTTTTAAAATTACTGTCGTAGACCATGTCCGTTCCATCCGTGAGTTCAGACGCGTCAATTTTACAGTTTCGAAAAGATGGTCGAAATTAATTATGACATCATCAGTGATGTCACAATTGACATTATCGGTTTTAAAATTACTGTCGTAGATGATGTCCGTGACATCCGTGAGTTCAGAAGCGTCAATTTTCCAGTTTTGAAAAGATGGTCGAAATCAATTATGACATCATCAGTGATGTCACAATTAACATTATCGGTTTTAAAATTACTGTCTTAGATGATGTCCGTGCCATCCGTGAGTTCAGAATCGTCAAATTTACAGTTTCGAAAAGATGATCGAAATCAATTATGACATCATCAGTGATGTCGCAATTGACATTATCGGTTTTAAAATCACTGTCGTAGATGATGTCCGTGCCATTCGTGAGTTCAGAAGCGTCAATTTTCCAGTTTTGAAAAGATGGTCGAAATCAATTATGACATCATCAGTGATGTCACAATTGACATTATCGGTTTTAGAATTACTGTCGTAGATGATGTCCGTGCCATCCGTGATTTCAGAAGCGTCAATTTTACAGTTTTGAAAATATGGTCGAAATCAATTATGACATCATCAGTGATGTCACAATTGACATTATTGGTTTTAAAATTACTGTCGTAGATGATGTCCGTGCCATCTTTGAGTTCAGAAGCGTCAATTTTACAGTTTCGAAAAGATGGTCGAAATCAATTATGACATCATCAGTGATGTCACAATTGACATTATCGGTTTTAAAATTACTGTCGTAGATGATGTCCGTTCCATCCGTGAGTTCAGAAGCGTCAATTTTACAGTTTTGAAAAGATGGTTGAAATCAATAATGACATCATCAGTGATGTCACAATTGACATTATCGGTTTTAAAATTACTGTCGTAGATGATGTCCGTGCCATCCGTGAGTTCAGAAGCGTCAATTTTACAGTTTTGAAAAGATGGTCGAAATCAATTATGACATCATCAGTGATGTCACAATTGACATTAACGGTTTTAAAATTACTGTCGTAGATGATGTCCGTGCCATCCGTGAGTTCAGAAGCGTCAATTTGACAGTTTTGAAAAGATGGTTGAAAACAATTATGACATCATCAGTGATGTCACAATTGACATTATCGGTTTTAAAATTACTGTCGTAGATGATGTCCGTTCCATCCGTGAGTTCAGAAGCATCAATTTGACATTTTTAAAAAGATGGTCGAAATCAATTATGACATCATCAGTGACTAGGGTGAGTAACGACCTAAGTAAGTTATGGAGAGCAAATAAATTCCTTATGCAAATTAGTTTAGAAATTAGACCATCTGATTGGTTGATGCAATTCTCATTAGGGATGGCCACCGGCCATCAATGTTTATAAACCATCGATTAGTTATTATCGATGTTCAATAGTTTTTACATCGATGGGGGAGAACCAGATGGTTTCACACCATCAATGTCAAGTTAAAATGACTAGTTTTGTTTTGCTATTTCCTGGTACATGGAGCATAGCTCCACCCACGACACCAGTGAAGCCCCGCCCCCATATTCTGATTGGCCCACAGGCCAGTCAGTCAAATACAATGGATGACCACTGATATGTAACAACATCGATGGCAAAGGCAACAATGGCCATCATTAATACTCATTCAAAACAATCCATTCCAATTGGTTTATGTACTGTCAGTCAACAGTTTTCTATTTTACTACTTTTGATGGGACCATCATGCAATAGTCTTCAGCCAGGAAGCCAATTGGTCAAGAATGTTCTTGTTATCAACCATCTTTGGCTTGTTTTGTAGGTTTTCAATTAGACTAGGGTGAGGAAGGACCTAAGTAAGTTATGAAGAGCAAATAAATTCCTTATGCAAATTAGTTTGGAAATTAGACCATCTGATTGGTTGATGCAATTCTCATTAGGGATGGCCATCGGCCATCGATGTTTTTAAACCATCGATGGGTTATTTTCGATGTTCAATAGTTTTTACATCGATGGGGGAGAACCAGATGGTTTCACACCATCAATGTCAAGCTCAAACTACAAGTTTTGTTTTTCTATTTCCTGGGACACGGAACATAGCTCCAGCCACGACACCAGTGAAGCCCCACCCCCATATTCTGATTGGCCCACAGGCCAGTCAGTGAAATACAATGGATGACCACTAATATGTAACAACAACGATGGCAAAGGCAACAATGGCCATCATTAATACTCATTCAAAACAATCCATTCCGATTGGTTTATGTACTGTCAGTCAACATTTTTCTATTTTACTACTATTGATGGGTCCATCATGCAATAGTCTTCAACCAGGAAGCCAATTGGTCAAGAATGTTCTTGTTATCAACCATCTTTGGCTGGCTTTGTAGGTTTTCAATTAGACTAGGGTGAGGAAGGACCTGAGTAAGTTATGGAGAGCAAATAAAGTCCTTATGCAAATTAGTTTGGAAATTAGATTATCTGATTGTTTGATGCTATTCTCATTAGGGATGGCCATCGGCCATCGATGTTTATAAACCATCGATGTGTTATGGTCGATGTTCAATCGTTTTGACATTGATGGGGGAGAACCAGATGGTTTCACACCATCAATGTCAAGTTAAAACGACTAGTTTTGTTTTGCTATTTCATGGTACACGGAGCATAACTCCACCCACGACACCAGTGAAGCCCCACCCCCATATTCTGATTGGCCCACAGGCCAGTCAGTGAAATACAATGGATGACCACTTATATGTAACAACATCAATTGCAAAGGCCGCAATGGCCATCATTAATACTCATTCAAAACAATCCATTCCGATTGGTATATGTACTGTCAATCAACAGTTTTTAATCTTACTACTTTTGATGGGACCATCATGCAATAGTCTTCAACCAAGAAGCCAATTGGTCAAGAATGTTCTTGTTAACAACCATCTTTGGCTGGCTGTGTAGGTTTTCAATTAGACTAGGGTGAGGAAGTACCTAAGTAAGTTATGGAGAGCAAATAAATTCCTTATGCAAATTAGTTTGGAAATTAGACCATCTGATTGGTTGATGCAATTCTCATTAGGGATGGCCATCGGCCATCGATGGGTTCTTTTCGATGTTCAATAGTTTTTACATCGATGGGGGAGAACCAGATGGTTTCACACCATCAATGTCAAGCTCAAACTACTAGTTTTGTTTTGCTATTTCCTGAGACACGGAGCATAGCCACGCCCCCATATTCTGATTGGCCCACAGGCCAGTCAGTGAAATACAATGGGTGACCACTGATATGTAACAACATCCATGGCAAAGGCAACAATGGCCATCATTAATACTCATTTAAAACAATCCATTCCGATTGGTTTATGTACTGTCAGTCAACAGTTTTCTATTTTACTACTTTTGATGGGACCATCATGCAATAGTCTTCAAACAGGAAGCCAATTGGTCAAGAATGTTCTTGTTATCAACCATCTTTGGCTTGTTTTATAGGTTTTCAATTAGACTAGGGTGTGGAAGGACCTAAGTAAGTTATGGAGAGCAAATAAATTCGGTATGCAAATTAGTTTGGAAATTAGAACATCTGATTGGTTGATGCAATTCTCATTAGGGATGGCCATCGGCCATCGATGTTTATAAACCATCGATGTGTTATGGTCGATATTCAATAGTTTTTACATCGATGGGGGAGAACCAGATGGTTTCACACCATCAATGTCACGCTCAAACTACTAGTTTTGTTTTGCTATTTCCTGGGACACGGAGCATAGCTCCAGCCACGACACCAGTGAAGCCCCACCCCCATATTCTGATTGGCCCACAGGCCAGTCAGTGAAATACAATGGATGACCACTGATATGTAACAACATTGATTGCAAAGGCCGCAATGGCCATCATTAATACTCATTCAAATCAATCCATTCCGATTGGTTTATGTACTGTCAGTCAACAGTTTTCAATTTTACTACTTTTGATGGGACCATGATGCAATAGTCTTCAACCACAAAGCCAATTGGTCAAGAATGTTCTTGTTATCAACAATCAGTGGCTGGTTTTGTAAGTTAGACCAGGGTGAGGAAGGACCTAAGTAAGTTATGGAGAGCAAATAAATGCCGTATGCAAATTAGTTTGGAAATTAGACCATTTGATTGGTTGATGCAATTCTCATTAGGGATGGCCATCGGCCATCGTTGTTTATAAACCATCGATGGGTTATTTTCGATGTTTAATAGTTTTGACATCGATAGGGGAGAACCAGATGGTTTCACACCATCAATGTCAAGCTCAAACTACTAGTTTTGTTTTGCTATTTCCTGGGACACGGAGCATAGCTCCACCCACGACACCAGTGAAGCCCCACCCCCATATTCTGATTGGCCCACAGGCCAGTCAGTGAAATACAATGGATGACCACTGATATGTAACAACATCGATGGCAAAGGCAACAATGGCCATCATTAATACTCATTCAAAACAATCCATTCCGATTGGTTTATGTACTGTCAGTCAACAGTTTTCAATTTTACTACTTTTGATGAGACCATCATGCAATATTCTTCAACCACAAAGCCAATTTTTTTTTTTTTTTTTTATAAAACCATCAGGTTTAAAAGCAATCGCTTAAATAGTCTACCCTTTAGACTATCTCTCACGTGACTTTCTGAGCGATAAACTTTTCTCCTTCATCAACTGGTTTTATTTTGCTTTTTTGAAATGAAAAAAAACTTACACAGAACCAATAAAAAGCACCACAATACCATATCCCCTCTCCCCTAAACTATACAAATTGTACAACATGCATCCATTTCTTTACTTTCCACACTCCCTCTGCATCCATACCACCTCCACCCTCTTTATCAAACAAATAACATGTATACAATTTCCCCAACACCATCCTAATACAATCATTCACACTTTTATCTTCTTTCTTATACACATACATATTCCTATTATCCCACAATACTTCCATTACACAACACATTAATAGCCACATCACTCTTTCTTTTATTTTCCCATTTACTCCCAAACCAAACATTGCCAACCTCCATGAAATGCCATTTACACCACACAATTCTCTACATAATCCACTCATACCCTTCCATACTTTTTTAGCAAAACCACATCCCCACATTACATGCAATACTGTCTCATTTATTCCACATTCTTCTCTCGGGCATATTTCTATTCTTGTCAAATCTCTCTTTTTAAGTACCATTCTTACAGGCAAGACACCATGCATAACTTTCCAAACCACATCTTTTTGTTTATTCGACATCCCATTCATTTCCATTTTCTTCCACACCACTTCTGCTTCTTTCAATCTCAAATATTCAATATTGCATACAGTTTCTCTGTCTTTCAAAATCTTTATTATTTTCTTCCTCCCCATAAAATCTTCCATACTCATACTTAACAAATCATTCTTCCTAATAAATCGCTCCACAAACACATACCATTCTGGGCAACTGAAGGCCATTGGCACACTCAAAGACCTCTTCATCCATCCAATCCCACACAACATCCATCCACCCAGGTATTTTGTCATATATGAGGTTTTTGAACTCCCCTTTAACAATCTCGCCACTATTGCCACATAATTCACTCCTATAAATCTATCAAAATTTGGAAAATTTCCCCCTCCTTTAATCCTAGATTTAACCACATTCTCACGTCTCAACCACTCCATTTTACTACCCCACAGAAAAACAAAACATTTCCTTACAATTTTTCTAAAAACACCATTTGGGGGGGGGGGGGGGGGAAACACACATGCAACATACAATATTATGGGAAGAATCACACTCTTCACAACTAGTACTTTCCCTGTCATTGATAAATTTCTTAATTTCCAGAAATCCAATTTCTTCATAATCTTCCTATTACATTCATTCCAACTATCATTACCTTTTAAGTTATCATCGAAAATTAAACCCAACACATTTATCCCCCCTGCCACTCTTGTAATCTCATTCACTTCCACATTAATTTCACCAGACACTCTATAATTACTTTTATCCCAATTAATTTTAAAGCCTGATGCATTACAAAAAAACCCCACTAATAATCTTGTCCTGTTTAAGGCTGCTTGGTTTTGACACAATACTACCACATCATCCATGTACCCCATTACTTTAGCACTCTTACCACCACTCCCCGGTATAAGTACTCCTCTCACAACCTTATCACACCTAATCATTTGTAACAGTGGCTCCATCACGCAAATAAACAACACAGGGGACACAGGACACCCCTGCCTTACACCTGATTTAACCATGATCTCCTCACTCACATTCCCATTCACCAATATACGACTCGATGCCAAAACATACAAACTTCTTACTCTTTCTACAAACCCAGCGGGAAACCCCATTTTTAACAAAACTCTGAACATAAACTCATGTGCAACTTTATCAAAGGCTTTTTCAAAATCAAGACTCAAAACCACACAACCTTGTTTCCTATCTTTACAATCTCTCAGTATATCCCTTAATAAAATCAAATTATCACTAATTTTACGTTCCGGTACAGCACATACTTGGTCTTCATTCACAATTTTTCCTATTACACTTCTCATTCGATTCGCCAAAATTTTTGAATATATTTTGTAATCTGAATTTAACAAAGTTATAGGCCTCCAGTTGCCCAGATCTCTTCTATCATTCTTTTTATATATTAAAACTACAACACCCTTACCCATAGACTTGCCAATTATACCATTTATCCACATAAACTGGCATACTTCCACTAAATCACTTCCCAACATGTCCCAACACATACAATATAACTCTACTGGCAATCCATCTTGCCCAGGAGTTTTGTTTTTTCTTGCATTCATAACCACCATTTTTACTTCTTCCACACCAATATCTTCCATCAAAACACTTTTATCTTCCTGACTCACTTCATTCTGTAATACACTTAAAACTTCATCTCCCATATCACTTTCAATACTTTTCCTTTCATACAATTCTTTATAAAACTTAACTACTTCTTCCGTTAATTTACCACCACTAACATCCATTCCTTCTCCATTCCTTAATACATCCATATAATTTTTCCTTTTACATATTTTCCGGAAAAAAAACCTTGTACATTTCTCATTTTTCTCTTGATGCTCAACTTTCGCTCTAAAAATGATATTTTTCCCCCTATTTTCCAAATAGTTGTTTAACACACACCTTTCTTTCACTATCTCTTCACTCATGTCAAATCCTAGATCCCTTATTTTGTAAAGATACCTCATTCTTACACATAATGCCTCATACCTCATTCTTTCCTTCCTTACTTTTTTGATTCCCCATTTTCTGAAAAAACACCTCATCCTAACTTTCAGCCACTCCCACCATACTAATATATTCGCAAAGTCATTTTTTCTCCTCTTCCATATTGTATACATCTTAACCAAATCATCCCTTACTTCACAGTCTTCTAGAAAACGAACATTTAATTTCCATATACCTCTACCATATATATTGTTTACATTCCCTTGGACTTCACATATAATGCATTCGTGATCTGAAAAAGGCATTCTTACCTGTTTTCCATTCATACATGATATACCTTTGGATATGAAAATATAGTCAATTCTGGAAGTTATGCCTCCTCTATCAGCAATATACGTTGGTGGAGGTGGCTTCCCCATACACACCGCAGCTGCATCTATAAAGGAAAAATCCGTAATAATCTGATTTAATATATTCCCGGTTATATCAACACTCCTAGTACTTCCATATCCTCTCCCACTTTTCTCAATTATACAATTGAAATCCCCCATTAACATAAGGGGTGTTCTTCCAGGAAGGAATAACCTTATCTTATCAAACAATTTCTTTCTTTCTAATTTACAAGCAGGAGCATATACACACATGATCCTAAACCTCCACCCTCTAAGACTAAAAGTCCCAACCATACACCTCCCTTCTTCCACCACAAAAAAATCATCCCCTATAATATCCCTATTATTTATTACAATACCCACCCCATCATTTTTATTTAAACAAGACCCAGACCAAAAACTATCCCCTTTGTCCCATTCTTCTTTTTTAATGGGCTCTGAAATCCCACATTCCTGTACACAAATTATATCAGCTTTTAAGTTTTTTAATATTTCAAAAACCGCAGCACGCCTGGGTCTGCTTGTTATCAGCCTGACATTTAATGTTGCAACTTTTACGCTAATGTTGCTTGTAATATTAGGCATAGGTAGATTTTGAAGTCCCGTAAATAATTTCAAGGTAGTTGGATTACAAAAACACAACTTAAATCAGCATCATCCAATTTCATCATAGTTCTCCTTCCCAGTCAAACGTGCGATTGACTGTTTGGATGCCCCAAAAATATTGGAAGATTCAGTGGAAGATGGGGAACTGGCATTGTCTTCGGAACTTAAGGTAGTATCCATACCATCTGGTTCAATTGCTGGGGGACTGTATTTAACTCTTTCAATTCTGGCTTTTTTAACAGCCCTTCCATCAGGAGTTGCTTTCCTCAGTTTTATAGACTCCTCATCAGACAATAAGGTATCAGCACTTTGAATATCCTCTGAATCTAAATTTTGGCTTTCAGCTGAGCTTTCATCACTCTCAATATTCTCTGTAACGAGTTGACTAGCCTCAGCTGCAAAGACTTTCAACTGCTCCTCACTGTGGTCAGTTGCAGTATCAGCAGTTTGCATTGCCTTAACTGGCTGTTGTGGATCTGGTGTAGCCTGTGCCTCCACCTCCATCTGTACTCCATTTTGCACAACAAGCACCGGGGCTATACATGTCTTTTTAGCCTCCGTTGTGCGAGTATCCTTAGCCATTTGGCATGCTGCCTCTCTGGCTTCTCTTTCAGCTTGCTCAGCTAATCTTCGAGCACCTTGCTCTTTTCGAGCTTTGGTGAATTCTGAGCATGTTTTGAAAGAATGTCCAGGTTCCCCGCAGAGGTCGCATTTGCGTTCCTCTGGGCACCGGTTTGCTTCATGCCCCTCTTTTCTGCAGTTTCTACAGGTTCTCCCTTTCTCACACTCTTCCCTTGTGTGGCCATATTCAAAACATTTTCTGCAGAATCTGGGTTGGGTGGGGTAATATAGGAAGCACCTGTTGCCTCCAATTGTGAAATTTGCAGGTGGATGCATTACCCCACCTGGACATCTCTCATCCCTCCTTAGTTTACACCAAAATTTTCTTTTGGCATTAAAGATACCCATACTGTTTTTCAAAAATTCCCCTCCTCTCACTGAACTGCAATACCTTGCAAGGAAAGCAAGTAACAAATCATAGTTCATAAACGGATTGTAAGCATGTACTGTGATTGGGACTTCTTGTGCAGTAAATAGGGGAAACATTTCTATCCCCTCCATTTTAGGGTCCATATATTTCTCTTTTAACATTTCATAAACTTTGTAACTGTCTTTCCCATCGAAAAAACTGACATCATACATGCCCTGGTTAGGAAAATCTTGGATACAAAAAATTGTACTTAGCTCCACTCCTGCCAGCTCCACCAAAACTTCCCTCACGAGATGATAAAGTCCACAGTCTCTCCTCCTTCTTTCTTGCACGATAAAACGGATTGAATTCTTCAGTCCAGGTGTTCCAGCCATGATGCTTCAAAATTCCTGCAGTGTTGATACCTCCTCAGCGTAGTAGATCCCACAGAAAAGTTTTCCAACCTCACAACCTCAGGCCCAGACCTCAGCCCGGGCCAAAAGGCTGCAAAGCCCAGACAATTGGTCAAGAATGCTCTTGTTATCAACCATCTTTGGCTGGTTTTGTAGGTTTTCAATTAGACTAGGCTGAGGAAGGACCTAAGTAAGTTATGGAGAGCAAATAAATTCCTTATGCAAATTAGTTTGGAAATTAGACCATCTGATTGGTTGATGCAATTCTCATTAGGGATGGCCATCGGCCATCGATGGTTATAAACCATCGATTGGTTATTTTCGATGTTCAATAGTTTTTACATCGATGGGGGAGAACCAGATGGTTTCACACCATCAATGTCAAGCTCAAACTACTAGTTTTGTTTTACTATTTCCTGGGACACGTAGCATAGCTCCACCCACGACACCAGTGAAGGCCACCCCCATATTCTGATTGGCCCACAGGTCAGTCAGTGAAATACAATGGGTGACCACTGATATGTAACAACATCGATTGCAAAGGCAACAATGGCCATCATTAATACTCATTCAAAACAATCTATTCCAATTGGTTTATGTACTGTCAGTCAACAGTTTTCAATTTTACTACTTTTGATGGGACCATCATGCAATAGTCTTCAACCACAAAGCCAATTGATCAAGAATGTTCTTATTATCAACCATCTTTGGCTGGTTTTGTAGGTTTTCAATTGAACTAGGGTGTGGAAGGACCTAAGTAAGTTATGGAGAGCAAATAAATTCCTTATGCAAATTAGTTTGGAAATTAGACCATCTGTTTGGTTGATGCAATTCTCATTAGGGATGGCCATCGGCCATCGATGTTTATAAACCATCGATGGGTTATGGTCGATGTTCAATAGTTTTTACATCGATGGGGGAGAACCAGATGGTTTCACACCATCAATGTCAAGCTCAAACTACTAGTTTTGTTTTGCTATTTCCTGGGACACGGAGCATAGCTCCAGCCACGACACCAGTGAAGCCCCACCCCCATATTCTGATTGGCCCACAGGCCAGTCAGTGAAATACAATGGATGACCACTGATATGTAACAACATCGATTGCAAAGGCCGCAATGGCCATCATTAATACTCATTCAAATCAATCCATTCTGATTGGTTTATGTACTGTCAATCAACAGTTTTCAATTTTACTACTTTTGATGGGACCATGATGCAATAGTCTTCAACCACAAAGCCAATTGGTCAAGAATATTCTTGTTATCAACCATCTTTGGCTGGTTTGGTCAAGAATATTCTTGTTATCAACCATCTTTGGCTGGTTTTGTAGGTTTTCAATTAGACTAGGGTGAGGAAGGACCTAAGTAAGTTATGGAGAGCAAATAAATTCCTTATGCAAATTAGTTTGGAAATTAGATTATCTGATTGTTTGATGCAAATCATATTAGGGATGGCCATCGGCCATCGACCATCGATGTTTATAAACCATCGATGGGTTATTTTCGATGTTTAATAGTTTTGACATCGATAGGGGTGAACCAGATGGTTTCACACCATCAATGTCAAGCTCAAACTACTAGTTTTGTTTTGCTATTTCATGGTACACGGAGCATAACTCCACCCACGACAACAGTGGAGCCCCGCCCCCATATTCTGATTGGCCCACGGGCCAGTCAGTCAAATACAATGGATGACCATTTATATGTAACAACATTCATGGCAAAGGCAAAAATGGCCATCAATAATACTCATTCAAAACAATCCATTCCGATTGGTTTATGTACTGTCAGTCAACAGTTTTCTATTTTACTGCTTTTGATGGGACCATCATGCAATAGTATTCAACCACAAAGCCAATTGGTCAAGAATGTTCTTGTTATCAACCATCTTTGGCTCGTTTTATAGGTTTTCAATTAGACTAGGGTGTGGAAGGACCTAAGTAAGTTATGGAGAGCAAATAAATCCCTTATGCAAATTAGTTTGGAAATTAGAACATCTGATTGGTTGATGCAATTCTCATTAGGGATGGCCATCGGCCATCGATGTTTATAAACCATCGATGTGTTATGGTCGATGTTCAATAGTTTTTACATCGATGGGGGAGAACCAGATGGTTTCACACCATCAATGTCAAGCTCAAACTACTAGTTTTGTTTTGCTATTTCCTGGGACACGGAGCATAGCTCCAGCCACGACACCAGTGAAGCCCCACCCCCATATTCTGATTGGCCCACAGGCCAGTCAGTGAAATACAATGGATGACCACTGATATGTAACAACATCGATGGCAAAGGCAACAATGGCCATCATTAATACTCATTCAAAACATTCCATTCCTATTGGTTTATGTACTGTCAGTCAACAGTTTTCAATTTTACTACTTTTGATGGCACCATCATGACATAGTCTTCAACCAGGAAGCCAATTGGTCAAGAATGTTCTTGTTAACAACCATCTATGGCTGGTTTTGAAGGTTTTCAATTAGACTAGGGTGTGGAAGGACCTAAGTAAGTTATGGAGAGCAAATAAATTCCTTATGCAAATTAGTTTGGAAATTAGACCATCTGATTGGTTGATGCAATTCTCATTAGGGATGGCCATCGGCCATCGATGTTTATAAACAATCGATGGGTTATTTTCGATGTTCAATAGTTTTGACATCGATGGGGGAGAACCAGATGGTTTCACACCATCAATGTCAAGCTCAAACTACTAGTTTTGTTTTGCTATTTCCTGGGACACGGAGCATAGCCCCACCCCCATATTCTGATTGGCCCACAGGCCAGTCAGTGAAATACAATGGATGACCACTGATATGTAACAACATCGATGGCAAAGGCAACAATGGCCATCATTAATACTTATTAAAAACAATCCATTCCGATTGGTTTATGTACTGTCAGTCAACAGTTTTTAATTTTACTACTTTTGATGGGACCATCATGCAATAGTCTTCAACCACAAAGCCTATTGGTCAAGAATGTTCTTGTTATCAACCATCTTTGGCTGCTTTTGTAGGTTTTCAATTAGACTAGGGTGAGGAAGGACCTAAGTAAGTTATGGAGAGCAAATAAATTCCTTATGCAAATTAGTTTGGAAATTAGACCATCTGATTGGTTGATGCAATTCTCATTAGGGATGGCCATCGGCCATCGATGTTTATAAACCATCGATGGGTTATTTTCGATGTTCAATAGTTTTGACATTGATAGGGGAGAACCAGATGGTTTCACACCATCAATGTCAAGCTCAAACTACTAGTTTTGTTTTGCTATTTCCTTAGACACGGAGCATAGCTCCACCCATGATAGCAGTGAAGCCCCACCTCCATATTCTGATTGGCCCACAGGCCAGTCAGTCAAATACAATGGATGCCCACTGATATGTAACAACATCAATGGCAAAGGCAACAATGGCCATCATTAATACTCATTCAAAACAATCCATTCCGATTGGTTTATGTACTGTCAGTCAACAGTTTTCTGTTTTACTACATTTCATGGGACCATCATGCAATATTCTTCAACCAGAAAACCGACTGGTCAAGAATGTTCTTGTTATCAAACATTTTTGGCTGGTTTTATAGGTTTTCAATTAGACTAGGGTGAGGAAGGACCTAAGTAAGTTTTGGAGAGCAAATAAATTCCCTATGCAAATTAGTTTAGAAATTAGACCATCTGATTGGTTGATGCAATTCTCATTAGGGATGGCCACCGTCCATCGATGTTTATAAACCATCGATGGGTTGTGGTCGATGTTCAATAGTTTTCACATCGATGGGGGAGAACCAGATGGTTTCACACCATCAATGTCAAACTCAAACTACTAGTTTTGTTTTGCTATTTCCTGGTACATAGAGCAAAGCTCCACCCACGACACCAGTGAATCCCCGCCCCCATATTCTGATGGCCCACAGGCCAGTCAGTCAAATACAATGGATGACCACTGATAAGTAACAACATCAATGGCAAAGGCAACAATGGCCATCATTAATACTCATTCAAAACAATCCATTCCGATTGGTTTATGTACTGTCAGTCAACAGTTTTCTATTTTACTACGTTTCATGGGACCATCATGCAATATTCTTCAACCAGAAAACCGACTGGTCAAGAATGTTCTTGTTATCAAACATTTTTGGCTGGTTTTATAGGTTTTCAATTAGACTAGGGTGAGGAAGGACCTAAGTAAGTTTTGGAGAGCAAATAAATTCCCTATGCAAATTAGTTTAGAAATTAGACCATCTGATTGGTTGATGCAATTCTCATTAGGGATGGCCACCGGCCATCGATGTTTATAAACCATCGATGGGTTGTGGTCGATGTTCAATAGTTTTCACATCGATGGGGGAGAACCAGATGGTTTCACACCATCAATGTCAAACTCAAACTACTAGTTTTGTTTTGCTATTTCCTGGTACATAGAGCAAAGCTCCACCCACGACACCAGTGAATCCCCGCCCCCATATTCTGATGGCCCAAAGGCCAGTCAGTCAAATACAATGGATGACCACTGATAAGTAACAACATCAATGGCAAAGGCAACAATGGCCATCATTAATACTCATTCAAAACAATCCATTCCGATTGGTTTATGTACTGTCAGTCAACAGTTTTCTATTTTACTACTTTTGATGGGACCATCATGCAATAGTCTTCAACCAGAAAACCAACTGGTCAAGAATGTTCTTGTTATCAACCATCTTTGGCTGGTTTTATAGGTTTTCAATTAGTCTTGAGTGAGGAAGGACCTAAGTAAGTTATGGAGAGCAAATAAATTCCTTATGCAAATTAGTTTAGAAATTAGACCAT
Source organism: Crinia signifera (assembly GCF_055691185.1). Taxonomy (NCBI): domain Eukaryota; kingdom Metazoa; phylum Chordata; class Amphibia; order Anura; family Myobatrachidae; genus Crinia; species Crinia signifera. The sequence continues at coordinate 86,552,075 of NC_139224.1, read as the reverse complement.
CTGATTTGTTGATGCAATTCTCATTAGGGATGGCCATCGGCCATCGATGTTTATAAACCATCGATGGGTTGTGGTCGATGTTAAATAGTTTTGACATCGATGGAGGAGAACCAGATGGTTTCACACCATCAATGTCAAACTCAAACTACTAGTTTTGTTTTGCTATTTCCTGGTACATAGAGCAAAGCTCCACCCACGACACCAGTGAAGCCCCGCCCCCATATTCAGATTGGCCCAAAGGCCAGTCAGTCAAATACAATCGATGACCACTGATATGTAACAACATCGATGGCAAAGGCAACAATGGCCATCATTAATACTCATTCAAAACAATCCATTCCGATTGGTTTATGTACTGTCAGTCAACAGTTTTCTATTTTACTACTTTTGATGGGACCATCATGCAATATTCTTCAACCAGAAAACCAAATGGTCAAGAATGTTCTTGTTATCAACCATTTTTGGCTGGTTTTATAGGTTTTCAATTAGACTAGGGTGAGGAAGGACCTAAGTAAGTTATGGAGAGCAAATAAATTCCTTATGCAAATTAGTTTGGAAATTAGACCATCTGATTGGTTGATGCTATTCTAATTAGGGATGGCCATCGGCCATCGATGTTTATAAACCATCGATGGGTTATGGTCGATGTTCAATAGTTTTGACATCGATGGGGGAGAACCAGATGGGTTCACACCATGAATGTCAAACTCAAACTACTAGTTTTGTTTTGCAATTTCCTTAGACACGGAGCATAGCTCCACCCATGATAGCAGTGAAGCCCTGCCTCCATATTCTGATTGGCCCACAGGCCAGTCAGTCAAATACAATGGATGCCCACTGATATGTAACAACATCAATGGCAAAGGCAACAATGGCCATCATTAATACTCATTCAAAACAATCCATTCCGATTGGTTTATGTACTGTCAGTCAACAGTTTTCTATTTTACTACGTTTCATGGGACCATTATGCAATATTCTTCAACCAGAAAACCGACTGGTCAAGAATGTTCTTGTTATCAAACATTTTTGGCTGGTTTTATAGGTTTTCAATTAGACTAGGGTGAGGAAGGACCTAAGTAAGTTTTGGAGAGCAAATAAATTCCCTATGCAAATTAGTTTAGAAATTAGACCATCTGATTGGTTGATGCAATTCTCATTAGGGATGGCCACCGGCCATCGATGTTTATAAACCATCGATGGGTTGTGGTCGATGTTCAATAGTTTTCACATCGATGGGGGAGAACCAGATGGTTTCACACCATCAATGTCAAACTCAAACTACTAGTTTTGTTTTGCTATTTCCTGATACATAGAGCAAAGCTCCACCCACGACACCAGTGAATCCCCGCCCCCATATTCTGATGGCCCACAGGCCAGTCAGTCAAATACAATGGATGACCACTGATAAGTAACAACATCAATGGCAAAGGCAACAATGGCCATCATTAATACGCATTCAAAACAATCCATTCCGATTGGTTTATGTACTGTCAGTCAACAGTTTTCTATTTTACTACTTTTGATGGGACCATCATGCAATAGTCTTCAACCAGAAAACCAACTGGTCAAGAATGTTCTTGTTATCAACCATCTTTGGCTGGTTTTATAGGTTTTCAATTAGTCTTGGGTGAGGAAGGACCTAAGTAAGTTATGGAGAGCAAATAAATTCCTTATGCAAATTAGTTTAGAAATTAGACCATCTGATTTGTTGATGCAATTCTCATTAGGGATGGCCATCGGCCATCGATGTTTATAAACCATCGATGGGTTGTGGTCGATGTTCAATAGTTTTGACATCGATGGAGGAGAACCAGATGGTTTCACACCATCAATGTCAAACTCAAACTACTAGTTTTGTTTTGCTATTTCCTGGTACATAGAGCAAAGCTCCACCCACGACACCAGTGAAGCCCCGCCCCCATATTCAGATTGGCCCAAAGGCCAGTCAGTCAAATACAATCGATGACCACTGATATGTAACAACATCGATGGCAAAGGCAACAATGGCCATCATTAATACTCATTCAAAACAATCCATTCCGATTGGTTTATGTACTGTCAGTCAACAGTTTTCTATTTTACTACTTTTGATGGGACCATCATGCAATATTCTTCAACCAGAAAACCAAATGGTCAAGAATGTTCTTGTTATCAACCATTTTTGGCTGGTTTTATAGGTTTTCAATTAGACTAGGGTGAGGAAGGACCTAAGTAAGTTATGGAGAGCAAATAAATTCCTTATGCAAATTAGTTTGGAAATTAGACCATCTGATTGGTTGATGCTATTCTAATTAGGGATGGCCATCGGCCATCGATGTTTATAAACCATCGATGGGTTATGGTCGATGTTCAATAGTTTTGACATCGATGGGGGAGAACCAGATGGGTTCACACCATGAATGTCAAACTCAAACTACTAGTTTTGTTTTGCTATTTCCTTAGACACGGAGCATAGCTCCACCCATGATAGCAGTGAAGCCCCGCCTCCATATTCTGATTGGCCCACAGGCCAGTCAGTCAAATACAATGGATGCCCACTGATATGTAACAACATCAATGGCAAAGGCAACAATGGCCATCATTAATACTCATTCAAAACAATCCATTCCGATTGGTTTATGTACTGTCAGTCAACAGTTTTCTATTTTACTACGTTTCATGGGACCATCATGCAATATTCTTCAACCAGAAAACCGACTGGTCAAGAATGTTCTTGTTATCAAACATTTTTGGCTGGTTTTATAGGTTTTCAATTAGACTAGGGTGAGGAAGGACCTAAGTAAGTTTTGGAGAGCAAATAAATTCCCTATGCAAATTAGTTTAGAAATTAGACCATCTGATTGGTTGATGCAATTCTCATTAGGGATGGCCACCGGCCATCGATGTTTATAAACCATCGATGGGTTGTGGTCGATGTTCAATAGTTTTGACATCGATGGAGGAGAACCAGATGGTTTCACACCATCAATGTCAAACTCAAACTACTAGTTTTGTTTTGCTATTTCCTGGTACATAGAGCAAAGCTCCACCCACGACACCAGTGAAGCCCCGCCCCCATATTCAGATTGGCCCAAAGGCCAGTCAGTCAAATACAATCGATGACCACTGATATGTAACAACATCGATGGCAAAGGCAACAATGGCCATCATTAATACTCATTCAAAACAATCCATTCCGATTGGTTTATGTACTGTCAGTCAACAGTTTTCTATTTGACTACTTTTGATGGGACCATCATGCAATATTCTTCAACCAGAAAACCAAATGGTCAAGAATGTTCTTGTTATCAACCATTTTTGGCTGGTTTTATAGGTTTTCAATTAGACTAGGGTGAGGAAGGACCTAAGTAAGTTATGGAGAGCAAATAAATTCCCTAGGCAAATTAGTTTAGAAATTAGACCATCTGATTGGTTGATGCTATTCTCATTAGGGATGGCCACCGGCCATCGATGTTTATAAACCATCGATGGGTTGTGGTCGATGTTCAATAGTTTTCACATCGATGGGGGAGAACCAGATGGTTTCACACCATCAATGTCAAACTCAAACTACTAGTTTTGTTTTGCTATTTCCTGGTACATAGAGCAAAGCTCCACCCACGACACCAGTGAAGCCCCGCCCCCATATTCTGATTGGCCCACAGGCCAGTCAGTCAAATACAATGGATGACCACTGATATGTAACAACATCGATGGCAAAGGCAACAATCGCCATCATTAATACTCATTTAAAACAATCCATTCCGATTGGTTTATGTACTGTCAGTCAACATTTTTCTATTTTACTACTATTGATGGGTCCATCATGCAATAGTCTTCAACCAGGATGCCAATTGGTCAAGAATGTTCTTGTTATCAACCATCTTTGGCTGGCTTTGTAGGTTTTCAATTAGACTAGGGTGAGGAAGGACCTATGTAAGTTATGGAGAGCAAATAAATTCCTTATGCAAATTAGTTTGGAAATTAGATTATCTGATTGTTTGATGCAATTCATATTAGGGATGGCCATCGACCATCGATGTTTATAAACCATCGATGTGTTATGGTCGATGTTCAATCGTTTTGACATCGATGGGGGAGAACCAGATGGTTTCACACCATCAATGTCAAGTTAAAACGACTAGTTTTGTTTTGCTATTTCATGGTACACGGAGCATAACTCCACCCACGACAACAGTGAAGCCCCGCCCCCATATTCTGATTAACCCACGGGCCAGTCAGTCAAATACAATGGATGACCATTGATATGTAACAACATTCATGGCAAAGGCAAAAATGGCCATCAATAATACTCATTCAAAACAATCCATTCTGATTGGTTTATGTACTGTCAGTCAACAGTTTTCTATTTTACTACTTTTGATGGGACCATCATGCAATAGTCTTAAACCAGGAAGCCAATTGGCCAAGAATGTTCTTGTTATCAACCATCTTTGGCTGGTTTTTGTAGGTTTTCAATTAGACTAGGCTGAGGAAGGACCTAAGTAAGTTATGGAGAGCAAATAAATTCCTTATGCAAATTAGTTTGGAAATTAGAACATCTGATTGGTTGATGCAATTCTCATTAGGGATGGCCATCGATGTTTATAAACCATCGATGGGTTATGGTCGATGTTCAATAGTTTTTACATCGATGGGGGAGAACCAGATGGTTTCACACCATCAATGTCAAGTTAAAATGACTAGTATTGTTTTGCTATTTCCTGGTACATGGAGCATAGCCCCGCCCCCATATTCTGATTGGCCCATAGGCCAGTCAGTGAAATACAATGGATGGCCACTGATATGTAACAACATCGATGGCAAAGGCAACAATGGCCATCATTAATACTCATTCAAAACAATCCATTCCGATTGGTTTATGTACTGTCAATCAACAGTTTTCAATTATACTACTTTTGATGAGACCATCATGCAATAGTCTTCAACCACAAAGCCAATTGGTCAAGAATGTTCTTGTTATCAACCATCTTTGGCTGGTTTTGTAGGTTTTTAATTAGACTAGGCTGAGGAAGGACCTAAGTAAGTTATGGAGAGCAAATAAATTCCTTATGCAAATTAGTTTGGAAATTAGAACATCTGATTGGTTGATGCAATTCTCATTAGGAATGGCCAACGGCCATCGATGTTTATAAACCATCGATGGGTTAGTTTCGATGTTCAATAGTTTTTACATCGATGGGGGAGAACCAGATGGTTTCACACCATCAATGATGAGCTCAAACTACTTGTTTTGTTTTGCTATTTCCTGGGACACGGAGCATAGCTCCACCCACGACACCAGTGAAACCCCACCCTCATATTCTGATTGTCCCACAGGCCAGTCAGTGAAATACAATGGATGACCACTGATATGTAACAACATTGATTGCAAAGGCCGCAATGGCCATCATTAATACTCATTCAAATCAATCCATTCCGATTGGTTTATGTACTGTCAGTCAACAGTTTTCAATTTTACTACTTTTGATGGGACCATCATGCAATAGTCTTCAACCAGAAAACCAACTGTTCAAGAATGTTATTGTTATCAACCATCTTTGGCTGGTTTTATAGGTTTTAAATTAGTCTAGGGTGAGGAAGGACCTAAGTAAGTTATGGAGAGCAAATAAATTCCTTATGCAAATTAGTTTGGAAATTAGACCATCTGATTGGTTGATGCAATTCTCATTAGGGATGGCCATCGGCCATCGATGTTTATAAACCATCGATGGTTTTTTTCGATGTTCAATAGTTTTTACATCGATGGGGGAGAACCAGATGGTTTCATACCATCAATGTCAAGCTCAAACTACTAGTTTTGTTTTGCTATTTCCTGGGACACGTAGCATAGCTCCACCCACGACACCAGTGAAGGCCACCCCCATATTCTGATTGGCCCACAGGCCAGTCAGTGAAATACAATGGGTGACCACTGATATGTAACAACATCGATTGCAAAGGCAACAATGGCCATCATTAATACTCATTCAAAACAATCCATTCCGATTGGTTTATGTACTGTCAGTCAACAGTTTTCAATTTTACTACTTTAGATGGGACCATCATGCAATAGTCTTCAACCACAAAGCCAATTGATCAAGAATGTTCTTATTATCAACCATCTTTGGCTGGTTTTGTAGGTTTTCAATTGAACTAGGGTGTGGAAGGACCTAAGTAAGTTATGGAGAGCAAATAAATCCCTTATGCAAATTAGTTTGGAAATTAGAACATCTGATTGGTTGATGCAATTCTCATTAGGGATGGCCATCGGCCATCGATGTTTATAAACCATCGATGTGTTATGGTCGATGTTCAATAGTTTTGACATCGATGAGGGAGAACCAGATGGTTTCACACCATCAATGTCAAGCTTAAACTACTAGTTTTGTTTTGCTATTTCCTGGGACACGGAGCATAGCTCCAGCCACGACACCAGTGAAGCCCCACCCCCATATTCTGATTGGCCCACAGGCCAGTCAGTGAAATACAATGGATGACCACTGATAAGTAACAACATCAATGGCAAAGGCAACAATGGCCATCAATAATACTCATTCAAAACAATCCATTCCGATTGGTTTATGTACTGTCAGTCAACAGTTTTCTATTTTACTACTTTTGATGGGACCATCATGCAATAGTCTTCAACCAGAAAACCAACTGGTCAAGAATGTTCTTGTTATCAACCATCTTTGGCTGGTTTTATAGGTTTTCAATTAGTCTAGGGTGAGGAAGAACCTAAGTAAGTTATGGAGAGCAAATAAATTCCTTATGCAAATTAGTTTAGAAATTAGACCATCTGATTTGTTGATGCAATTCTCATTAGGGATGGCCATCGGCCATCGTTGTTTATAAACCATCGATGGGTTATTTTCGATGTTCAATAGTTTTGACATCGATAGGGGAGAACCAGATGGTTTCACACCATCAATGTCAAGCTCAAACTACTAGTTTTGTTTTGCTATTTCCTGGGACACGGAGCATAGCTCCACCCACAACACCAGTGAAGCCTCACCCTCATATTCTGATTGTCCCACAGGCCAATCAGTGAAATACAATGGATGACCACTGATATGTAACAACATTGATTGCAAAGGCCGCAATGGCCATCATTAATACTCATTCAAATCAATCCATCCCGATTGGTTTATGTACTGTCAGTCAACAGTTTTCAATTTTACTACTTTTGATGGGACCATCATGCAATAGTCTTCAACCAGAAAACCAACTGTTCAAGAATGTTATTGTTATCAACCACCTTTGGCTGGTTTTATAGGTTTTAAATTAGTCTAGGGTGAGGAAGGACCTAAGTAAGTTATGGAGAGCAAATAAATTCCTTATGCAAATTAGTTTGGAAATTAGACCATCTGATTGGTTGATGCAATTCTCATTAGGGATGGCCATCGGCCATTGATGTTTATAAACCATCGATGGGTTTTTTTCGATGTTCAATAGTTTTTACATCGATGGGGGAGAACCAGATGGTTTCACACCATCAATGTCAAGCTCAAACTACTAGTTTTGTTTTGCTATTTCCTGGGACACGTAGCATAGCTCCACCCACGACACCAGTGAAGCCCCACCCCCATATTCTGATTGGCCCACAGGCCAGTCAGTCAAATACAATGGATGACCACTGATATGTAACAACATCAATGGCAAAGGCAACAATGGCCATCATTAATACTCATTCAAAACAATCCATTCCGATTTGTTTATGTACTGCCAGCCAACAGTTTTCAATTTTACTACTTTTGATGGGACCATCATGCAATAGTCTTCAACCACAAAGCCAATTGATCAAAAATGTTCTTATTATCAACCATCTTTGGCTGGTTTTGTAGGTTTTCAATTAGACTAGGCTGAGGAAGGACCTAAGTAAGTTATGGAGAGCAAATAAATTCCTTATGCAAATTAGTTTGGAAATTAGAACATCTGATTGGTTGATGCAATTCTCATTAGGGATGGCCATCGGTCATCGATGTTTATAAACCATCGATGGGTTAGTTTCGATGTTCAATAGTTTTTACATCGATGGGGGAGAACCAGATGGTTTCACACCATCAATGTCAAGCTTAAACTACTTGTTTTGTTTTGCTATTTCCTGGTACATAGAGCAAAGCTCCACCCACGACACCAGTGAATCCCCGCCCCCATATTCTGATGGCCCACAGGTCAGTCAGTCAAATACAATGGATGACCACTGATATGTAACAACATCGATGGCGATGGCAAAGGCAACAATGGCCATCATTAATACTCATTCAAAACAATCCATTCCTATTTGTTTATGTACTATCAGCCCACAGTTTTCTATTTTACTACTTTTGATGGGACCATCATGCAATAATCTTCAACCAGGAAGCCAATTGGTCAAGAATGTTCTTGTTATCAACCATCTTTGTCTGGTTTTGTAGGTTTTCAATCAGACTAGGGTGAGGAAGGACCTAAGTAAGTTATGGAGAGCAAATAAATTCCTTATGCAAATTAGTTTGGAAAATAGACCATCTGATTGGTTGATGCAATTCTCATTAGGGATGACCATCGATGGGTTGTGGTCGATGTTCAATAGTTTTGAAATCGATGGGGGAGAACCAGATGGTTTCACACCATCAATGTCAAACTCAAACTACTAGTTTTGTTTTGCTATTTCCTTAGACACGGAGCATAGCTCCACCCATGACAGCAGTGAAGCCCCGCCCCCATTTTCTGATTGGCCCACAGGCCAGTCAGTCAAATACAATGGATGACCACTGATATGTAACAACATCGATGGCAAAGGCAACATGGGCTATCATTAATACTCATTCAAAACAATCCATTCCAATTGGTTTATGTACTGTCAGTCAACAGTTTTCTATTTTACTACTTTTGATGGGACCATCATGCAATATTCTTCAACCAGAAAACCGACTGGTCAAGAATGTTCTTGTTATCAACCATTTTTGGCTGGTTTTATAGGTTTTCAATTAGACTAGGGTGAGGAAGGACCTAAGTAAGTTATGGAGAGCAAATAAATTCCCTATGCACATTAGTTTAGAAATTAGACCATCTGATTGGTTGATGCAATTCTCATTAGGGATGGCCACCGGCCATCGATGTTTATAAACCATCGATGGGTTGTGGTCGATGTTCAATAGTTTTCACATCGATGGGGGAGAACCAGATGGTTTCACACCATCAATGTCAAACTCAAACTACTAGTTTTGTTTTGCTATTTCCTGGTACATAGAGCAAAGCTCGACCCACGACACCAGTGAAGCCCCACCCCCATATTCTGATTGGCCCACAGGCCAGTCAGTCAAATACAATGGATGACCACTGATAAGTAACAACATCGATGGCAAAGGCAACAATGGCCATCATTAATACTCATTCAAAACAATCCATTCCTATTTGTTTATGTACTATCAGCCAACAGTTTTCTATTTTACTACTTTTGATGGGACCATCATGCAATAGTCTTCAACCAGGAAGCCAATTGGTCAAGAATGTTCTTGTTAACAACCATCTTTGGCTTGTTTTGTAGGTTTTCAATTAGACTAGGGTGAGGTAGGACCTAAGTAAGTTATGGAGAGCAAATAAATTCCTTATGCAAATTAGTTTGGAAATTAGACCATCTGATTGGTTGATGCAATTCTCATTAGGGATGGCCATCGGCCATCGATGTTTATAAACCATCGATGTGTTGTGGTCGATGTTCAATAGTTTTCACATCGATGGGGGAGAACCAGATGGTTTCACACCATCAAAGTCAAACTCAAACTACTAGTTTTGTTTTGCTATTTCCTGGTACATAGAGCAAAGCTCGACCCACGACACCAGTGAAGCCCCGCCCCCATATTCTGATTGGCCCACAGGCCAGTCAGTCAAATACAATGGATGACCACTGATATGTAACAACATCGATGGCAAAGGCAACAATGGCCATCATTAATACTCATTCAAAACAATCCATTCCGATTGGTTTATGTACTGTCAGTCAACAGTTTTCTATTTTACTACTTTTGATGGGACCATCATGCAATAGTCTTCAACCTGAAAACCAACTGGTCAAGAATGTTCTTGTTATCAACCATCTTTGGCTGGCTTTATAGGTTTTCAATTATTCTAGGGTGAGGAAGGACCTAAGTAAGTTATGGAGAGCAAATAAATTCCTTATGCAAATTAGTTTAGAAATTAGACCATCTGATTTGTTGATGCAATTCTCATTAGGGATGGCCATCGGCCATCGATGTTTATAAACCATCGATGGGTTGTGGTCGATGTTCAATAGTTTTGACATCGATGGGGAAGAACCAGATGGTTTCACACCATCAATGTCAAACTCAAACTACTAGTTTTGTTTTGCTATTTCCTTAGACACGGAACATAGCTCCACCCATGACAGCAGTGAAGCCCCGCCCCCATATTCTGATTGGCCCACAGGCCAGTCAGTCAAATACAATGGATGACCACTGATATGTAACAATATCAATGGCAAAGGCAACAATGGCCATCATTAATACTCATTCAAAACAATCAATTCCGATTGGTTTATGTACTGTCAGTCAACAGTTTTCTATTTTACTACTTTTGATGGGACCATCATGCAATATTCTTCAACCAGAAAACCAACTGGTCAAGAATGTTCTTGTTATCAACCATTTTTGGCTGGTTTTGTAGGTTTTCAATCAGACTAGGATGAGGAAGGACCTAAGTAAGTTATGGTGAGCAAATAAATCCCTTATGCAAATTAGTTTGGAAATTAGACCATCTGATTGGTTGATGCAATTCTCATTAGGGATGGCCATCGGTCATCGATGTTTATAAACCATCGATGGGTTGTGGTCGATGTTCAATAGTTTTTACATCGATGGGGGAGAACCAGATGGTTTCACACAATCAATGTCAAGTTAAAACGACTAGTTTTGTTTTGCTATTTCCTGGTACATGGAGCATAGCTCCACCCACGACACCAGTGAAGCCCCGCCCCCATATTCTGATTGGCCCACAGGCCAGTTAGTCAAATACAATGGATGACCACTGATATGTAACAACATCAATGGCAAAGGCAACAATGGCCATCATTAATACTCATTCAAAACAATCCATTCCGATTGGTTTATGTACTGTCAGTCAACAGTTTTCAATTTTACTACTTTTGATGGGACCATCATGCAATAGTCTTCAACCAGGAAGCCAATTGGTCAAGAATGTTCTTGTTATCAACCATCTATGACTGGTTTTGTAGCTTTTCAATCAGACTGGGGTGAGGAAGGACCTAAGTAAGTTATGGAGAGCAAATAAATTCCTTATGCAAATTAGTTTGAAAATTAGACCATCTGATTGGTTGATGCAATTCTCATTAGGGATGGCCATCGATGTTTACAAACCATCGATGGGTTATGTTCGATGTTCAATAGTTTTTACATCGATGGGGGAGAACCAGATGGTTTCACACCATCAATGTCAAACTCAAACTACTAGTTTTGTTTTGCTATTTCCTTAGACATGGAACATAGCTCCACCCATGACAGCAGTGAAGCCCCGCCCCCAAATTCTGATTGGCCCACAGGCCAGTCAGTCAAATACAATGGATGACCACTGATATGTAACAACATCAAAGGCAAAGGCAACAATGGCCATCATTAATACTCATTCAAAACAATCCATTCCGATTGGTTTATGTACTGTCAGTCAACAGTTTTCTATTTTACTACTTTTGATGGGACCATCATGCAACAGTCTTCAACCAGGAAGCCAATTGGTCAAGAATGTTCTTGTTATCAACCATCTTTGACTGGTTTTGTAGCTTTTCAATCAGACTGGGGTGAGGAAGGACCTAAGTAAGTTATGGAGAGCAAATAAATTCCTTATGCAAATTAGTTTGGAAATTAGACCATCTGATTGGTTGATGCAATTCTCATTAGGGATGGCCATCGGCCATCGATGTTTATAAACCATCGATGGGTTGTGGTCGATGTTCAATAGTTTTCACATCGATGGGGGAGAACCAGATGGTTTCACACCATCAATGTCAAACTCAAACTACTAGTTTTGTTTTGCTATTTCCTGGTACATAGAGCAAAGCCCCGCCCCCATATTCTGATTGGTTCACAGGCCAGTCAGTCAAATACAATGGATGACCACTGATATGTAACAACATCGATGGCAAAGGCAACAATGGCCATCATTAATAATCATTCAAAACAATCCATTCCTATTTGTTTATGTACTATCAGCCCACAGTTTTCTATTTTACTACTTTTGATGGGACCATCATGCAATAGTCTTCAACCAGGAAGCCAATTGGTCAAGAATGTTCTTGTTATCAACCATCTTTGGCTGGTTTTGTAGGTTTTCAATCAGACTGGGGTGAGGAAGGACCTAAGTAAGTTATGGAGAGCAAATAAATTCCTTATGCAAATTAGTTTGGAAATTAGACCATCTGATTGGTTGATGCAATTCTCATTAGGGATGGCCATCGGCCATCGGCCATCGGCCATCGATGTTTATAAACCATCGATGGGTTATGGTCGATGTTCAATAGTTTTTACATCAATGTTTAGTTAAAACGACTAGTTTTGTTTTACTATTTCCTGGTACACAGAGCAAAGCTCCACCCACGACACCAGTGAAGCCCCGCCCCCATATTCTGATTGGCCCACAGGCCAGTCAGTCAAATACAATGGATGACCACTGATAAGTAACAACATCGATGGCAAAGGCAACAATGGCCATCATTAATACTCATTCAAAACAATCCATTCCGATTGGTTTATGTACTGTCAGTCAACAGTTTTCTATTTTACTACTTTTGATGGGACCATCATGCAACAGTCTTCAACCAGGAAGCCAATTGGTCAAGAATGTTCTTGTTATCAACCATCTTTGGCTGGTTTTGTAGGTTTTCAATCAGACTAGGGTGAGGAAGGACCTAAGTAAGTTATGGAGAGCAAATAAATATCTAATGCAAATTAGTTTGGAAATTAGACCATCTGATTGGTTGATGCAATTCTCATTAGGGATTGCCATCGATGGGATATGGTCGATGTTCAATAGTTTTGACATCGATGGGGGAGAACCAGATGGTTCACACCATCAATGTCAAACTCAAACTACTAGTTTTGTTTTGCTTTTTCCTGGGACACGGAGCATAGCTCCACCCATGACACCAGTGAAGCCCCGCCCCCATATTCTGATTGGCCCACAGGCCAGTCAGTCAAATACAATGGATGACCACTGATATGTAACAACATCAATGGCAAAGGCGACAATGGCCATCATTAATACTCATTCAAAACAATCCATTCCGAATTGTTTATGTACTGTCAGTCAACAGTTTTCTATTTTACTACTTTTGATGGGACCATCATGCAACAGTCTTCAACCAGGAAGCCAATTGGTCAAGAATGTTCTTGTTATCAACCATCTTTGGCTGGTTTTGTAGGTTTTCAATCAGACTAGGGTGAGGAAGGACCTAAGTAAGTTATGGAGAGCAAATAAATATCTTATGCAAATTAGTTTGGAAATTAGACCATCTGATTGGTTGATGCAATTCTCATTAGGGATGGCCATCGGCCATCGATGTTTATAAACCATCTTTGGGTTATGGTCGATGTTCAATAGTTTTGACATCGATGGGGGAGAACCAGATGGTTCACACCATCAATGTCAAACTCAAACTACTAGTTTTGTTTTGCTATTTCCTGGGACACGGAGCATAGCTCCACCCATGACACCAGTGAAGCCCCGGCCCGATATTCTGATTGGCCCACAGGCCAGTCAGTCAAATACAATGGATGACCACTGATATGTAACAAGATCAATGGCAAAGGCAACAATGGCCATCATTAATACTCATTCAAAACAATCCATTCCGAATTGTTTATGTACTGTCAGTCAACAGTTTTCTATTTTACTACTTTTGATGGGACCATCATCCTATAATCTTCAACCAGGAAGACAATTGGTCAAGAATGTTCTTGTTATCAACCATCTTTGGCTGGTTTTGTAGGTTTTCAATTAGACTAGGGTGAGGAAGGACCTAAGTAAGTTATGGAGAGCAAATAAATTCCTTATGCAAATTAGTTTGGAAATTAGACCATCTGATTGGTTGATGCAATTCTCATTAGGGACGGCCATCGGCCATCGATGTTTATAAACCATCGATGTGTTATGGTCGATGTTCAATAGTTTTGACATCGATGGGGGAGAACCAGATGGTTTCACACCATCAATGTCATGCTCAAACTACTAGTTTTGTTTTGCTATTTCCTGGGACACGGAGCATAGCTCCACCCACGACACAAGTGAAGCCCCACCCCCATATTCTGATTGGCCCACAGGCCAGTCAGTCAAATACAATGGATGACCACTGATATGTAACAACATCAATGGCAAAGGCAACAATGGCCATCATTAATACTCATTCAAAACAATCCATTCCGATTTGTTTATGTACTGCCAGCCAACAATTTTCTATTTTACTACTTTTAGTGGGACCATCATGCAATAGTCTTCAACCAGGAAGTCAATTGGTCAAGAATGTTCTTGTTATCAACCATCTTTGGCTGGTTTTGTAGGTTTTCAATCAGACTAGGGTGAGGAAGGACCTAAGTAAGTTATGGAGAGCAAATAAATTCCTTATGCAAATTAGTTTGGAAATTAGACCATCTGATTGGTTGATGCAATTCTCATTAGGGATGGCCATCGTCCATCGATGTTTATAAACCATCGATGGGTTATGGTCGATGTTCAATAGTTTTTACATCAATGTTTAGTTAAAACGACTAGTTTTGTTTTGCTATTTCCTGGTACACAGAGCAAAGCTCCACCCACGACACCAGTGAAGCCCCGCCCCATATTCTGATTGGTCCACAGGCCAGTCAGTCAAATACAATGGATGACCACTGATATGTAACAACATAGATGGCAAAGGCAACATTGGCCATCATTAATACTCATTCAAAACAATCCATTCCGATTTGTTTATGTACTGCCAGCCAACAGTTTTCTATTTTACTACTTTTGATGGGACCATCATGCAATAGTCTTCAACCAGGAAGCCAATTGGTCAAGAATGTTCTTGTTATCAACCATCTTTGGATGGTTTTGTAGGTTTTTCAATCAGACTAGGGTGAGGAAGGACCTAAGTAAGTTATGGAGAGCAAATAAATTCCTTATGCAAATTAGTTTGGAAATTAGACCATCTGATTGGTTGATGCAATTCTCATTAGGGATGGCCATCGGCCATCGATGTTTATAAACCATCGATGGGATATGGTCGATGTTCAATAGTTTTGACATCGATGGGGGAGAACCAGATGGTTCGCACCATCAATGTCAAACTCAAACTACTAGTTTTGTTTTGCTATTTACTGGGACACGGAGCATAGCTCCACCCATGACACCAGTGAAGCCCCGCCCCCATATTCTGATTGGCCCACAGGCCAGTCAGTCAAATACAATGGATGACCACTGATATGTAACAACATCAATGGCAAAGGCAACAATGGCCATCATTAATACTCATTCAAAACAATCCATTCCGAATTGTTTATGTACTGTCAGTCAACAGTTTTCTATTTTACTACTTTTGATGGGACCATCATGCAATAATCTTCAACCAGGAAGACAATTGGTCAAGAATGTTCTTGTTATCAACCATATTTGGCTGGTTTTGTAGGTTTTCAATCAGACTAGGGTGAGGAAGGACCTAAGTAAGTTATGGAGAGCAAATAAATTCCTTATGCAAATTAGTTTGGAAATTAGACCATTTAATTGGTTGATGCAATTCTCATTAGGGACGGCCATCGGCCATCGATGTTTATAAACCATCGATGGGTTATGGTCGATGTTCAATAGTTTTTACATCAATGTTTAGTTAAAACGACTAGTTTTGTTTGGCTATTTCCTGGTACACAGAGCAAAGCTCCACCCACGACACCAGTGAAGCCCCGCCCCCATATTCTGATTGGCCCACAGGCCAGTCAGTCAAATACAATGGATGACCACTGATATGTAACAACATCGATGGCAAAGGCAACAATGGCCATCATTAACACTCATTCAAAACAATCCATTCCGATTGGTTTATGTACTGTCAGTCAACAGTTTTCTATTTTACTACTTTTGATGGGACCATCATGCAATAATCTTCAACCAGAAAGACAATTGGTCAATAATGTTCTTGTTATCAACCATCTTTGGCTGATTTTGTAGGTTTTCAATCAGACTAGGGTGAGGAAGAACCTAAGAAAGTTATGGAGAGCAAATACATTCCTTATGCAAATTAGTTTTTAAATTAGACCATCTGATTGGTTGATGCAATTCTCATTAGGGATGGCCATCGGCCATCGATGTTTATAAACCATCGATATGTTATGGTCGATGTTCAATAGTTTTGACATCGATGGGGGAGAACCAGATGGTTTCACACCATCAATGTCAAGCTCAAACTACTAGTTTTGTTTTGCTATTTCCTGGGACACGGAGCTTAGCTCCGCCCATGACACCAGTGAAGCCCCGCCCCCATATTCTGATTGGCCCACAGGCCAGTCAGTCAAATACAATGGATGACCACTGATATGTAACAACATAGATGGCAAAGGCAACAATGGCCATCATTAATACTCATTCAAAACAATCCATTCCGAGTGGTTTACGTACTGTCAGCCAACAGTTTTCTATTTTACTACTTTTGATGGGACCATCATGCAATAGTCTTCAACCAGGAAGCCAATTGGTCAAGAATGTTCTTGTTATCAACCATCTTTGGCTGGTTTTGTAGGTTTTCAATCAGACTAGGGTGAGGAAGGACCTAAGTAAGTTATGGAGAGCAAATTAATTCCTTATGCAAATTAGTTTGGAAATTAGACCATCTGATTGGTTGATGCAATTCTCATTAGGGATGGCCATCGATGTTTATAAACCATCGATGGGTTATTTTCGATGTTCAATAGTTTTGACATCGATGGGGGAGAACCAGATGGTTTCACACCATCAATGTCATGCTCAAACTACTAGTTTTGTTTTGCTATTTCCTGGGACACGGAGCATAGCTCCACCCACGACACCAGTGAAGCCCCGCCCCCATATTATGATTGGCCCACAGGCCAGTCAGTCAAATACAATGGATGACCACTGATATGTAACAACATCAATGGCAAAGGCAACAATGGCCATCATTAATACTCATTCAAAACAATCCATTCCGATTTGTTTATGTACTGCCAGCCAACAGTTTTCTATTTTACTTCTTTTGATGGGACCATCATGTAATAGTCTTCAACCAGGAAGCCAATTGGTCAAGAATGTTCTTGTTATCAACCATCTTTGGCTGGTTTTGTAGGTTTTCAATCAGACTAGGGTGAGGAAGTACCTAAGTAAGTTATGGAGAGCAAATAAATTCCTTATGCAAATTAGTTTGGAAATTAGACCATCTGATTGGTTGATGCAATTCTCATTAGGGATGGCCATCAGCCATCGATGTTTATAAACCATCGATGGGTTATGGTCGATGTTCAATAGTTTTTACATCAATGTTTAGTTAAAACGATTAGTTTTGTTTTGCTATTTCCTGGTACACAGAGCAAAGCTCCACAAACGACACCAGTGAAGCCCCGCCCCCATATTCTGATTGGTCCACAGGCCAGTCAGTCAAATACAATGAATGACCACTGATATGTAACACCATAGATGGCAAAGGCATCAATGGCCATCATTAATACTCATTCAAAACAATCCATTCCGATTTGTTTATGTACTGTCAGCCAACAGTTTTCTATTTTACTACTTTTGATGGGACCATCATGCAATAGTCTTCAACCAGAAAGCCAATTGGTCAAGAATGTTCTTGTTATCAACCATCTTTGGCTGGTTTTGTAGGTTTTCAATCAGACTAGGGTGAGGAAGGACCTAAGTAAGTTATGGAGAGCAAATAAATTCCTTATGCAAATTAGTTTGGAAATTAGACCATCTGATTGGTTGATGCAATTCTCATTAGGGATGGCCATCGGCCATCGATGTTTATAAACCATCGATGGGATATGGTCGATGTTCAATAGTTTTGACATCGATGGGGGAGAACCAGATGGTTCACACCATCAATGTCAAACTCAAACTACTAGTTTTGTTATTTCCTGGGACACGGAGCATAGCTCCACCCATGACACCAGTGAAGCCCCGCCCCCATATTCGGATTGGCCCACAGGCCAGTCAGTCAAATACAATGGATGACCACTGATATGTAACAACATCAATGGCAAAGGCAACAATAGCCATCATTAATACTCATTCAAAACAATCCATTCCGATTTGTTTATGTACTGCCAGCCAACAGTTTTCTATTTTACTACTTTTGATGGGACCATCATGCAATAGTCTTCAACCAGGAAGCCAATTGGTCAAGAATGTTCTTGTTATCAACCATCTTTGGCTGGTTTTGTAGGTTTTCAATCAGCCTAGGGCGAGGAAGGACCTAAGTAAGTTATGGAGAGCAAATAAATTACTTATGCAAATTAGTTTGGAAATTAGACCATCTGATTGGTTGATGCAATTCTCATTAGGGACGGCCATCGGCCATCGATGTTTATAAACCATCGATGTGTTATGGTAGATGTTCAATAGTTTTGACATCGATGGGGGAGAACCAGATGGTTTCACACCATCAATGTCATGCTCAAACTACTAGTTTTGTTTTGCTATTTCCTGGGACACGGAGCATAGCTCCACCCACGACACCAGTGAAGCCCCACCCCCATATTCTGATTGGCCCACAGGCCAGTCAGTCAAATACAATGGATGACCACTGATATGTAACAACATCAATGGCAAAGGCAACAATGGCCATCATTAATACTCATTCAAAACAATCCATTCCGATTTGTTTATGTACTGCCAGCCAACAGTTTTCTATTTTACTACTTTTGATGGGACCATCATGCAATAGTCTTCAACCAGGAAGTCAATTGGTCAAGAATGTTCTTGTTATCAACCATCTTTGGCTGGTTTTGTAGGATTTCAATCAGACTAGGGTGAGGAAGGACCTAAGTAAGTTATGAAGAGCAAATAAATTCCTTATGCAAATTAGTTTGGAAATTAGACCATCTGATTGGTTGATGCAATTCTCATTAGGGATGGCCATCGGCCATCGATGTTTATAAACCATCGATGGGTTATGGTCGATGTTCAATAGTTTTTACATCAATGTTTAGTTAAAACGACTAGTTTTGTTTTGCTATTTCCTGGTACACAGAGCAAAGCTCCACCCACGACACCAGTGAAGCCCCGCCCCCATATTCTGATTGGTCCACAGGCCAGTCAGTCAAATACAATGGATGACCACTGATATGTAACAACATAGATGGCAAAGGCATCAATGGCCATCATTAATACTCATTCAAAACAATCCATTCCGATTTGTTTATGTAATGTCAGCCAACAGTTTTCTATTTTACTACTTTTGATGGGACCATCATGCAATAGTCTTCAACCAGAAAGCCAATTGGTCAAGAATGTTCTTGTTATCAACAATCTTTGGCTGGTTTTGTAGGTTTTCAATCAGACTAGGGTGAGGAAGGACCTAAGTAAGTTATGGAGAGCAAATAAATTCCTTATGCAAATTAGTTTGGAAATTAGACCATCTGATTGGTTGATGCAATTCTCATTAGGGACGGCCATCGGCCATCGATGTTTATAAACCATCGATGTGTTATGGTCGATGTTCAATAGTTTTGACATCGATGGGGGAGAACCAGATGGTTTCACACCATCAATGTCATGCTCAAACTACTAGTTTTGTTTTGCTATTTCCTGGGACACGGAGCATAGCTCCACCCACGACACCAGTGAAGCCCCGCCACCATATTCTGATTGGCCCACAGGCCAGTCAGTCAAATACAATGGATGACCACTGATATGTAACAACATCAATGGCAAAGGCAACAATGGCCATCATTAATATTCATTCAAAACAATCCAATCCGATTTGTTTATGTACTGCCAGCCAACAGTTTTCTATTTTACTACTTTTGATGGGACCATCATGCAATAGTCTTCAACCAGGAAGCCAATTGGTCAAGAATGTTCTTGTTATCAACCATCTTTGGCTGGTTTTGTAGGTTTTCAATCAGACTAGGGTGAGGAAGGACCTAAGTAAGTTATGGAGAGCAAATAAATTCCATATGCAAATTAGTTTGGAAATTAGACCATCTGATTGGTTGATGCAATTCTCATTAGGGATGGCCATCGGCCATCGATGTTTATAAACCATCGATGTGTTATGGTCGATGTTCAATAGTTTTGACATCGATGGGGGAGAACCAGATGGTTTCACACCATCAATGTCAAGCTCAAACTACTAGTTTTGTTTTGCTATTTCCTGGGACACGGAGCATAGCTCCACCCACGACACCAGTGAAGCCCCGCCCCCATATTCTGATTAGCCCATAGGCCAGTCAGTCAAATACAATGGATGACCACTGATATGTAACAACATCAATGGCAAAGGCAACAATGGCCATCATTAATACTCATTCAAAATAATCCATTCCGATTGGTTTATGTACTGTCAGCCAACAGTTTTCTATTTTACTACTTTTGATGGGACCACCATGCAATAGTCTTCAACCAGGAAGCCAATTGGTCTAGAATGTTCTTGTTATCAACCATCTTTGGCTGGTTTTGTAGGTTTTCAATCAGACTAGGGTGAGGAAGGACCTAAGTAAGTTATGGAGAGCAAATAAATATCTAATGCAAATTAGTTTGGAAATTAGACCATCTGATTGGTTGATGCAATTCTCATTAGGGATGGCCATCGGCCATCGATGTTTATAAACCATCGATGGGATATGGTCGATGTTCAATAGTTTTGACATCGATGGGGGAGAACCAGATGGTTCACACCATCAATGTCAAACTCAAACTACTAGTTTTGTTTTGCTATTTCCTGGGACATGGAGCATAGCTCCACCCATGACACCAGTGAAGCCCCGCCCCCATATTCTGATTGGCCCACAGGCCAGTCAGTCAAATACAATGGATGACCACTGATATGTAACAACATCAATGGCAAAGGCAACAATAGCCATCATTAATACTCATTCAAAACAATCCATTCCGATTTGTTTATGTACTGCCAGCCAACAGTTTTCTATTTTACTACTTTTGATGGGACCATCATGCAATAGTCTTCAACCAGGAAGTCATTTGGTCAAGAATGTTCTTGTTATCAACCATCTTTGGCTGGTTTTGTAGGATTTCAATCAGACTAGGGTGAGGAAGGACCTAAGTAAGTTATGAAGAGCAAATAAATTCCTTATGCAAATTAGTTTGGAAATTAGACCATCTGATTGGTTGATGCAATTCTCATTAGGGATGGCCATCGGCCATCGATGTTTATAAACCATCGATGGGTTATGGTCGATGTTCAATAGTTTTTACATCAATGTTTAGTTAAAACGACTAGTTTTGTTTTGCTATTTCCTGGTACACAGAGCAAAGCTCCACCCACGACACCAGTGAAGCCCCGCCCCCATATTCTGATTGGCCCACAGGCCAGTCAGTCAAATACAATGGATGACCACTGATATGTAACAACATCAATGGCAAAGGCAACAATGGCCATCATTAATACTCATTCAAAACAATCCATTCCGATTTGTTTATGTACTGTCAGTCAACAGTTTTCTATTTTACTACTTTTGATGGGACCAACATGCAATAGTCTTAAACCAGGAAGCCAATTGGTCAAGAATGTTCTTGTTATCAACCATCTTTGGCTGGTTTTGTAGGTTTTCAATCAGACTAGGGTGAGGAAGGACCTAAGTAAGTTATGGAGAGCAAATAAATGCCTTATGCAAATTAGTTTGGAAATTAGACCATCTGATTGGTTGATGCAATTCTCATTAGGGACGGCCATCGGCCATCGATGTTTATAAACCATCTATGTGTTATGGTCGATGTTCAAAAGTTTTGACATCGATGGGGGAGAACCGGATGGTTTCACACCATCAATGTCATGCTCAAACGACTAGTTTTGTTTTGCTATTTCCTGGTACACAGAGCAAAGCTCCACCCACGACACCAGTGAAGCCCCGCCCCCATATTCTGATTGGTCGATGTTCAATAGTTTTGACATCGATGGGGGAGAACCAGATGGTTTCACACCATCAATGTCATGCTCAGACGACTAGTTTTGTTTTGCTATTTCCTGGTACACAGAGCAAAGCTCCACCCACCACACCAGTGAAGCCCCGCCCCCATATTCTGATTGGCCCACAGGCCAGTCAGTTAAATACAATGGATGACCACTGATATGTAACAACATCGATGGCAAAGGCAACAATGGCCATCATTAATACTCATTCAAAACAATCCATTCCAATTGGTTTATGTACTGTCAGTCAACAGTTTTCTATTTTACTACTTTTGATGGGACCATCATGCAATAGTCTTCAACCAGGAAGCCAATTGGTCAAGATTGTTCTTGTTATCAACCATTTTTGGCTGGTTTTGTAGGTTTTCAATCAGACTAGGGTGAGGAAGGACCTAAGTAAGTTATGGAGAGCAAATAAATTCCTTATGCAAATTAGTTTGGAAATTAGACCATCTGATTGGTTGATGCAATTCTCATTAGGGATGGTCATCGGCCATCGATGTTTATAAACCATCGATGGGTTATGGCTGATGTTCAATAGTTTTACATCAATGTTTAGTTAAAACGACTAGTTTTGTTTTGCTATTTCCTGGTACACAGAGCAAAGCTCCACCCACGACACCATTGAAGCCCCGCCCCCATATTCTGATTGGCCCACAGGCCAGTCAGTCCAATACAATGGATGACCACTGATATGTAACAACATCGATGGCAAAGGCAACAATGGCAATCATTAATACTCATTCAAAACAATCCATTCCGATTTGTTTATGTACTGTCAGCCAACAGTTTTCTATTTTACTACTTTTGATGGGACCATCATGCAATAGTCTTTAACCAGGAAGCCAATTGGTCAAGAATGTTCTTGTTATCAACCATTTTTGGCTGGTTTTGTAGGTTTTCAATCAGACTAGGGTGAGGAAGGACCTAAGTAAGTTATGGAGAGCAAATAAATTCCTTATGCAAATTAGTTTGGAAATTAGACCATCTGATTGGTTGATGCAATTCTCATTAGGAATGGCCATCGGCCATCGATGTTTATAAACCATCGATGGGTTATGGTCGATGTTCAATAGTTTTACATCAATGTTTAGTTAAAACGACTAGTTTTGTTTTGCTATTTCCTGGTACACAGAGCAAAGCCCCGCCCCCATATTCTGATTGGCCCACAGGCCAGTCAGTCAAATACAATGGATGACCACTGATATGTAACAACATCGATGGCAAAGGCAACAATGGCAATCATTAATACTCATTCAAAACAATCCATTCCGATTTGTTTATGTACTGTCAGCCAACAGATTTCTATTTTACTACTTTCGATGGGGCCATCATGCAATAGTCTTCAACCAGGAAGTCAATTGGTCAAGAATGTTCTTGTTATCAACCATCTTTGGCTGGTTTTGTAGGTTTTCAATCAGACTAGGGTGAGGAAGGACCTAAGTAAGTTATGGAGAGCAAATAAATTCCTTATGCAAATTAGTTTGGAAATTAGACCATCAGATTGGTTGATGCAATTCTCATTAGGGATGGCCATCGGCCATCGGCCATTGGCCATCGATGTTTATAAACCATCGATGGGTTATGGTCGATGTTCAATAGTTTTTACATCAATGTTTAGTTAAAACGACTAGTTTTGGTTTGCTCTTTCCTGGGACACGGAGCATAGTTCCACCCATGACACCAGTGAAGCCCCGCCCCCATATTCTGATTGGCCCACAGGCCAGTGAGTCAAATACAATGGATTACCACTGATATGTAACAACATCAATGGCAAAGGCAACAATGGCCATCATTAATACTCATTCAAAACAATCCATTCCGATTGGTTTATGTACTGTCAGTCAACAGTTTTCTATTTTACTACTTTTGATGGGACCATCATGCAATAGTCTTCAACCAGGAAGCCAATTGGTCAAGAATGTTCTTGTTATCAACCATCTTTGGCTGGTTTTGTAGGTTTTCAATTAGACTGGGTTGAGGAAGGACCTAAGTAAGTTATGGAGAGCAAATAAATTCCTTATGCAAATTAGTTTGTTAAATAGACCATCTGATTGGTTGATGCAATTCTCATTAGGGATGGTCATCGGCCATCGATGTTTATAAACCATCGATGGATTATGGTCGATGTTCAATAGTTTTGACATCGATGGGGGAGAACCAGATGGTTCACACCATCAATGTCAAACTCAAACTACTAGTTTTGTTTTGCTATTTCCTGGGACACGGAGCATAGCTCCACCCATGACACCAGTGAAGCCCCGCCCCCATATTCTGATTGGCCCACAGGCCAGTCAGTCAAATACAATGGATGACCACTGATATGTAACAACATCAATGGCAAAGGCAACAATGGCCATCATTAATACTCATTCAAAACAATCCATTCCGAATTGTTTATGTACTGTCAGTCAACAATTTTCTATTTTACTACTTTTGATGGGACCATCATGCAGTAGTCTTCAACCAGGAAGCCAATTGGTCAAGAAAGTTCTTGTTATCAATCATCTTTGGCTGGTTTTGTAGGTTTTCAATCAGACTAGGGTGAGGAAGGACCTAAGTAAGTTATGGAGAGCAAATAAATATCTTATGCAAATTAGTTTGGAAATTAGACCATCTGATTGGTTGATGCAATTCTCATTAGGGATGGCCATCGGCCATAGGCCATCAATGTTTATAAACCATCGATGGGTTATGGTCGATGTTCAATAGTTTTGACATCGATGGGGGAGAACCAGATGGTTTCACACCATCAATGTCATGCTAAAACTACTAGTTTTGTTTTGCTATTTCCTGGGACACGGAGCATAGCTTCACCCACGACACCAGTGAAGCCCCGCCCCCATATTCTGATTGGCCCACAGGCCTGTCAGTCAAATACAATGGATGACCACTGATATGTAACAACATCAATAGCAAAGGCAACAATGGCCATCATTAATACTCATTCAAAACAATCCATTCCAATTTGTTTACGTACTGCCAGCCAACAGTTTTCTATTTTACTACTTTTGATGGGACCATCATGCAATAGTCTTCAACCAGGAAGCCAATTGGTCAAGAATATTCTTGTTATCAACCATCTTTGGCTGGTTTTGTAGGTTTTCAATCAGACTAGGGTGAGGAAGGACCTAAGTAAGTTATGGAGAGCAAATAAATTCCTTATGCAAATTAGTTTGGAAATTAGACCATCTGATTGGTTGATGCAATTCTCATTAGGGATGGCCATCGGCCATCAATGTTTATAAACCATTGATGGGTTATGGTCGATGTTCAATAGTTTTTACATCAATGTTTAGTTAAAACGACTAGTTTTGTTTTGCTATTTCCTGGTACACAGAGCAAAGCTCCACCCACGACACCAGTGAAGCCCCGCCCCCATATTCTGATTGGCCCACAGGCCAGTCAGTCAAATACAATGGATGACCACTGATATGTAACAACATAGATGGCAAAGGCAACAATGGCCATCATTAATACTCATTCAAAACAATCCATTCCGATTTGTTTATGTACTGTCAGCCAACAGTTTTCTATTTTACTACTTTTGATGGGACCATCATGCAATAGTATTCAACCAGGAAGCAATTGGTCAAGAATGTTCTTGTTATCAACCATCTTTGGCTGGTTTTGTAGGTTTTCAATCAGACTAGGGTGAGGAAGGACCTAAGTAAGTTATGGAGAGCAAATAAATTCCTTATGCAAATTAGTTTGGAAATTAGACCATCTGATTGTTTGATGCAATTCTCATTAGGGACGGCCATCGGCCATCGGCCATCGATGTTTATAAACCATCGATGGGTTATGGTCGATGTTCAATAGTTTTGAAATCGATGGGGGAGAACCAGATGGTTCACACCATCAATGTCAAACTCAAACTACTAGTTTTGTTTTGCTATTTCCTGGGACACGGAGCATAGCTCCACCCATGACACAAGTGAAGCCCCGCCCCCATATTCTGATTGGCCCACAGGCCAGTCGGTCAAATACAATGGATGACCACTGATATGTAACATCAATGGCAAAGGCAACAATGGCCATCATTAATACTCATTCAAAACAATCCATTCCGAATTGTTTATGTACTGTCAGTCAACAGTTTTCTATTTTACTACTTTTGATGGGACCATCATGCAACAGTCTTCAACCATGGAGTCAATTGGTCAAGAATGTTCTTGTTATCAACCATCTTTGGCTGGTTTTGTAGGTTTTCAATCAGAATAGGGTGAGGAAGGACCTAAGTAAGTTATGGAGAGCAAATAAATATCTTATGCAAATTAGTTTGGAAATTAGACCATCTGATTGGTTGATGCAATTCTCATTAGGGATGGCCATCGGCCATCGGCCATCGATGTTTATAAACCATCGATGGGTTATGGTCGATGTTCAATAGTTTTGAAATCGATGGGGGAGAACCAGATGGTTCACACCATCAATGTCAAACTCAAACTACTAGTTTTGTTTTGCTATTTCCTGGGACACGGAGCATAGCTCCACCCATGACACCAGTGAAGCCCCGCCCCCATATTCTGATTGGCCCACAGGCCAGTCAGTCAAATACAATGGATGACCACTGATATGTAACAACATCAATGGCAAAGGCAACAATGGCCATCATTAATACTCATTCAAAACAATCCATTCCGAATTGTTTATGTACTGTCAGTCAACAATTTTCTATTTTACTACTTTTGATGGGACCATCATGCAATAGTCTTCAACCAGGAAGCCAATTGGTCAAGAATGTTCTTGTTATCAACCATCTTTGGCTGGTTTTGTAGGTTTTCAATCAGACTAGGGTGAGGAAGGACTTAAGTAAGTTCTGGAGAGCAAATAAATTCCTTATGCAAATTAGTTTGGAAATTAGACCATCTGATTGGTTGATGCAATTCTCATTAGGGACGGCCATCGGCCATCGATGTTTATAAACCATCGATGTGTTATGGTCGATGTTCAATAGTTTTGACATCGATGGGGGAGAACCAGATGGTTCACACCATCAATGTCAAACTCAAACTACTAGTTTTGTTTTGCTATTTCCTGGGACACGGAGCATAGCTCCACCCATGACACCAGTGAAGCCCCGCCCCCATATTCTGATTGGCCCACAGGCCAGTCAGTCAAATACAATGGATGACCACTGATAAGTAACAACATCGATGGCAAAGGCAACAATGGCCATCATTAATACTCATTCAAAACAATCCATTCCGATTGGTTTATGTACTATCAGTCAACCGTTTTCTATTTTACTACTTTTGATTGGACCATCATGCAATAGTCTTCAACCAGGAAGCCAATTGGTCAAGAATGTTCTTGTTATCAACCATCTTTGGCTGGTTTTGTAGGTTTTCAATTAGACTAGGGTGAGGAAGGACCTAAGTAAGTTATGGAGAGCAAATAAATTCCTTATGCAAATTAGTTTGGAAATTAGACCATCTGATTGGTTGATGCAATTCTCATTAGGGACGGCCATCGGCCATCGATGTTTATAAACCATCGATGTGTTATGGTCGATGTTCAATAGTTTTGACATCGATGGGGGAGAACCAGATGGTTTCACACCATCAATGTCATGCTCAAACTACTAGTTTTGTTTTGCTATTTCCTGGGACACGGAGCATAGCTCCACCCACGACACAAGTGAAGCCCCACCCCCATATTCTGATTGGCCCACAGGCCAGTCAGTCAAATACAATGGATGACCACTGATATGTAACAACATCAATGGCAAAGGCAACAATGGCCATCATTAATACTCATTCAAAACAATCCATTCCGATTTGTTTATGTACTGCCAGCCAACAATTTTCTATTTTACTACTTTTAGTGGGACCATCATGCAATAGTCTTCAACCAGGAAGTCAATTGGTCAAGAATGTTCTTGTTATCAACCATCTTTGGCTGGTTTTGTAGGTTTTCAATCAGACTAGGGTGAGGAAGGACCTAAGTAAGTTATGGAGAGCAAATAAATTCCTTATGCAAATTAGTTTGGAAATTAGACCATCTGATTGGTTGATGCAATTCTCATTAGGGATGGCCATCGTCCATCGATGTTTATAAACCATCGATGGGTTATGGTCGATGTTCAATAGTTTTTACATCAATGTTTAGTTAAAACGACTAGTTTTGTTTTGCTATTTCCTGGTACACAGAGCAAAGCTCCACCCACGACACCAGTGAAGCCCCGCCCCATATTCTGATTGGTCCACAGGCCAGTCAGTCAAATACAATGGATGACCACTGATATGTAACAACATAGATGGCAAAGGCAACATTGGCCATCATTAATACTCATTCAAAACAATCCATTCCGATTTGTTTATGTACTGCCAGCCAACAGTTTTCTATTTTACTACTTTTGATGGGACCATCATGCAATAGTCTTCAACCAGGAAGCCAATTGGTCAAGAATGTTCTTGTTATCAACCATCTTTGGATGGTTTTGTAGGTTTTTCAATCAGACTAGGGTGAGGAAGGACCTAAGTAAGTTATGGAGAGCAAATAAATTCCTTATGCAAATTAGTTTGGAAATTAGACCATCTGATTGGTTGATGCAATTCTCATTAGGGATGGCCATCGGCCATCGATGTTTATAAACCATCGATGGGATATGGTCGATGTTCAATAGTTTTGACATCGATGGGGGAGAACCAGATGGTTCGCACCATCAATGTCAAACTCAAACTACTAGTTTTGTTTTGCTATTTCCTGGGACACGGAGCATAGCTCCACCCATGACACCAGTGAAGCCCCGCCCCCATATTCTGATTGGCCCACAGGCCAGTCAGTCAAATACAATGGATGACCACTGATATGTAACAACATCAATGGCAAAGGCAACAATGGCCATCATTAATACTCATTCAAAACAATCCATTCCGAATTGTTTATGTACTGTCAGTCAACAGTTTTCTATTTTACTACTTTTGATGGGACCATCATGCAATAATCTTCAACCAGGAAGACAATTGGTCAAGAATGTTCTTGTTATCAACCATATTTGGCTGGTTTTGTAGGTTTTCAATCAGACTAGGGTGAGGAAGGACCTAAGTAAGTTATGGAGAGCAAATAAATTCCTTATGCAAATTAGTTTGGAAATTAGACCATCTAATTGGTTGATGCAATTCTCATTAGGGACGGCCATCGGCCATCGATGTTTATAAACCATCGATGGGTTATGGTCGATGTTCAATAGTTTTTACATCAATGTTTAGTTAAAACGACTAGTTTTGTTTTGCTATTTCCTGGTACACAGAGCAAAGCTCCACCCACGACACCAGTGAAGCCCCGCCCCCATATTCTGATTGGCCCACAGGCCAGTCAGTCAAATACAATGGATGACCACTGATATGTAACAACATCGATGGCAAAGGCAACAATGGCCATCATTAACACTCATTCAAAACAATCCATTCCGATTGGTTTATGTACTGTCAGTCAACAGTTTTCTATTTTACTACTTTTGATGGGACCATCATGCAATAATCTTCAACCAGAAAGACAATTGGTCAATAATGTTCTTGTTATCAACCATCTTTGGCTGGTTTTGTAGGTTTTCAATCAGACTAGGGTGAGGAAGAACCTAAGAAAGTTATGGAGAGCAAATACATTCCTTATGCAAATTAGTTTTTAAATTAGACCATCTGATTGGTTGATGCAATTCTCATTAGGGATGGCCATCGGCCATCGATGTTTATAAACCATCGATATGTTATGGTCGATGTTCAATAGTTTTGACATCGATGGGGGAGAACCAGATGGTTCACACCATCAATGTCAAACTCAAACTACTAGTTTTGTTTTGCTATTTCCTGGGACACGGAGCATAGCTCCACCCATGACACCAGTGAAGCCCCGCCCCCATATTCTGATTGGCCCACAGGCCAGTCAGTCAAATACAATGGATGACCACTGATAAGTAACAACATCGATGGCAAAGGCAACAATGGCCATCATTAATACTCATTCAAAACAATCCATTCCGATTGGTTTATGTACTATCAGTCAACCGTTTTCTATTTTACTACTTTTGATTGGACCATCATGCAATAGTCTTCCATCAGGAAGCCAATTGGTCAAGAATGTTCTTGTTATCAACCATCTTTGGCTGGTTTTGTAGGTTTTCAATTAGACTAGGGTGAGGAAGGACCTAAGTAAGTTATGGAGAGCAAATAAATTCCTTATGCAAATTAGTTTGGAAATTAGACCATCTGATTGGTTGATGCAATTCTCATTAGGGACGGCCATCGGCCATCGATGTTTATAAACCATCGATGTGTTATGGTCGATGTTCAATAGTTTTGACATCGATGGGGGAGAACCAGATGGTTTCACACCATCAATGTCATGCTCAAACTACTAGTTTTGTTTTGCTATTTCCTGGGACACGGAGCATAGCTCCACCCACGACACAAGTGAAGCCCCACCCCCATATTCTGATTGGCCCACAGGCCAGTCAGTCAAATACAATGGATGACCACTGATATGTAACAACATCAATGGCAAAGGCAACAATGGCCATCATTAATACTCATTCAAAACAATCCATTCCGATTTGTTTATGTACTGCCAGCCAACAATTTTCTATTTTACTACTTTTAGTGGGACCATCATGCAATAGTCTTCAACCAGGAAGTCAATTGGTCAAGAATGTTCTTGTTATCAACCATCTTTGGCTGGTTTTGTAGGTTTTCAATCAGACTAGGGTGAGGAAGGACCTAAGTAAGTTATGGAGAGCAAATAAATTCCTTATGCAAATTAGTTTGGAAATTAGACCATCTGATTGGTTGATGCAATTCTCATTAGGGATGGCCATCGTCCATCGATGTTTATAAACCATCGATGGGTTATGGTCGATGTTCAATAGTTTTTACATCAATGTTTAGTTAAAACGACTAGTTTTGTTTTGCTATTTCCTGGTACACAGAGCAAAGCTCCACCCACGACACCAGTGAAGCCCCGCCCCATATTCTGATTGGTCCACAGGCCAGTCAGTCAAATACAATGGATGACCACTGATATGTAACAACATAGATGGCAAAGGCAACATTGGCCATCATTAATACTCATTCAAAACAATCCATTCCGATTTGTTTATGTACTGCCAGCCAACAGTTTTCTATTTTACTACTTTTGATGGGACCATCATGCAATAGTCTTCAACCAGGAAGCCAATTGGTCAAGAATGTTCTTGTTATCAACCATCTTTGGATGGTTTTGTAGGTTTTTCAATCAGACTAGGGTGAGGAAGGACCTAAGTAAGTTATGGAGAGCAAATAAATTCCTTATGCAAATTAGTTTGGAAATTAGACCATCTGATTGGTTGATGCAATTCTCATTAGGGATGGCCATCGGCCATCGATGTTTATAAACCATCGATGGGATATGGTCGATGTTCAATAGTTTTGACATCGATGGGGGAGAACCAGATGGTTCGCACCATCAATGTCAAACTCAAACTACTAGTTTTGTTTTGCTATTTCCTGGGACACGGAGCATAGCTCCACCCATGACACCAGTGAAGCCCCGCCCCCATATTCTGATTGGCCCACAGGCCAGTCAGTCAAATACAATGGATGACCACTGATATGTAACAACATCAATGGCAAAGGCAACAATGGCCATCATTAATACTCATTCAAAACAATCCATTCCGAATTGTTTATGTACTGTCAGTCAACAGTTTTCTATTTTACTACTTTTGATGGGACCATCATGCAATAATCTTCAACCAGGAAGACAATTGGTCAAGAATGTTCTTGTTATCAACCATATTTGGCTGGTTTTGTAGGTTTTCAATCAGACTAGGGTGAGGAAGGACCTAAGTAAGTTATGGAGAGCAAATAAATTCCTTATGCAAATTAGTTTGGAAATTAGACCATCTAATTGGTTGATGCAATTCTCATTAGGGATGGCCATCGGCCATCGATGTTTATAAACCATCGATGGGTTATGGTCGATGTTCAATAGTTTTTACATCAATGTTTAGTTAAAACGACTAGTTTTGTTTTGCTATTTCCTGGTACACAGAGCAAAGCTCCACCCACGACACCAGTGAAGCCCCGCCCCCATATTCTGATTGGCCCACAGGCCAGTCAGTCAAATACAATGGATGACCACTGATATGTAACAACATCGATGGCAAAGGCAACAATGGCCATCATTAACACTCATTCAAAACAATCCATTCCAATTGGTTTATGTACTGTCAGTCAACAGTTTTCTATTTTACTACTTTTGATGGGACCATCATGCAATAATCTTCAACCAGAAAGACAATTGGTCAATAATGTTCTTGTTATCAACCATCTTTGGCTGGTTTTGTAGGTTTTCAATCAGACTAGGGTGAGGAAGAACCTAAGAAAGTTATGGAGAGCAAATACATTCCTTATGCAAATTAGTTTTTAAATTAGACCATCTGATTGGTTGATGCAATTCTCATTAGGGATGGCCATCGGCCATCGATGTTTATAAACCATCGATATGTTATGGTCGATGTTCAATAGTTTTGACATCGATGGGGGAGAACCAGATGGTTTCACACCATCAATGTCAAGCTCAAACTACTAGTTTTGTTTTGCTATTTCCTGGGACACGGAGCTTAGCTCCGCCCATGACACCAGTGAAGCCCCGCCCCCATATTCTGATTGGCCCACAGGCCAGTCAGTCAAATACAATGGATGACCACTGATATGTAACAACATAGATGGCAAAGGCAACAATGGCCATCATTAATACTCATTCAAAACAATCCATTCCGAGTGGTTTACGTACTGTCAGCCAACAGTTTTCTATTTTACTACTTTTGATGGGACCATCATGCAATAGTCTTCAACCAGGAAGCCAATTGGTCAAGAATGTTCTTGTTATCAACCATCTTTGGCTGGTTTTGTAGGTTTTCAATCAGACTAGGGTGAGGAAGGACCTAAGTAAGTTATGGAGAGCAAATTAATTCCTTATGCAAATTAGTTTGGAAATTAGACCATCTGATTGGTTGATGCAATTCTCATTAGGGATGGCCATCGATGTTTATAAACCATCGATGGGTTATTTTCGATGTTCAATAGTTTTGACATCGATGGGGGAGAACCAGATGGTTTCACACCATCAATGTCATGCTCAAACTACTAGTTTTGTTTTGCTATTTCCTGGGACACGGAGCATAGCTCCACCCACGACACCAGTGAAGCCCCGCCCCCATATTATGATTGGCCCACAGGCCAGTCAGTCAAATACAATGGATGACCACTGATATGTAACAACATCAATGGCAAAGGCAACAATGGCCATCATTAATACTCATTCAAAACAATCCATTCCGATTTGTTTATGTACTGCCAGCCAACAGTTTTCTATTTTACTTCTTTTGATGGGACCATCATGCAATAGTCTTCAACCAGGAAGCCAATTGGTCAAGAATGTTCTTGTTATCAACCATCTTTGGCTGGTTTTGTAGGTTTTCAATCAGACTAGGGTGAGGAAGTACCTAAGTAAGTTATGGAGAGCAAATAAATTCCTTATGCAAATTAGTTTGGAAATTAGACCATCTGATTGGTTGATGCAATTCTCATTAGGGATGGCCATCGGCCATCGATGTTTATAAACCATCGATGGGTTATGGTCGATGTTCAATAGTTTTTACATCAATGTTTAGTTAAAACGATTAGTTTTGTTTTGCTATTTCCTGGTACACAGAGCAAAGCTCCACAAACGACACCAGTGAAGCCCCGCCCCCATATTCTGATTGGTCCACAGGCCAGTCAGTCAAATACAATGGATGACCACTGATATGTAACACCATAGATGGCAAAGGCATCAATGGCCATCATTAATACTCATTCAAAACAATCCATTCCGATTTGTTTATGTACTGTCAGCCAACAGTTTTCTATTTTACTACTTTTGATGGGACCATCATGCAATAGTCTTCAACCAGAAAGCCAATTGGTCAAGAATGTTCTTGTTATCAACCATCTTTGGCTGGTTTTGTAGGTTTTCAATCAGACTAGGGTGAGGAAGGACCTAAGTAAGTTATGGAGAGCAAATAAATTCCTTATGCAAATTAGTTTGGAAATTAGACCATCTGATTGGTTGATGCAATTCTCATTAGGGATGGCCATCGGCCATCGATGTTTATAAACCATCGATGGGATATGGTCGATGTTCAATAGTTTTGACATCGATGGGGGAGAACCAGATGGTTCACACCATCAATGTCAAACTCAAACTACTAGTTTTGTTATTTCCTGGGACACGGAGCATAGCTCCACCCATGACACCAGTGAAGCCCCGCCCCCATATTCGGATTGGCCCACAGGCCAGTCAGTCAAATACAATGGATGACCACTGATATGTAACAACATCAATGGCAAAGGCAACAATAGCCATCATTAATACTCATTCAAAACAATCCATTCCGATTTGTTTATGTACTGCCAGCCAACAGTTTTCTATTTTACTACTTTTGATGGGACCATCATGCAATAGTCTTCAACCAGGAAGCCAATTGGTCAAGAATGTTCTTGTTATCAACCATCTTTGGCTGGTTTTGTAGGTTTTCAATCAGCCTAGGGCGAGGAAGGACCTAAGTAAGTTATGGAGAGCAAATAAATTACTTATGCAAATTAGTTTGGAAATTAGACCATCTGATTGGTTGATGCAATTCTCATTAGGGACGGCCATCGGCCATCGATGTTTATAAACCATCGATGTGTTATGGTAGATGTTCAATAGTTTTGACATCGATGGGGGAGAACCAGATGGTTTCACACCATCAATGTCATGCTCAAACTACTAGTTTTGTTTTGCTATTTCCTGGGACACGGAGCATAGCTCCACCCACGACACCAGTGAAGCCCCACCCCCATATTCTGATTGGCCCACAGGCCAGTCAGTCAAATACAATGGATGACCACTGATATGTAACAACATCAATGGCAAAGGTAACAATGGCCATCATTAATACTCATTCAAAACAATCCATTCCGATTTGTTTATGTACTGCCAGCCAACAGTTTTCTATTTTACTACTTTTGATGGGACCATCATGCAATAGTCTTCAACCAGGAAGTCAATTGGTCAAGAATGTTCTTGTTATCAACCATCTTTGGCTGGTTTTGTAGGATTTCAATCAGACTAGGGTGAGGAAGGACCTAAGTAAGTTATGAAGAGCAAATAAATTCCTTATGCAAATTAGTTTGGAAATTAGACCATCTGATTGGTTGATGCAATTCTCATTAGGGATGGCCATCGGCCATCGATGTTTATAAACCATCGATGGGTTATGGTCGATGTTCAATAGTTTTTACATCAATGTTTAGTTAAAACGACTAGTTTTGTTTTGCTATTTCCTGGTACACAGAGCAAAGCTCCACCCACGACACCAGTGAAGCCCCGCCCCCATATTCTGATTGGTCCACAGGCCAGTCAGTCAAATACAATGGATGACCACTGATATGTAACAACATAGATGGCAAAGGCATCAATGGCCATCATTAATACTCATTCAAAACAATCCATTCCGATTTGTTTATGTAATGTCAGCCAACAGTTTTCTATTTTACTACTTTTGATGGGACCATCATGCAATAGTCTTCAACCAGAAAGCCAATTGGTCAAGAATGTTCTTGTTATCAACAATCTTTGGCTGGTTTTGTAGGTTTTCAATCAGACTAGGGTGAGGAAGGACCTAAGTAAGTTATGGAGAGCAAATAAATTCCTTATGCAAATTAGTTTGGAAATTAGACCATCTGATTGGTTGATGCAATTCTCATTAGGGACGGCCATCGGCCATCGATGTTTATAAACCATCGATGTGTTATGGTCGATGTTCAATAGTTTTGACATCGATGGGGGAGAACCAGATGGTTTCACACCATCAATGTCATGCTCAAACTACTAGTTTTGTTTTGCTATTTCCTGGGACACGGAGCATAGCTCCACCCACGACACCAGTGAAGCCCCGCCACCATATTCTGATTGGCCCACAGGCCAGTCAGTCAAATACAATGGATGACCACTGATATGTAACAACATCAATGGCAAAGGCAACAATGGCCATCATTAATATTCATTCAAAACAATCCAATCCGATTTGTTTATGTACTGCCAGCCAACAGTTTTCTATTTTACTACTTTTGATGGGACCATCATGCAATAGTCTTCAACCAGGAAGCCAATTGGTCAAGAATGTTCTTGTTATCAACCATCTTTGGCTGGTTTTGTAGGTTTTCAATCAGACTAGGGTGAGGAAGGACCTATGTAAGTTATGGAGAGCAAATAAATTCCTTATGCAAATTAGTTTGGAAATTAGACCATCTGATTGGTTGATGCAATTCTCATTAGGGACGGCCATCGGCCATCGATGTTTATAAACCATCGATGGGTTATGGTCGATGTTCAATAGTTTTTACATCAATGTTTAGTTAAAACGACTAG
Organism: Crinia signifera; assembly: GCF_055691185.1. Classification (NCBI taxonomy): domain Eukaryota; kingdom Metazoa; phylum Chordata; class Amphibia; order Anura; family Myobatrachidae; genus Crinia; species Crinia signifera. The sequence goes on along the minus strand of NC_139224.1, from coordinate 86,515,510 downwards.
TTTTGTTTTGCTATTTCCTGGTACACAGAGCAAAGCTCCACCCACGACACCAGTGAAGCCCCGCCCCCATATTCTGAATGGCCCACAGGCCAGTCAGTCAAATACAATGGATGACCACTGATATGTAACAACATCGATGGCAAAGGCAACAATGGCCATCATTAACACTCATTCAAAACAATCCATTCCGATTGGTTTATGTACTGTCAGTCAACAGTTTTCTATTTTACTACTTTTGATGGGACCATCATGCAATAATCTTCAACCAGAAAGACAATTGGTCAAGAATGTTCTTGTTATCAACCATCTTTGGCTGGTTTTGTAGGTTTTCAATTAGACTAGGGTGAGGAAGGACCTAAGTAAGTTATGGAGAGCAAATAAATTCCTTATGCAAATTAGTTTGGAAATTAGACCATCTGATTGGTTGATGCAATTCTCATTAGGGACGGCCATCGGCCAACGATGTTTATAAACCATCGATGTGTTATGGTCGATGTTCAATAGTTTTGACATCGATGGGGGAGAACCAGATGGTTCACACCATCAATGTCAAACTCAAACTACTAGTTTTGTTTTGCTATTTCCTGGGACACGGAGCATAGCTCCACCCATGACACCAGTGAAGCCCCGCCCCCATATTCTGATTGGCCCACAGGCCAGTCAGTCAAATACAATGGATGACCACTGATAAGTAACAACATCGATGGCAAAGGCAACAATGGCCATCATTAATACTCATTCAAAACAATCCATTCCGATTGGTTTATGTACTATCAGTCAACCGTTTTCTATTTTACTACTTTTGATTGGACCATCATGCAATAGTCTTCAACCAGGAAGCCAATTGGTCAAGAATGTTCTTGTTATCAACCATCTTTGGCTGGTTTTGTAGGTTTTCAATTAGACTAGGGTGAGGAAGGACCTAAGTAAGTTATGGAGAGCAAATAAATTCCTTATGCAAATTAGTTTGGAAATTAGACCATCTGATTGGTTGATGCAATTCTCATTAGGGACGGCCATCGGCCATCGATGTTTATAAACCATCGATGTGTTATGGTCGATGTTCAATAGTTTTGACATCGATGGGGGAGAACCAGATGGTTTCACACCATCAATGTCATGCTCAAACTACTAGTTTTGTTTTGCTATTTCCTGGGACACGGAGCATAGCTCCACCCACGACACAAGTGAAGCCCCACCCCCATATTCTGATTGGCCCACAGGCCAGTCAGTCAAATACAATGGATGACCACTGATATGTAACAACATCAATGGCAAAGGCAACAATGGCCATCATTAATACTCATTCAAAACAATCCATTCCGATTTGTTTATGTACTGCCAGCCAACAATTTTCTATTTTACTACTTTTAGTGGGACCATCATGCAATAGTCTTCAACCAGGAAGTCAATTGGTCAAGAATGTTCTTGTTATCAACCATCTTTGGCTGGTTTTGTAGGTTTTCAATCAGACTAGGGTGAGGAAGGACCTAAGTAAGTTATGGAGAGCAAATAAATTCCTTATGCAAATTAGTTTGGAAATTAGACCATCTGATTGGTTGATGCAATTCTCATTAGGGATGGCCATCGTCCATCGATGTTTATAAACCATCGATGGGTTATGGTCGATGTTCAATAGTTTTTACATCAATGTTTAGTTAAAACGACTAGTTTTGTTTTGCTATTTCCTGGTACACAGAGCAAAGCTCCACCCACGACACCAGTGAAGCCCCGCCCCATATTCTGATTGGTCCACAGGCCAGTCAGTCAAATACAATGGATGACCACTGATATGTAACAACATAGATGGCAAAGGCAACATTGGCCATCATTAATACTCATTCAAAACAATCCATTCCGATTTGTTTATGTACTGCCAGCCAACAGTTTTCTATTTTACTACTTTTGATGGGACCATCATGCAATACTCTTCAACCAGGAAGCCAATTGGTCAAGAATGTTCTTGTTATCAACCATCTTTGGATGGTTTTGTAGGTTTTTCAATCAGACTAGGGTGAGGAAGGACCTAAGTAAGTTATGGAGAGCAAATAAATTCCTTATGCAAATTAGTTTGGAAATTAGACCATCTGATTGGTTGATGCAATTCTCATTAGGGATGGCCATCGGCCATCGATGTTTATAAACCATCGATGGGATATGGTCGATGTTCAATAGTTTTGACATCGATGGGGGAGAACCAGATGGTTCGCACCATCAATGTCAAACTCAAACTACTAGTTTTGTTTTGCTATTTCCTGGGACACGGAGCATAGCTCCACCCATGACACCAGTGAAGCCCCGCCCCCATATTCTGATTGGCCCACAGGCCAGTCAGTCAAATACAATGGATGACCACTGATATGTAACAACATCAATGGCAAAGGCAACAATGGCCATCATTAATACTCATTCAAAACAATCCATTCCGAATTGTTTATGTACTGTCAGTCAACAGTTTTCTATTTCACTACTTTTGATGGGACCATCATGCAATAATCTTCAACCAGGAAGACAATTGGTCAAGAATGTTCTTGTTATCAACCATATTTGGCTGGTTTTGTAGGTTTTCAATCAGACTAGGGTGAGGAAGGACCTAAGTAAGTTATGGAGAGCAAATAAATTCCTTATGCAAATTAGTTTGGAAATTAGACCATCTAATTGGTTGATGCAATTCTCATTAGGGACGGCCATCGGCCATCGATGTTTATAAACCATCGATGGGTTATGGTCGATGTTCAATAGTTTTTACATCAATGTTTAGTTAAAACGACTAGTTTTGTTTTGCTATTTCCTGGTACACAGAGCAAAGCTCCACCCACGACACCAGTGAAGCCCCGCCCCCATATTCTGATTGGCCCACAGGCCAGTCAGTCAAATACAATGGATGACCACTGATATGTAACAACATCGATGGCAAAGGCAACAATGGCCATCATTAACACTCATTCAAAACAATCCATTCCGATTGGTTTATGTACTGTCAGTCAACAGTTTTCTATTTTACTACTTTTGATGGGACCATCATGCAATAATCTTCAACCAGAAAGACAATTGGTCAATAATGTTCTTGTTATCAACCATCTTTGGCTGGTTTTGTAGGTTTTCAATCAGACTAGGGTGAGGAAGAACCTAAGAAAGTTATGGAGAGCAAATACATTCCTTATGCAAATTAGTTTTTAAATTAGACCATCTGATTGGTTGATGCAATTCTCATTAGGGATGGCCATCGGCCATCGATGTTTATAAACCATCGATATGTTATGGTCGATGTTCAATAGTTTTGACATCGATGGGGGAGAACCAGATGGTTCACACCATCAATGTCAAACTCAAACTACTAGTTTTGTTTTGCTATTTCCTGGGACACGGAGCATAGCTCCACCCATGACACCAGTGAAGCCCCGCCCCCATATTCTGATTGGCCCACAGGCCAGTCAGTCAAATACAATGGATGACCACTGATAAGTAACAACATCGATGGCAAAGGCAACAATGGCCATCATTAATACTCATTCAAAACAATCCATTCCGATTGGTTTATGTACTATCAGTCAACCGTTTTCTATTTTACTACTTTTGATTGGACCATCATGCAATAGTCTTCAATCAGGAAGCCAATTGGTCAAGAATGTTCTTGTTATCAACCATCTTTGGCTGGTTTTGTAGGTTTTCAATTAGACTAGGGTGAGGAAGGACCTAAGTAAGTTATGGAGAGCAAATAAATTCCTTATGCAAATTAGTTTGGAAATTAGACCATCTGATTGGTTGATGCAATTCTCATTAGGGACGGCCATCGGCCATCGATGTTTATAAACCATCGATGTGTTATGGTCGATGTTCAATAGTTTTGACATCGATGGGGGAGAACCAGATGGTTTCACACCATCAATGTCATGCTCAAACTACTAGTTTTGTTTTGCTATTTCCTGGGACACGGAGCATAGCTCCACCCACGACACAAGTGAAGCCCCACCCCCATATTCTGATTGGCCCACAGGCCAGTCAGTCAAATACAATGGATGACCACTGATATGTAACAACATCAATGGCAAAGGCAACAATGGCCATCATTAATACTCATTCAAAACAATCCATTCCGATTTGTTTATGTACTGCCAGCCAACAATTTTCTATTTTACTACTTTTAGTGGGACCATCATGCAATAGTCTTCAACCAGGAAGTCAATTGGTCAAGAATGTTCTTGTTATCAACCATCTTTGGCTGGTTTTGTAGGTTTTCAATCAGACTAGGGTGAGGAAGGACCTAAGTAAGTTATGGAGAGCAAATAAATTCCTTATGCAAATTAGTTTGGAAATTAGACCATCTGATTGGTTGATGCAATTCTCATTAGGGATGGCCATCGTCCATCGATGTTTATAAACCATCGATGGGTTATGGTCGATGTTCAATAGTTTTTACATCAATGTTTAGTTAAAACGACTAGTTTTGTTTTGCTATTTCCTGGTACACAGAGCAAAGCTCCACCCACGACACCAGTGAAGCCCCGCCCCATATTCTGATTGGTCCACAGGCCAGTCAGTCAAATACAATGGATGACCACTGATATGTAACAACATAGATGGCAAAGGCAACATTGGCCATCATTAATACTCATTCAAAACAATCCATTCCGATTTGTTTATGTACTGCCAGCCAACAGTTTTCTATTTTACTACTTTTGATGGGACCATCATGCAATAGTCTTCAACCAGGAAGCCAATTGGTCAAGAATGTTCTTGTTATCAACCATCTTTGGATGGTTTTGTAGGTTTTTCAATCAGACTAGGGTGAGGAAGGACCTAAGTAAGTTATGGAGAGCAAATAAATTCCTTATGCAAATTAGTTTGGAAATTAGACCATCTGATTGGTTGATGCAATTCTCATTAGGGATGGCCATCGGCCATCGATGTTTATAAACCATCGATGGGATATGGTCGATGTTCAATAGTTTTGACATCGATGGGGGAGAACCAGATGGTTCGCACCATCAATGTCAAACTCAAACTACTAGTTTTGTTTTGCTATTTCCTGGGACACGGAGCATAGCTCCACCCATGACACCAGTGAAGCCCCGCCCCCATATTCTGATTGGCCCACAGGCCAGTCAGTCAAATACAATGGATGACCACTGATATGTAACAACATCAATGGCAAAGGCAACAATGGCCATCATTAATACTCATTCAAAACAATCCATTCCGAATTGTTTATGTACTGTCAGTCAACAGTTTTCTATTTTACTACTTTTGATGGGACCATCATGCAATAATCTTCAACCAGGAAGACAATTGGTCAAGAATGTTCTTGTTATCAACCATATTTGGCTGGTTTTGTAGGTTTTCAATCAGACTAGGGTGAGGAAGGACCTAAGTAAGTTATGGAGAGCAAATAAATTCCTTATGCAAATTAGTTTGGAAATTAGACCATCTAATTGGTTGATGCAATTCTCATTAGGGATGGCCATCGGCCATCGATGTTTATAAACCATCGATGGGTTATGGTCGATGTTCAATAGTTTTTACATCAATGTTTAGTTAAAACGACTAGTTTTGTTTTGCTATTTCCTGGTACACAGAGCAAAGCTCCACCCACGACACCAGTGAAGCCCCGCCCCCATATTCTGATTGGCCCACAGGCCAGTCAGTCAAATACAATGGATGACCACTGATATGTAACAACATCGATGGCAAAGGCAACAATGGCCATCATTAACACTCATTCAAAACAATCCATTCCAATTGGTTTATGTACTGTCAGTCAACAGTTTTCTATTTTACTACTTTTGATGGGACCATCATGCAATAATCTTCAACCAGAAAGACAATTGGTCAATAATGTTCTTGTTATCAACCATCTTTGGCTGGTTTTGTAGGTTTTCAATCAGACTAGGGTGAGGAAGAACCTAAGAAAGTTATGGAGAGCAAATACATTCCTTATGCAAATTAGTTTTTAAATTAGACCATCTGATTGGTTGATGCAATTCTCATTAGGGATGGCCATCGGCCATCGATGTTTATAAACCATCGATATGTTATGGTCGATGTTCAATAGTTTTGACATCGATGGGGGAGAACCAGATGGTTTCACACCATCAATGTCAAGCTCAAACTACTAGTTTTGTTTTGCTATTTCCTGGGACACGGAGCTTAGCTCCGCCCATGACACCAGTGAAGCCCCGCCCCCATATTCTGATTGGCCCACAGGCCAGTCAGTCAAATACAATGGATGACCACTGATATGTAACAACATAGATGGCAAAGGCAACAATGGCCATCATTAATACTCATTCAAAACAATCCATTCCGAGTGGTTTACGTACTGTCAGCCAACAGTTTTCTATTTTACTACTTTTGATGGGACCATCATGCAATAGTCTTCAACCAGGAAGCCAATTGGTCAAGAATGTTCTTGTTATCAACCATCTTTGGCTGGTTTTGTAGGTTTTCAATCAGACTAGGGTGAGGAAGGACCTAAGTAAGTTATGGAGAGCAAATTAATTCCTTATGCAAATTAGTTTGGAAATTAGACCATCTGATTGGTTGATGCAATTCTCATTAGGGATGGCCATCGATGTTTATAAACCATCGATGGGTTATTTTCGATGTTCAATAGTTTTGACATCGATGGGGGAGAACCAGATGGTTTCACACCATCAATGTCATGCTCAAACTACTAGTTTTGTTTTGCTATTTCCTGGGACACGGAGCATAGCTCCACCCACGACACCAGTGAAGCCCCGCCCCCATATTATGATTGGCCCACAGGCCAGTCAGTCAAATACAATGGATGACCACTGATATGTAACAACATCAATGGCAAAGGCAACAATGGCCATCATTAATACTCATTCAAAACAATCCATTCCGATTTGTTTATGTACTGCCAGCCAACAGTTTTCTATTTTACTTCTTTTGATGGGACCATCATGCAATAGTCTTCAACCAGGAAGCCAATTGGTCAAGAATGTTCTTGTTATCAACCATCTTTGGCTGGTTTTGTAGGTTTTCAATCAGACTAGGGTGAGGAAGTACCTAAGTAAGTTATGGAGAGCAAATAAATTCCTTATGCAAATTAGTTTGGAAATTAGACCATCTGATTGGTTGATGCAATTCTCATTAGGGATGGCCATCGGCCATCGATGTTTATAAACCATCGATGGGTTATGGTCGATGTTCAATAGTTTTTACATCAATGTTTAGTTAAAACGATTAGTTTTGTTTTGCTATTTCCTGGTACACAGAGCAAAGCTCCACAAACGACACCAGTGAAGCCCCGCCCCCATATTCTGATTGGTCCACAGGCCAGTCAGTCAAATACAATGGATGACCACTGATATGTAACACCATAGATGGCAAAGGCATCAATGGCCATCATTAATACTCATTCAAAACAATCCATTCCGATTTGTTTATGTACTGTCAGCCAACAGTTTTCTATTTTACTACTTTTGATGGGACCATCATGCAATAGTCTTCAACCAGAAAGCCAATTGGTCAAGAATGTTCTTGTTATCAACCATCTTTGGCTGGTTTTGTAGGTTTTCAATCAGACTAGGGTGAGGAAGGACCTAAGTAAGTTATGGAGAGCAAATAAATTCCTTATGCAAATTAGTTTGGAAATTAGACCATCTGATTGGTTGATGCAATTCTCATTAGGGATGGCCATCGGCCATCGATGTTTATAAACCATCGATGGGATATGGTCGATGTTCAATAGTTTTGACATCGATGGGGGAGAACCAGATGGTTCACACCATCAATGTCAAACTCAAACTACTAGTTTTGTTATTTCCTGGGACACGGAGCATAGCTCCACCCATGACACCAGTGAAGCCCCGCCCCCATATTCGGATTGGCCCACAGGCCAGTCAGTCAAATACAATGGATGACCACTGATATGTAACAACATCAATGGCAAAGGCAACAATAGCCATCATTAATACTCATTCAAAACAATCCATTCCGATTTGTTTATGTACTGCCAGCCAACAGTTTTCTATTTTACTACTTTTGATGGGACCATCATGCAATAGTCTTCAACCAGGAAGCCAATTGGTCAAGAATGTTCTTGTTATCAACCATCTTTGGCTGGTTTTGTAGGTTTTCAATCAGCCTAGGGCGAGGAAGGACCTAAGTAAGTTATGGAGAGCAAATAAATTACTTATGCAAATTAGTTTGGAAATTAGACCATCTGATTGGTTGATGCAATTCTCATTAGGGACGGCCATCGGCCATCGATGTTTATAAACCATCGATGTGTTATGGTAGATGTTCAATAGTTTTGACATCGATGGGGGAGAACCAGATGGTTTCACACCATCAATGTCATGCTCAAACTACTAGTTTTGTTTTGCTATTTCCTGGGACACGGAGCATAGCTCCACCCACGACACCAGTGAAGCCCCACCCCCATATTCTGATTGGCCCACAGGCCAGTCAGTCAAATACAATGGATGACCACTGATATGTAACAACATCAATGGCAAAGGTAACAATGGCCATCATTAATACTCATTCAAAACAATCCATTCCGATTTGTTTATGTACTGCCAGCCAACAGTTTTCTATTTTACTACTTTTGATGGGACCATCATGCAATAGTCTTCAACCAGGAAGTCAATTGGTCAAGAATGTTCTTGTTATCAACCATCTTTGGCTGGTTTTGTAGGATTTCAATCAGACTAGGGTGAGGAAGGACCTAAGTAAGTTATGAAGAGCAAATAAATTCCTTATGCAAATTAGTTTGGAAATTAGACCATCTGATTGGTTGATGCAATTCTCATTAGGGATGGCCATCGGCCATCGATGTTTATAAACCATCGATGGGTTATGGTCGATGTTCAATAGTTTTTACATCAATGTTTAGTTAAAACGACTAGTTTTGTTTTGCTATTTCCTGGTACACAGAGCAAAGCTCCACCCACGACACCAGTGAAGCCCCGCCCCCATATTCTGATTGGTCCACAGGCCAGTCAGTCAAATACAATGGATGACCACTGATATGTAACAACATAGATGGCAAAGGCATCAATGGCCATCATTAATACTCATTCAAAACAATCCATTCCGATTTGTTTATGTAATGTCAGCCAACAGTTTTCTATTTTACTACTTTTGATGGGACCATCATGCAATAGTCTTCAACCAGAAAGCCAATTGGTCAAGAATGTTCTTGTTATCAACAATCTTTGGCTGGTTTTGTAGGTTTTCAATCAGACTAGGGTGAGGAAGGACCTAAGTAAGTTATGGAGAGCAAATAAATTCCTTATGCAAATTAGTTTGGAAATTAGACCATCTGATTGGTTGATGCAATTCTCATTAGGGACGGCCATCGGCCATCGATGTTTATAAACCATCGATGTGTTATGGTCGATGTTCAATAGTTTTGACATCGATGGGGGAGAACCAGATGGTTTCACACCATCAATGTCATGCTCAAACTACTAGTTTTGTTTTGCTATTTCCTGGGACACGGAGCATAGCTCCACCCACGACACCAGTGAAGCCCCGCCACCATATTCTGATTGGCCCACAGGCCAGTCAGTCAAATACAATGGATGACCACTGATATGTAACAACATCAATGGCAAAGGCAACAATGGCCATCATTAATATTCATTCAAAACAATCCAATCCGATTTGTTTATGTACTGCCAGCCAACAGTTTTCTATTTTACTACTTTTGATGGGACCATCATGCAATAGTCTTCAACCAGGAAGCCAATTGGTCAAGAATGTTCTTGTTATCAACCATCTTTGGCTGGTTTTGTAGGTTTTCAATCAGACTAGGGTGAGGAAGGACCTATGTAAGTTATGGAGAGCAAATAAATTCCTTATGCAAATTAGTTTGGAAATTAGACCATCTGATTGGTTGATGCAATTCTCATTAGGGACGGCCATCGGCCATCGATGTTTATAAACCATCGATGGGTTATGGTCGATGTTCAATAGTTTTTACATCAATGTTTAGTTAAAACGACTAGTTTTGTTTTGCTATTTCCTGGTACACAGAGCAAAGCTCCACCCACGACACCAGTGAAGCCCCGCCCCCATATTCTGAATGGCCCACAGGCCAGTCAGTCAAATACAATGGATGACCACTGATATGTAACAACATCGATGGCAAAGGCAACAATGGCCATCATTAACACTCATTCAAAACAATCCATTCCGATTGGTTTATGTACTGTCAGTCAACAGTTTTCTATTTTACTACTTTTGATGGGACCATCATGCAATAATCTTCAACCAGAAAGACAATTGGTCAATAATGTTCTTGTTATCAACCATCTTTGGCTGGTTTTGTAGGTTTTCAATCAGACTAGGGTGAGGAAGAACCTAAGAAAGTTATGGAGAGCAAATACATTCCTTATGCAAATTAGTTTTTAAATTAGACCATCTGATTGGTTGATGCAATTCTCATTAGGGATGGCCATCGGCCATCGATGTTTATAAACCATCGATGTGTTATGGTCGATGTTCACTAGTTTTGACATCGATGGGGGAGAACCAGATGGTTTCACACCATCAATAACATGCTCAAACTACTAGTTTTGTTTTGCTATTTCCTGGGACACGGAGCTTAGCTCCGCCCACGACACCAGTGAAGCCCCGCCCCCATATTCTGATTGGCCCACAGGCCAGTCAGTCAAATACAATGGATGACCACTGATATGTAACAACATAGTTGGCAAAGGCAACAATGGCCATCATTGATACTCAAACATCAATGGCAAAGGCAACAATGGCCATCATTAATACTCATTCAAAACAATCCATTCTGATTTGTTTATGTATTGCCAGCCAACAGTTTTCTATTTTACTACTTTTGATAGGACCATCATGCAATAGTCTTCAACCAGGAAGTCAATTGGTCAAGAATGTTCTTGTTATCAACCATCTTTGGCTGGTTTTGTAGGTTTTCAATCAGACTAGGGTGAGGAAGGACCTAAGTAAGTTATGGAGAGCAAATAAATATCTTATGCAAATTAGTTTGGAAATTAGACCATCTGATTGGTTGATGCAATTCTCATTAGGGATGGCCATCGGCCATCGATGTTTATAAACCATCGATGGGTTATGGTCGATGTTCAATAGTTTTTACATCAATGTTTAGTTAAAACGACTAGTTTTGTTTTGATATTTCCTGGTACACAGAGCAAAGCTCCAACCACGACACCAGTGAAGCCCCGCCCCCATATTCTGATTGGTCCACAGGCCAGTCAGTCAAATACAATGGATGACCACTGATATGTAACAACATAGATGGCAAAGGCAACAATGGCCATCATTAATACTCATTCAAAACAATCCATTCCGATTTGTTTATGTACTGTCAGCCAACAGTTTTCTATTTTACCACTTTTGATGGGACCATCATGCAATAGTCTTCAACCAGAAAGCCAATTGGTCAAGAATGTTCTTGTTATCAACCATCTTTGGCTGGTTTTGTAGGTTTTCAATCAGACTAGGGTGAGGAAGGACCTAAGTAAGTTATGGAGAGCAAATAAATTCCTTATGCAAATTAGTTTGGAAATTAGACCATCTGATTGGTTGATGCAATTCTCATTAGGGATGGCCATCGGCCATCGATGTTTATAAACCATCGATGTGTTATGGTCGATGTTCAATAGTTTTGACATCGATGGGGGAGAACCAGATGGTTTCACACCATCAATGTCAAGCTCAAACTACTAGTTTTGTTTTGCTATTTCCTGGGACACGGAGCATAGCTCCACCCACGACACCAGTGAAGCCCCGCCCCCATATTCTGATTAGCCCATAGGCCAGTCAGTCAAATACAATGGATGACCACTGATATGTAACAACATCAATGGCAAAGGCAACAATGGCCATCATTAATACTCATTCAAAATAATCCATTCCGATTGGTTTATGTACTGTCAGCCAACAGTTTTCTATTTTACTACTTTTGATGGGACCACCATGCAATAGTCTTCAACCAGGAAGCCAATTGGTCTAGAATGTTCTTGTTATCAACCATCTTTGGCTGGTTTTGTAGGTTTTCAATCAGACTAGGGTGAGGAAGGACCTAAGTAAGTTATGGAGAGCAAATAAATATCTAATGCAAATTAGTTTGGAAATTAGACCATCTGATTGGTTGATGCAATTCTCATTAGGGATGGCCATCGGCCATCGATGTTTATAAACCATCGATGGGATATGGTCGATGTTCAATAGTTTTGACATCGATGGGGGAGAACCAGATGGTTCACACCATCAATGTCAAACTCAAACTACTAGTTTTGTTTTGCTATTTCCTGGGACATGGAGCATAGCTCCACCCATGACACCAGTGAAGCCCCGCCCCCATATTCTGATTGGCCCACAGGCCAGTCAGTCAAATACAATGGATGACCACTGATATGTAACAACATCAATGGCAAAGGCAACAATAGCCATCATTAATACTCATTCAAAACAATCCATTCCGATTTGTTTATGTACTGCCAGCCAACAGTTTTCTATTTTACTACTTTTGATGGGACCATCATGCAATAGTCTTCAACCAGGAAGTCATTTGGTCAAGAATGTTCTTGTTATCAACCATCTTTGGCTGGTTTTGTAGGATTTCAATCAGACTAGGGTGAGGAAGGACCTAAGTAAGTTATGAAGAGCAAATAAATTCCTTATGCAAATTAGTTTGGAAATTAGACCATCTGATTGGTTGATGCAATTCTCATTAGGGATGGCCATCGGCCATCGATGTTTATAAACCATCGATGGGTTATGGTCGATGTTCAATAGTTTTTACATCAATGTTTAGTTAAAACGACTAGTTTTGTTTTGCTATTTCCTGGTACACAGAGCAAAGCTCCACCCACGACACCAGTGAAGCCCCGCCCCCATATTCTGATTGGCCCACAGGCCAGTCAGTCAAATACAATGGATGACCACTGATATGTAACAACATCAATGGCAAAGGCAACAATGGCCATCATTAATACTCATTCAAAACAATCCATTCCGATTGGTTTATGTACTGTCAGTCAACAGTTTTCTATTTTACTACTTTTGATTGGACCATCATGCAATAGTCTTCAACCAGGAAGCCAATTGGTCAAGAATGTTCTTGTTATCAACCATCTTTGGCTGGTTTTGTAGGATTTCAATCAGACTAGGGTGAGGAAGGACCTAAGTAAGTTATGAAGAGCAAATAAATTCCTTATGCAAATTAGTTTGGAAATTAGACCATCTGATTGGTTGATGCAATTCTCATTAGGGATGGCCATCGGCCATCGATGTTTATAAACCATCGATGGGTTATGGTCGATGTTCAATAGTTTTTACATCAATGTTTAGTTAAAACGACTAGTTTTGTTTTGCTATTTCCTGGTACACAGAGCAAAGCTCCACCCACGACACCAGTGAAGCCCCGCCCCCATATTCTGATTGGTCCACAGGCCAGTCAGTCAAATACAATGGATGACCACTGATATGTAACAACATAGATGGCAAAGGCATCAATGGCCATCATTAATACTCATTCAAAACAATCCATTCCGATTTGTTTATGTAATGTCAGCCAACAGTTTTCTATTTTACTACTTTTGATGGGACCATCATGCAATAGTCTTCAACCAGAAAGCCAATTGGTCAAGAATGTTCTTGTTATCAACAATCTTTGGCTGGTTTTGTAGGTTTTCAATCAGACTAGGGTGAGGAAGGACCTAAGTAAGTTATGGAGAGCAAATAAATTCCTTATGCAAATTAGTTTGGAAATTAGACCATCTGATTGGTTGATGCAATTCTCATTAGGGACGGCCATCGGCCATCGATGTTTATAAACCATCGATGTGTTATGGTCGATGTTCAATAGTTTTGACATCGATGGGGGAGAACCAGATGGTTTCACACCATCAATGTCATGCTCAAACTACTAGTTTTGTTTTGCTATTTCCTGGGACACGGAGCATAGCTCCACCCACGACACCAGTGAAGCCCCGCCACCATATTCTGATTGGCCCACAGGCCAGTCAGTCAAATACAATGGATGACCACTGATATGTAACAACATCAATGGCAAAGGCGACAATGGCCATCATTAATATTCATTCAAAACAATCCAATCCGATTTGTTTATGTACTGCCAGCCAACAGTTTTCTATTTTACTACTTTTGATGGGACCATCATGCAATAGTCTTCAACCAGGAAGCCAATTGGTCAAGAATGTTCTTGTTATCAACCATCTTTGGCTGGTTTTGTAGGTTTTCAATCAGACTAGGGTGAGGAAGGACCTAAGTAAGTTATGGAGAGCAAATAAATTCCTTATGCAAATTAGTTTGGAAATTAGACCATCTGATTGGTTGATGCAATTCTCATTAGGGACGGCCATCGGCCATCGATGTTTATAAACCATCGATGGGTTATGGTCGATGTTCAATAGTTTTTACATCAATGTTTAGTTAAAACGACTAGTTTTGTTTTGCTATTTCCTGGTACACAGAGCAAAGCTCCACCCACGACACCAGTGAAGCCCCGCCCCCATATTCTGAATGGCCCACAGGCCAGTCAGTCAAATACAATGGATGACCACTGATATGTAACAACATCGATGGCAAAGGCAACAATGGCCATCATTAACACTCATTCAAAACAATCCATTCCGATTGGTTTATGTACTGTCAGTCAACAGTTTTCTATTTTACTACTTTTGATGGGACCATCATGCAATAATCTTCAACCAGAAAGACAATTGGTCAATAATGTTCTTGTTATCAACCATCTTTGGCTGGTTTTGTAGGTTTTCAATCAGACTAGGGTGAGGAAGAACCTAAGAAAGTTATGGAGAGCAAATACATTCCTTATGCAAATTAGTTTTTAAATTAGACCATCTGATTGGTTGATGCAATTCTCATTAGGGATGGCCATCGGCCATCGATGTTTATAAACCATCGATGTGTTATGGTCGATGTTCACTAGTTTTGACATCGATGGGGGAGAACCAGATGGTTTCACACCATCAATAACATGCTCAAACTACTAGTTTTGTTTTGCTATTTCCTGGGACACGGAGCTTAGCTCCGCCCACGACACCAGTGAAGCCCCGCCCCCATATTCTGATTGGCCCACAGGCCAGTCAGTCAAATACAATGGATGACCACTGATATGTAACAACATAGTTGGCAAAGGCAACAATGGCCATCATTGATACTCAAACATCAATGGCAAAGGCAACAATGGCCATCATTAATACTCATTCAAAACAATCCATTCTGATTTGTTTATGTACTGCCAGCCAACAGTTTTCTATTTTACTACTTTTGATAGGACCATCATGCAATAGTCTTCAACCAGGAAGCCAATTGGTCAAGAATGTTCTTGTTATCAACCATCTTTGGCTGGTTTTGTAGGTTTTCAATCAGACTAGGGTGAGGAAGGACCTAAGTAAGTTATGGAGAGCAAATAAATATCTTATGCAAATTAGTTTGGAAATTAGACCATCTGATTGGTTGATGCAATTCTCATTAGGGATGGCCATCGGCCATCGATGGTTATAAACCATCGATGGGTTATGGTCGATGTTCAATAGTTTTTACATCAATGTTTAGTTAAAACGACTAGTTTTGTTTTGATATTTCCTGGTACACAGAGCAAAGCTCCAACCACGACACCAGTGAAGCCCCGCCCCCATATTCTGATTGGTCCACAGGCCAGTCAGTCAAATACAATGGATGACCACTGATATGTAACAACATAGATGGCAAAGGCAACAATGGCCATCATTAATACTCATTCAAAACAATCCATTCCGATTTGTTTATGTACTGTCAGCCAACAGTTTTCTATTTTACTACTTTTGATGGGACCATCATGCAATAGTCTTCAACCAGAAAGCCAATTGGTCAAGAATGTTCTTGTTATCAACCATCTTTGGCTGGTTTTGTAGGTTTTCAATCAGACTAGGGTGAGGAAGGACCTAAGTAAGTTATGGAGAGCAAATAAATTCCTTATGCAAATTAGTTTGGAAATTAGACCATCTGATTGGTTGATGCAATTCTCATTAGGGATGGCCATCGGCCATCGATGTTTATAAACCATCGATGTGTTATGGTCGATGTTCAATAGTTTTGACATCGATGGGGGTGAACCAGATGGTTTCACACCATCAATGTCAAGCTCAAACTACTAGTTTTGTTTTGCTATTTCCTGGGACACGGAGCATAGCTCCACCCACGACACCAGTGAAGCCCCGCCCCCATATTCTGATTAGCCCATAGGCCAGTCAGTCAAATACAATGGATGACCACTGATATGTAACAACATCAATGGCAAAGGCAACAATGGCCATCATTAATACTCATTCAAAATAATCCATTCCGATTGGTTTATGTACTGTCAGCCAACAGTTTTCTATTTTACTACTTTTGATGGGACCACCATGCAATAGTCTTCAACCAGGAAGCCAATTGGTCTAGAATGTTCTTGTTATCAACCATCTTTGGCTGGTTTTGTAGGTTTTCAATCAGACTAGGGTGAGGAAGGACCTAAGTAAGTTATGGAGAGCAAATAAATATCTAATGCAAATTAGTTTGGAAATTAGACCATCTGATTGGTTGATGCAATTCTCATTAGGGATGGCCATCGGCCATCGATGTTTATAAACCATCGATGGGATATGGTCGATGTTCAATAGTTTTGACATCGATGGGGGAGAACCAGATGGTTCACACCATCAATGTCAAACTCAAACTACTAGTTTTGTTTTGCTATTTCCTGGGACATGGAGCATAGCTCCACCCATGACACCAGTGAAGCCCCGCCCCCATATTCTGATTGGCCCACAGGCCAGTCAGTCAAATACAATGGATGACCACTGATATGTAACAACATCAATGGCAAAGGCAACAATAGCCATCATTAATACTCATTCAAAACAATCCATTCCGATTTGTTTATGTACTGCCAGCCAACAGTTTTCTATTTTACTACTTTTGATGGGACCATCATGCAATAGTCTTCAACCAGGAAGTCATTTGGTCAAGAATGTTCTTGTTATCAACCATCTTTGGCTGGTTTTGTAGGATTTCAATCAGACTAGGGTGAGGAAGGACCTAAGTAAGTTATGAAGAGCAAATAAATTCCTTATGCAAATTAGTTTGGAAATTAGACCATCTGATTGGTTGATGCAATTCTCATTAGGGATGGCCATCGGCCATCGATGGTTATAAACCATCGATGGGTTATGGTCGATGTTCAATAGTTTTTACATCAATGTTTAGTTAAAACGACTAGTTTTGTTTTGCTATTTCCTGGTACACAGAGCAAAGCTCCACCCACGACACCAGTGAAGCCCCGCCCCCATATTCTGATTGGCCCACAGGCCAGTCAGTCAAATACAATGGATGACCACTGATATGTAACAACATCAATGGCAAAGGCAACAATGGCCATCATTAATACTCATTCAAAACAATCCATTCCGATTGGTTTATGTACTGTCAGTCAACAGTTTTCTATTTTACTACTTTTGATGGGACCATCATGCAATAATCTTCAACCAGAAAGACAATTGGTCAATAATGTTCTTGTTATCAACCATCTTTGGCTGGTTTTGTAGGTTTTCAATCAGACTAGGGTGAGGAAGAACCTAAGTAAGTTATGGAGAGCAAATACATTCCTTATGCAAATTAGTTTTTAAATTAGACCATCTGATTGGTTGATGCAATTCTCATTAGGGATGGCCATCGGCCATCGATGTTTATAAACCATCGATGTGTTATGGTCGATGTTCAATAGTTTTGACATCGATGGGGGAGAACCAGATGGTTTCACACCATCAATGTCAAGCTCAAACTACTAGTTTTGTTTTGCTATTTCCTGGGACACGGAGCATAGCTCCACCCACGACACCAGTGAAGCCCCGCCCCCATATTCTGATTGGCCCACAGGCCAGTCAGTCAAATACAATGGATGATCACTGATATGTAACAACATAGACGGCAAAGGCAACAATGGCCATCATTAATACTCATTCAAAACAATCCATTCCGATTGGTTTATGTACTGTCAGCCAACAGTTTTCTATTTTACTACTTTTGATGGGACCATCATGCAATAGTCTTCAACCAGGAAGCCAATTGGTCAAGAATGTTCTTGTTATCAACCATCTTTGGCTGGTTTTGTAGGTTTTCAATCAGACTAGGGTGAGGAAGGACCTAAGTATGTTATGGAGAGCAAATTAATTCCTTATGCAAATTAGTTTGGAAATTAGACCATCTGATTGGTTAATGCAATTCTCATTAGGGATGGCCATCGGCCATCGGTGTTTATAAACCATCGATGGGTTATTTTCGATGTTCAATAGTTTTGAAATCGATGGGGGAGAACCAGATGGTTTCACACCATCAATGTCAAGCTCAAACTACTAGTTTTGTTTTGCTATTTCCTGGGACACGGAGCATAGCTCCACCCACGACACCAGTAAAGCCCCACCCCCATATTCTGATTGGCCCACAGGCCAGTCAGTGAAATACAATGGATGACCACTGATATGTAACAACATCAATGGCAAAGGCAACAATGGCCATCATTAATACTCATTCAAAACAATCCATTCCAAATTGTTTATGTACTGTCAGTCAACAGTTTTCAATTTTACTACTTTTGATGGGACCATCATAC
This sequence comes from Crinia signifera, assembly GCF_055691185.1. Taxonomy (NCBI): domain Eukaryota; kingdom Metazoa; phylum Chordata; class Amphibia; order Anura; family Myobatrachidae; genus Crinia; species Crinia signifera. Next base: position 86,496,864 of record NC_139224.1, on the reverse strand, counting down.
AATAGTCTTCAATCAGGAAGCCAATTGGTCAAGAATGTTCTTGTTATCAACCATCTTTGGCTGGTTTTTTAGGTTTTCAATCAGACTAGGGTGAGGAAGGACCTAAGTAAGTTATGGAGAGCAAATAAATTCCTTATGCAAATTTGTTTGGAAATTAGACCATCTGATTGGTTGATGCAATTCTCATTAGGGATGACCCTCAATATTTATTAAACATCTATGAGTTATGGTCGATGTTCAATAGTTTTGACATTGATGGGGGGAGAACCAGATGATTTCACACCATCAATGTCAAGCTCAAATGACTAGTTTTGTTTTGCTATTTCCTGGGACACGGAGCATAGCTCCACGCATGACACCAGTGAAGCCCCGCCCCCATATTCTGATTGGCCCACAGGCCAGTGAGTCAAATACAATGGATGACCACTGATATGTAACAACATCAATGGCAAAGGCAACAATGGCCATCATTAATACTCATTCAAAACAATCCATTCCGATTGATTTATGTACTGCCAGCCAACAGTTTTCTATTTTACTACTTTTGATGGGACCATCATGCAATAGTCTTCAACCAGGAAGCCAATTGGTCAAGAATGTTCTTGTTATCAACCATCTTTGGCTGGTTTTGTAGGTTTTCAATCAGACTAGGGTGAGGAAGGACCTAAGTAAGTTATGGAGAGCAAATACATTCCTTATGCAAATTAGTTTTTAAATTAGACCATCTGATTGGTTGATGCAATTCTCATTAGGGATGGCCATCGGCCATCGATGTTTATAAACCATCGATGTGTTATGGTCGATGTTCAATAGTTTTGACATCGATGGGGGAGAACCAGATGGTTTCACACCATCAATGTCAAGCTCAAACTACTAGTTTTGTTTTGCTATTTCCTGGGACACGGAGCATAGCTCCACCCACGACACCAGTGAAGCCCCGCCCCCATATTCTGATTGGCCCACAGGCCAGTCAGTCAAATACAATGGATGACCACTGATATGTAACAACATAGATGGCAAAGGCAACAATGGCCATCATTAATACTCATTCAAAACAATCCATTCCGATTGCTTTAAGTACTGTCAGCCAACAGTTTTCTATTTTACTACTTTTGATTGGACCATCATGCAATAGTCTTCAACCAGGAAGCCAATTGGTCAAGAATGTTCTTGTTATCAACCATCTTTGGCTAGTTTTGTAGGTTTTCAATCAGACTAGGGTGAGGAAGGACCTAAGTAAGTTATGGAGAGCAAATGAATTCCTTATGCAAATTAGTTTGGAAATTAGACCATCTGATTGGTTGATGCAATTCTCATTAGGGATGGCCATCGGCCATCGGCCATCGGCCATCGATGTTTATAAACCATCGATGGGTTATTTTCGATGTTCAATAGTTTTGAAATCGGTGGGGGAGAACCAGATGGTTTCACACCATCAATGTCAAGATTAAACTACTAGTTTTGTTTTGCTAATTCCTGGGACACGGAGCATAGCTCCACCCACGACACCAGTGAAGCCCCACCCCCATATTCTGATTGGCCCACAGGCCAGTCAGTGAAATACAATGGATGACCACTGATATGTAACAACATCGATGGCAAAGGCAACAATGGCCATCATTAATACTCATTCAAAACAATTTATTCTGATTGGTTTATGTACTGTCAGTCAACAGTTTTCAATTTTACTACTTTTGATGGGACCATCATGCAATAGTCTTCAATCAGGAAGCCAATTGGTCAAGAATGTTCTTGTTAACAACCATCTTTGGCTGGTTTTGTAGGTTTTCAATCAGACTAGGGTGAGGAAGGACCTAAGTAAGTTATGGAGAGCAAATAAATTCCTTATGCAAATTTGTTTGGAAATTAGACCATCTGATTGGTTGATGCAATTCTCATTAGGGATGACCCTCAATATTTATTAAACATCTATGAGTTATGGTCGATGTTCAATAGTTTTGACATTGATGGGGGGAGAACCAGATGGTTTCACACCATCAATGTCAAGCTCAAATGACTAGTTTTGTTTTGCTATTTCCTGGGACACGGAACATAGCCCCGCCCCCATATTCTGATTGGCCCACAGGCCAGTGAGTCAAATACAATGGATGACCACTGATATGTAACAACATCAATGGCAAAGGCAACAATGGCCATCATTAATACTCATTCAAAACAATCCATTCCGATTCGTTTATGTACCGTCAGTCAACAGTTTTCTATTTTACTACTTTTGATGGGACCATCATGCAATAGTCTTCAACCAGGAAGCCAATCGGTCAAGAATGTTCTTGTTATCAACCATCTTTGGCTGGTTTTGTAGGTTTTCAATCAGACCAGGGTGAGGAAGGACCTAAGTAAGTTATGGAGAGCAAATAAATTCCTTATGTAAATTAGTTTGTAAATTAGACCATCTGATTTGTTGATGCAATTCTCATTAGGGACGGCCATCGGCCATCGATGTTTATAAACCATCGATGTGTTATGGTCGATGTTCAATAGTTTTGACATCGATGGGGGAGAACCAGATGGTTTCACACCATCAATGTCAAGCTCAAACTACTAGTTTTGTTTTGCTATTTCCTGGGACATGGAGCATAGCTCCACCCACGACACCAGTGAAGCCCCGTCCCTATATTCTGATTGGCCCACAGGCCAGTCAGTCAAATACAATGGATGACCACTGATATGTAACAACATCAATGGCAACAATGGCCATCATTAATACTCATTCAAAACAATCCATTCCGAATTGTTTATGTACTGTCAGTCAACAGTTTTCTATTTTACTGCTTTTGATGGGACCATCATGCAACAGTCTTCAACCAGGAAGCCAATTGGTCAAGAATGTTCTTGTTATCAACCATCTTTGGCTGGTTTTGTTGGTTTTCAATCAGACTAGGGTGAGGAAGGACCTAAGTAAGTTATGGAGAGCAAATAAATATCTTATGCAAATTAGTTTGGAAATTAGACCATCTGATTGGTTGATGCAATTCTCATTAGGGATGGCCATCGGCCATCGGCCATCGATGTTTATAAACCATCGATGTGTTATGGTCGATGTTCAATAGTTTTGACATCGATGGGGGAGAACCAGATGGTTTCACACCATCAATGTCATGCTCAAACTACTAGGTTTGTTTTGCTATTTCCTGGGACACGGAGCATAGCTCCACCCACGACACCAGTGAAGCCCCGTCCCCATATTCTGATTGGCCCACAGGCCAGTCAGTCAAATACAATGGATGACCACTGATATGTAACAACATCAATGGCAAAGGCAACAATGGCCATCATTAATACTCATTCAAAACAATCCATTCCGATTTGTTTATGTACTGCCAGCCAACAGTTTTCTATTTGACTACTTTTGATGGGACCATCATGTAATAGTCTTCAACCAGGAAGCCAATTTTTTTTTTTTTTTTTATAAAACCATCAGGTTTAAAAGCAATCGCTTAAATAGTCTACCCTTTAGACTATCTCTCACGTGACTTTCTGAGTGATAAACTTTTCTCCTTCATCAACTGGTTTTATTTTGCTTTTTTGAAATGAAAAAAACTTACAAAGAACCAATAAAAAGCACCACACTACGATATCCCCTCTCCCCTAAACTATACAAATTTTACAACATGCATCCATTTCTTTACTTTCCACACTCCCTCTGCATCCATACCACCTCCACCTTCTTTATCAAACAAATAACATGTATACAATTTCCCCAACACCATCCTAATACAATCATTCACACTTTTATCTTCTTTCTTATACACATACATATTCCTATTATCCCACAATACTTCCATTACACAACACATTAATAGCCACATCACTCTTTCTTTTATTTTCCCATTTACTCCCAAACCAAACATTGCCAACCTCCATAAAATCCCATTTACACCACACAATTCTCTACATAATCCACTCATACCCTTCCATACTTTTTTAGCAAAACCACATCCCCACATTACATGCAATACTGTCTCATTTATTCCACATTCTTCTCTCGGGCATATTTCTATTCTTGTCAAATCTCTCTTTTTAAGTACCATTCTTACAGGCAAGACACCATGCATAACTTTCCAGACCACATCTTTTTGTTTATTTGACATCCCATTCATTTCCATTTTCTTCCACACCACTTCTGCTTCTTTCAATCTCAAATATTCAATATTGCATACAGTTTCTCTGTCTTTCAAAATCTTTATTATTTTCTTCCTCCCCATAAAATCTTCCATACTCATACTTAACAAATCATTCTTCCTAATAAATCGCTCCACAAATACATACCATTCTGGGCAACTGAAGGCCATTGGCACACTCAAAGACCTCTTCATCCATCCAATCACACACAACATCCATCCACCCAGGTATTTTGTCATACATGAGGTTTTTGAACTCCCCTTTAACAATCTCGCCACAATTGCCACATAATTCACTCCCATAAATCTATCAAAATTTGGAAAATTTCCCCCTCCTTTAATCCTAGATTTAACCACATTCTCACGTCTCAACCACTCCATTTTACTACCCCACAGAAAAACAAAACATTTCCTTACAATTTTTCTAAAAACACCATTTGGGGGGGGAAACACACATGCAACATACAATATTATGGGAAGAATCACACTCTTCACAACTAGTACTTTCCCTGTCATTGATAAATTTCCTAATTTCCAGAAATCCAATTTCTTCATAATCTTCCTATTACATTCATTCCAACTATCATTACCTTTTAAGTTATCATCGAAAATTAAACCCAACACCTTTATCCCCGCTGCCACTCTTGTAATCTCATTCACTTCCACATTAATTTCACCAAACACTCTATAATTACTTTTATCCCAATTAATTTTAAAGCCTGATGCATTACAAAAAAAACCCACCAATAATCTTGTCCTGTTTAAGGCTGCTTGGTTTTGACACAATACTACCACATCATCATGTACCCCATTACTTTAGCACTCTTACCACCACTCCCCGGTATAAGTACTCCTCTCACAACCTTATCACACCTAATCATTTGTAACAGTGGCTCAATCACACAAATAAACAACACAGGGGACACAGGACACCCCTGCCTTACACCTGATTTAACCATGATCTCCTCACTCACATTCCCATTCACCAATATACGACTCGATGCCAAAACATACAAACTTCTTACTCTTTCTACAAACCCAGCGGGAAACCCCATTTTTAACAAAACTCTGAACATAAACTCATGTGCAACTTTATCAAAGGCTTTTTCAAAATCAAGACTCAAAACCACACAACCTTGTTTCCTATCTTTACAATCTCTCAGTATATCCCTTAATAAAATCAAATTATCACTAATTTTACGTTCAGGTACAGCACATACTTGGTCTTCATTCACAATTTTTCCTATTACACTTCTCATTCGATTCGCCAAAATTTTTGAATATATTTTGTAATCTGAATTTAACAAAGTTATAGGCCTCCAGTTGCCCAGATCTCTTCTATCATTCTTTTTATATATTAAAACTACAACACCCTTACCCATAGACTTGCCAATTATACCATTTATCCACATAAACTGGCATACTTCCACTAAATCACTTCCCAACATATCCCAACACATACAATATAACTCTACTGGCAATCCATCTTGCCCAGCAGTTTTGTTTTTTCTTGCATTCATAACCACCATTTTTACTTCTTCCACACCAATATCTTCCATCAAAACACTTTTATCTTCCTGACTCACTTCATTCTGTAATACACTTAAAACGTCATCTCCCATATCACTTTCAATACTTTTCCTTCCATACAATTCTTTATAAAACTTAACTACTTCTTCCGTTAATTTACCACCACTAACATCCATTCCTTCTCCATTCCTTAATACATCCATATCATTTTTCCTTTTACATATTTTCCTGAAAAAAAACCTTGTACATTTCTCATTTTTCTCTTGATGCTCAACTTTCGCTCTAAAAATGATTTTTTCCCCTTATTTTCCAAATAGTTGTTTAACACACACCTTTCTTTCACTATCTCTTCACTCATGTCAAATCCTTGATCTCTCATTTTGTAAAGATACCTCATTCTTACACATAATGCCTCATACCTCATTCTTTCCTTCCTTACTTTTTTGATTCCCCATTTTCTGAAAAAACACCTCATCCTAATTTTCAGCCACTCCCACCATACTAATATATTCTCAAAGTCATTTTTTCTCCTCTTCCATATTGTATACATCTTAACCAAATCATCCCTTACTTCACAGTCTTCTAGCAAACGAACATTTAATTTCCATATACCTCTACCATATACATTGTTTACATTCCCTTGGACTTCACATATAATGCATTCGTGATCTGAAAAAGGCATTCTTACCTGCTCTCCATTCATACATGATATACCTTTGGATATGAAAATATAGTCAATTCTGGAAGTTATGCCTCCTCTATCAGCAATATACGTTGGTGGAGGTGGCTTCCCCATACACACCGCAGCTGCATCTATAAAGGAAAAATCCGTAATAATCTGATTTAATATATTCCCGGTTATATCAACACTCCTAGTACTTCCATATCCTCTCCCACTTTTCTCAATTATACAATCGAAATCCCCCATTAACATAAGGGGTGTTCTTCCAGGAAGGAATAACCTTATCTTATCAAACAATTTCTTTCTTTCTAATTTACAAGCAGGAGCATATATACACATGATCCTAAACCTCCACCCTCTAAGACTAAAAGTCCCAACAATACACCTCCCTTCTTCCACCACAAAAAAAATCCTCCCCTATAATATCCCTATTATTTATTACAATACCCACCCCATCATTTTTATTTAAACAAGACCCAGACCAAAAACTATCCCCTTTGTCCCATTCTTCTTTTTTAATGGGCTCTGAAATCCCACATTCCTGTACACAAATTATATCAGCTTTTAAGTTTTTTAATATTTCAAAAACCGCAGCACGCCTGGGTCTGCTTGTTATCAGCCTGACATTTAATGTTGCAACTTTTACGGTAATGTTGCTTGTAATATTAGGCATAGGTAGATTTTGAAGTCCCGTAAATAATTTCAAGGTAGTTGGATTACAAAAACACAACTTAAATCAGCATCATCCAATTTCATCATAGTTCTCCTTCCCAGTCAAACGTGCGATTGACTGTTTGGATGCCCCAAAAATATTGGAAGATTCAGTGGAAGATGGGGAACTGGCATTGTCTTCGGAACTTAAGGTAGTATCCATACCATCTGGTTCAATTGCTGGGGGACTGTATTTAACCCTTTTAATTCTGGCTTTTTTAACAGCCCTTCCATCAGGAGTTGCTTTCCTCAGTTTTATAGACTCCTCATCAGACAATAAGGTATCAGCACTTTGAATATCCTCTGAATCTAAATTTTGACTTTCAGCTGAGCTTTCATCACTCTCAATATTCTCTGTAATGAGTTGATTAGCCTCAGCTGCAAAGACTTTCAACTGCTCCTCACTGTGGTCAGTTGCAGTATCAGCAGTTTGCATTGCCTTAACTGGCTGTTGTGGATCTGGTGTAGCCTGTGCCTCCACCTCCATCTGTACTCCATTTTGCACAACAAGCGACGGGGCTATACATGTCTTTTTAGCCTCCGTTGTGCGAGTATCCTTAGCCATTTGGCATGCTGCCTCTCTGGCTTCTCTTTCAGCTTGCTCAGCTAATCTTCGAGCACCTTGCTCTTTTCGAGCTTTGGTGAATTCTGAGCATGTTTTGAAAGAATGTCCAGGTTCCCCGCAGAGGTCGCATTTGCGTTCCTCTGGGCACCGGTTTGCTTCATGCCCCTCTTTTCTGCAGTTTCTACAGGTTCTCCCTTTCTCACACTCTTCCCTTGTGTGGCCATATTCGAAACATTTTCTGCAGAATATGGGTTGGGTGGGGTAATATAGGAAGCACCTGTTGCCTCCAATTGTGAAATTTGCAGGGGGATGCATTACCCCACCTGGACATCTCTCATCCCTCCTTAGTTTAAACCAAAATTTTCTTTTTGCATTAAAGATACCCATACTGTTTTTCAAAAATTCCCCTCCTCTCACCGAACTGCAATACCTTGCAAGGAAAGCAAGTAACAAATCATAGTTTATAAACGGATTGTAAGCATGTACTGTGATTGGGACTTCTTGTGCAGTAAATAGGGGAAACATTTCTATCCCCTCCATTTTAGGGTCCAGATATTTCTCTTTTAACATTCCATAAACTTTGTAACTGTCTTTCCCATCGAAAAAACTGACATCATACATGCCCTGGTTAGGAAAATCTTGGATACAAAAAATAGTACTTATCTTCACTCCTGCCAGCTCCACCAAAACTTCCCTCACAAGATGATAAAGTCCACAGTCTTTCCTCCTTCTTTCTTGCACGAAAAAACAGATTGAATTCTTCAGTCCCGGTGATGCTTCAAAATTCCTGCGGTGATGATACCTCCTCAGCGTAGTAGATCCCACAGAAAAGTTTCCCAACCTCAGCCCGGGCCAAAAGGCTGCGAAGCTCAGACAATTGGTCAAGAATGTTCTTGTTATCAACCATCTTAGGCTGGTTTTGTAGGTTTTCAATCAGACTAGGGTGAGGAAGGACCTAAGTAAGTTATGGAGAGCAAATAAATTCCTTATGCAAATTAGTTTGGAAATTAGACCATCTGATTGATTGATGCAATTCTCATTAGGGATGGCCATCGCCCATCGATGTTTATAAACCATCGATGGGTTATGGTCGATGTTCAATAGTTTTACATCAATGTTTAGTTAAAACGACTAGTTTTGTTTTGCTATTTCCTGGTACACAGAGCAAAGCTCCACCCACGACACCAGTGAAGCCCCGCCCCCATATTCTGATTGGCCCACAGGCCAGTCAGTCAAATACAATGGATGACCACTGATATGTAACAACATCGATGGCAAAGGCAACAATTAATACTCATTCAAAACAATCCATTCCGATTTGTTTATGTACTGTCAGCCAACAGTTTTCTATTTTACTACTTTTGATGGGACCATCATGCAATAGTCTTCAACCAGAAAGCCAATTGGTCAAGAATGTTCTTGTTATCAACCACCTTTGGCTTTTTTTTGTAGGTTTTCAATCAGACTAGGGTGAGGAAGGACCTAAGTAAGTTATGGAGAGCAAATAAATGCCTTATGCAAATTAGTTTGGAAATTAGACCATCTGATTGGTTGATGCAATTCTCATTAGGGATGGCCATCGACCATCGATGTTTATAAACCATCGATGGGTTATGGTCGATGTTCAATAGTTTTGACATCGATGGGGGAGAACCAGATGGTTTCACACCATCAATGTCATGCTCAAACTACTAGTTTTGTTTTGCTATTTCCTGGGACATGGAGCATAGCTCCACCCACGACACCAGTGAAGCCCCGCCCCCATATTCTGATTGGCCCACAGGCCAGTCAGTCAAATACAATGGATGACCACTGATATGTAACAACATCGATGGCAAAGGCAACAATGGCCATCATTAATCCTCATTCAAAACAATCCATTCCGAATTGTTTATGTACTGTCAGGCAACAGTTTTCTATTTTACTACTTTTGACGTTACCATCATGCAATAGTCTTCATCCAGGAAGCCAATTGGTAAAGAATGTTCTTGTTATCAACCATCTTTGGCTGATTTTGTAGGTTTTCAATCAGACTAGGGTGAGGAAGGACCTAAGTAAGTTATGGAGAGCAAATAAATATCTTATGCAAATTAGTTTGAAAATTAGACCATCTGATTGGTTGATGCAATTCTCATTAGGGATGGCCATCGGCCATCGATGTTTATAAACCATCGATGGGTTATGGTCGATGTTCAATAGTTTTTACATCAATGTTTAATTAAAACGACTAGTTTTGTTTTAATATTTCCTGGTACACAGAGCAAAGCTCCACCCACGACACCAGTGAAGCCCCGCCCCCATATTCTGATTGGCCCACAGGCCAGTCAGTCAAATACAATGGATGACCACTGATATGTAACAACATCGATGGCAAAGGCAACAATGGCCATCATTAATACTCATTCAAAACAATCCATTCCGAATAGTTTATGTACTGTCAATCAACAGTTTTCTATTTTACTACTTTTGATGGGACCATCATGCAACAGTCTTCAACCAGGAAGCCAATTGGTCAAGAATGTTCTTGTTATCAACCATCTTTGGCTGGTTTTGTAGGTTTTTCAATCAGACTAGGGTGAGGAAGGACCTAAGTAAGATATGGAGAGCAAATAAATATCTTATGCAAATTAGTTTGGAAATTAGACCATCTGATTGGTTGATGCAATTCTCATTAGGGATGGCCATCGACCATCGATGTTTATAAACCATCGATGGGTTATGGTCGATGTTCAATAGTTTTGACATCGATGGGGGAGAACCAGATGGTTCACACCATCAATGTCATGCTCAAACTACTAGTTTTGTGTTGCTTTTTCCTGGGACACGGAGCATAGCTCCCCCCACGACACCAGTGAAGCCCCGCCCCCATATTCTGATTGGCCCACAGGCCAGTCAGTCAAATACAATGGATGACCACTGATATGTAACAACATCAATGGCAAAGGCAACAATGGCCATCATTAATACTCATTCAAAACAATCCATTCCGATTAGTTTATGTACTGCCAGCCAACAGTTTTCTATTTTACTACTTTTGATGGGACCATCATGCAATAGTCTTCAACCAGGAAGCCAATTGGTCAAGAATGTTCTTGTTATCAACCATCTTTGGCTGGTTTTGTAGGTTTTCAATCAGACTAGGGTGAGGAAGGACCTAAGTAAGTTATGGAGAGCAAATAAATTCCTTATGCAAATTAGTTTGGAAATTAGACCATCTGATTGATTGATGCAATTCTCATTAGGGATGGCCATCGCCCATCGATGTTTATAAACCATCGATGGGTTATGGTCGATGTTCAATAGTTTTACATCAATGTTTAGTTAAAACGACTAGTTTTGTTTTGCTATTTCCTGGTACACAGAGCAAAGCTCCACCCACGACACCAGTGAAGCCCCGCCCCCATATTCTGATTGGCCCACAGGCCAGTCAGTCAAATACAATGGATGACCACTGATATGTAACAACATCGATGGCAAAGGCAACAATTAATACTCATTCAAAACAATCCATTCCGATTTGTTTATGTACTGTCAGCCAACAGTTTTCTATTTTACTACTTTTGATGGGACCATCATGCAATAGTCTTCAACCAGAAAGCCAATTGGTCAAGAATGTTCTTGTTATCAACCACCTTTGGCTTTTTTTTGTAGGTTTTCAATCAGACTAGGGTGAGGAAGGACCTAAGTAAGTTATGGAGAGCAAATAAATGCCTTATGCAAATTAGTTTGGAAATTAGACCATCTGATTGGTTGATGCAATTCTCATTAGGGATGGCCATCGACCATCGATGTTTATAAACCATCGATGGGTTATGGTCGATGTTCAATAGTTTTGACATCGATGGGGGAGAACCAGATGGTTTCACACCATCAATGTCATGCTCAAACTACTAGTTTTGTTTTGCTATTTCCTGGGACATGGAGCATAGCTCCACCCACGACACCAGTGAAGCCCCGCCCCCATATTCTGATTGGCCCACAGGCCAGTCAGTCAAATACAATGGATGACCACTGATATGTAACAACATCGATGGCAAAGGCAACAATGGCCATCATTAATCCTCATTCAAAACAATCCATTCCGAATTGTTTATGTACTGTCAGGCAACAGTTTTCTATTTTACTACTTTTGACGTTACCATCATGCAATAGTCTTCATCCAGGAAGCCAATTGGTAAAGAATGTTCTTGTTATCAACCATCTTTGGCTGATTTTGTAGGTTTTCAATCAGACTAGGGTGAGGAAGGACCTAAGTAAGTTATGGAGAGCAAATAAATATCTTATGCAAATTAGTTTGAAAATTAGACCATCTGATTGGTTGATGCAATTCTCATTAGGGATGGCCATCGGCCATCGATGTTTATAAACCATCGATGGGTTATGGTCGATGTTCAATAGTTTTTACATCAATGTTTAATTAAAACGACTAGTTTTGTTTTACTATTTCCTGGTACACAGAGCAAAGCTCCACCCACGACACCAGTGAAGCCCCGCCCCCATATTCTGATTGGCCCACAGGCCAGTCAGTCAAATACAATGGATGACCACTGATATGTAACAACATCGATGGCAAAGGCAACAATGGCCATCATTAATACTCATTCAAAACAATCCATTCCGAATAGTTTATGTACTGTCAATCAACAGTTTTCTATTTTACTACTTTTGATGGGACCATCATGCAACAGTCTTCAACCAGGAAGCCAATTGGTCAAGAATGTTCTTGTTATCAACCATCTTTGGCTGGTTTTGTAGGTTTTTCAATCAGACTAGGGTGAGGAAGGACCTAAGTAAGATATGGAGAGCAAATAAATATCTTATGCAAATTAGTTTGGAAATTAGACCATCTGATTGGTTGATGCAATTCTCATTAGGGATGGCCATCGACCATCGATGTTTATAAACCATCGATGGGTTATGGTCGATGTTCAATAGTTTTGACATCGATGGGGGAGAACCAGATGGTTCACACCATCAATGTCATGCTCAAACTACTAGTTTTGTGTTGCTTTTTCCTGGGACACGGAGCATAGCTCCCCCCACGACACCAGTGAAGCCCCGCCCCCATATTCTGATTGGCCCACAGGCCAGTCAGTCAAATACAATGGATGACCACTGATATGTAACAACATCAATGGCAAAGGCAACAATGGCCATCATTAATAATCATTCAAAACAATCCATTCCGATTAGTTTATGTACTGCCAGCCAACAGTTTTCTATTTTACTACTTTTGATGGGACCATCATGCAATAGTCTTCAACCAGGAAGCCAATTGGTCAAGAATGTTCTTGTTATCAACCATCTTTGGCTGGTTTTGTAGGTTTTCAATCAGACTAGGGTGAGGAAGGACCTAAGTAAGTTATGGAGAGCAAATAAATATCTTATGCAAATTAGTTTGGAAATTAGACCATCTGATTGGTTGATGCAATTCTCATTAGGGATGGCCATCGGCCATCGATGTTTATAAACCATCGATGGGTTATGGTCGATGTTCAATAGTTTTTACATCAATGTTTAATTAAAACGACTAGTTTTGTTTTACTATTTCCTGGTACACAGAGCAAAGCTCCACCCACGACACCAGTGAAGCCCCGCCCCCATATTCTGATTGGCCCACAGGCCAGTCAGTCAAATACAATGGATGACCACTGATAAGTAACAACATCAATGGCAAAGGCAACAATGGCCATCATTAATACTCATTCAAAACAATCCATTCCGAATTGTTTATGTACTGTCAATCAACAGTTTTCTATTTTACTACTTTTGATGGGACCATCATGCAACAGTCTTCAACCAGGAAGCCAATTGGTCAAGAATGTTCTTGTTATCAACCATCTTTGGCTGGTTTTGTAGGTTTTCAATCAGACTAGGGTGAGGAAGGACCTAAGTAAGATATGGAGAGCAAATAAATATCTTATGCAAATTAGTTTGGAAATTAGACCATCTGATTGGTTGATGCAATTCTCATTAGGGGTGGCCATCGGCCATCGATGTTTATAAACCATCGATGTTATATGGTCGATGTTCAATAGTTTTGACATCGATGGGGGAGAACCAGATGGTTCACACCATCAATGTCAAACTCAAACTACTAGTTTTGTTTTGCTATTTCCTGGAACACGGAGCATAGCTCCACCCATGACACCAGTGAAGCCCCGCCCCCATATTCTGATTGGCCCACAGGCCAGTCAGTCAAATACAATGGATGACCACTGATATGTAACAACATCAATGGCAAAGGCAACAATGGCCATCATTAATACTCATTCAAAACAATCCATTCCGATTTGTTTATGTACTGCCAGCCAACAGTTTTCTATTTTACTACTTTTGATGGGACCATCATGCAATAGTCTTCAACCAGGAAGCCAATTGGTCAAGAATGTTCTTGTTATCAACCATCTTTGGCTGGTTTTGTAGGTTTTCAATCAGACTAGGGTGAGGAAGGACCTAAGTAAGTTATGGAGAGCAAATAAATATCTTATGCAAATTAGTTTGGAAATTAGACCATCTGATTGGTTGATGCAATTCTCATTAGGGATGGCCATCGGCCATCGATGTTTATAAACCATCGATGGGTTATGGTCGATGTTCAATAGTTTTTACATCAATGTTTAATTAAAACGACTAGTTTTGTTTTACTATTTCCTGGTACACAGAGCAAAGCTCCACCCACAACACCAGTGAAGCCCCGCCCCCATATTCTGATTGGCCCACAGGCCAGTCAGTCAAATACAATGGATGACCACTGATAAGTAACAACATCGATGGCAAAGGCAACAATGGCCATCATTAATACTCATTCAAAACAATCCATTCCGAATTGTTTATGTACTGTCAATCAACAGTTTTCTATTTTACTACTTTTGATGGGACCATCATGCAACAGTCTTCAACCAGGAAGCCAATTGGTCAAGAATGTTCTTGTTATCAACCATCTTTGGCTGGTTTTGTAGGTTTTCAATCAGACTAGGGTGAGGAAGGACCTAAGTAAGATATGGAGAGCAAATAAATATCTTATGCAAATTAGTTTGGAAATTAGACCATCTGATTGGTTGATGCAATTCTCATTAGGGGTGGCCATCGGCCATCGATGTTTATAAACCATCGATGTTATATGGTCGATGTTCAATAGTTTTGACATCGATGGGGGAGAACCAGATGGTTCACACCATCAATGTCAAACTCAAACTACTAGTTTTGTTTTGCTATTTCCTGGAACACGGAGCATAGCTCCACCCATGACACCAGTGAAGCCCCGCCCCCATATTCTGATTGGCCCACAGGCCAGTCAGTCAAATACAATGGATGACCACTGATATGTAACAACATCGATGGCAAAGGCAACAATGGCCATCATTAATACTCATTCAAAACAATCCATTCCGATTTGTTTATGTACTGTCAGCCAACAGTTTTCTATTTAACTACTTTTGATGCAACCATCATGCAATAGTCTTCAACCAGGAAGCCAATTGGTCAAGAATGTTCTTGTTAGCAACCATCTTTGGCTGGTTTTGTAGGTTTTCAATTAGACTGGGTTGAGGAAGGACCTAATTAAGTTATGGAGAGCAAATAAAGTCCTTATGCAAATTAGTTTGTAAAATAGACCATCTGATTGGTTGATGCAATTCTCATTAGGGATGGCCATCGGCCATCGATGTTTATAAACCATCGATGGCTTATGGTCGATGTTCAATAGTTTTTACATCAATGTTTAGTTAAAACGACTAGTTTTGTTTTACTATTTCCTGGTACACAGAGCAAAGCTCCACCCACGACACCAGTGAAGCCCCACCCCATATTCTGATTGGCCCACAGGCCAGTCAGTCAAATACAATGGATGACCACTGATATGTAACAACATCAATGGCAAAGGCAACAATGGCCATCATTAATACTCATTCAAAACAATACATTCCGAATTGTTTATATACTGTCAGTCAACAGTTTTCTATTTTACTACTTTTGATGGGACCACCATGCAACAGGAAGCCAATTGATCAAGAATGTTCTTGTTATCAACCATCTTTGGCTGGTTTTGTAGGTTTTCAATCAGACTAGGGTGAGGAAGGACCTAAGTAAGTTATGGAGAGCAAATAAATTCCTTATGCAAATTAGTTTGGAAATTAGACCATCTGATTGGTTGATGCAATTCTCATTAAGGACGGCCATCGGCCATCGATGTTTATAAACCATCGATGTGTTATGGTCGATGTTCAATAGTTTTGACCTCGATGGGGGAGAACCAGATGGTTTCACACCATCAATGTCATGCTCAAACTACTAGTTTTGTTTTGCTATTTCCTGGGACACGGAGCATAGCTCCACCCATGACACCAGTAAAGCCCCGCCCCCATATTCTGATTGGCCCACAGGCCAGTCAGTCAAATACAATGGATGACCACTGATATGTAACAACATCAATGGCAAAGGCAACAATGGCCATCATTAATACTCATTCAAAACAATCCATTCCGATTTGTTTATGTACTGCCAGCCAACAGTTTTCTATTTTACTACTTTTGATGGGACCATCATGCAATAGTCTTCAACCAGGAAGCCAATTGGTCAAGAATGTTCTTGTTATCAACCATCTTTGGCTGGTTTTGTAGGTTTTCAATCAGACTAGGGTGAGGAAGGACCTAAGTAAGTTATGGAGAGCAAATAAATTCCTTATGCAAATTAGTTTGGAAATTAGACCATCTGATTGGTTGATGCAATTCTCATTAGGGATGGCCATCGGCCATCGATGTTTATAAACCATCGATGGGTTATGGTCGATGTTCAATAGTTTTTACATCAATGTTTAGTTAAAACGGCTAGTTTTGTTTTATTATTTCCTGGTACACAGAGCAAAGCTCCACCCACGACACCAGTGAAGCCCCGCCCCCATATTCTGATTGGCCCACAGGCCAGTCAGTCAAATACAATGGATGACCACTGATAAGTAACAACATCGATGGCAAAGGCAACAATGGCCATCTTTAATACTCATTCAAAACAATCCATTCCGAATTGTTTATGAACTGTCAGTCAACAGTTTTCTATTTTACTACTTTTGATGGGACCATCATGCAACAGTCTTCAACCAGGAAGCCAATTGGTCAAGAATGTTCTTGTTATCAACCATCTTTGGCTGGTTTTGTAGGTTTTCAATCAGACTAGGGTGAGGAAGGACCTAAGTAAGATATGGAGAGCAAATAAATATCTTATGCAAATTAGTTTGGAACTTAGACCATCTGATTGGTTGATGCAATTCTCATTAGGGGTGGCCATCGGCCATCGATGTTTATAAACCATCGATGGTATATGGTCGATGTTCAATAGTTTTGACATCGATGGGGGAGAACCAGATGGTTCACACCATCAATGTCAAACTCAAACTACTAGTTTTGTTTTGCTATTTCCTGGAACACGGAGCATAGCTCCACCCAAGACACCAGTGAAGCCCCGCCCCCATATTCTGATTGGCCCACAGGCCAGTCAGTCAAATACAATGGATGACCACTGATATGTAACAACATCAATGGCAAAGGCAACAATGGCCATCATTAATACTCATTCAAAACAATCAATTCCGAATTGTTTATGTACTTTCAGTCAACAGTTTTCTATTTTACTACTTTTGATGGGACCATCATGCAACAATCTTCAACCAGGAAGCCAATTGGTCAAGAATGTTCTTGTTATCAACCATCTTTGGCTGGTTTTGTAGGTTTTCAATCAGACTAGGGTGAGGAAGGACCTAAGTAAGTTATGGAGAGCAAATAAATATCTTATGCAAATTAGTTTGGAAATTAGACCATCTGATTGGTTGATGCAATTCTCATTAGGGATGGCCATCAGCCATCGATGTTTATAAACCATCGATGGGTTATGGTCGATGTTCAATAGTTTTGACATCGATGGGGGAGAACCAGATGGTTCACACCATCAATGTCAAACTCAAACTACTAGTTTTGTTTTGCTATTTCATGGGACACGGAGCATAGCTCCACCCACGACACCAGTGAAGCCCCGCCCCCATATTCTGATTGGCCCACAGGCCAGTCAGTCAAATACAATGGATGACCACTGATATGTAACAACATCAATGGCAAAGGCAACAATGGCCATCATTAATACTCATTAGAAACAATCCATTCTGATTTGTTTATGTACTGCCAGCCAACAGTTTTCTATTTTACTACTTTTGATGGGACCATCATGCAACAGGAAGCCAATTGGTCAAGAATGTTCTTGTTATCAACCATCTTTGGCTGGTTTTGTAGGTTTTCAATCAGACTAGGGTGAGGAAGTACCTAAGTAAGTTATGGAGAGCAAATAAATTCCTTATGCAAATTAGTTTGGAAATTAGACCATCTGATTGGTTGATGCAATTCTCATTAGGGACGGCCATCGGCCATCGATGTTTATAAACCATCGATGTGTTATGGTCGATGTTCAATAGTTTTGACATCGATGGGGGAGAACCAGATGGTTTCACACCATCAATGTCATGCTCAAACTACTAGTTTTGTGTTGCTTTTTCCTGGGACACGGAGCATAGCTCCCCCCACGACACCAGTGAAGCCCCGCCCCCATATTCTGATTGGCCCACAGGCCAGTCAGTCAAATACAATGGATGACCACTGATATGTAACAACATCAATGGCAAAGGCAACAATGGCCATCATTAATACTCATTCAAAACAATCCATTCCGATTTGTTTATGTACTGCCAGCCAACAGTTTTCTATTTTACTACTTTTGATGGGACCATCATGCAATAGTCTTCAACCAGGAAGCCAATTGGTCAAGAATGTTCTTGTTATCAACCATCTTTGGCTGGTTTTGTAGGTTTTCAATCAGACTAGGGTGAGGAAGGACCTAAGTAAGTTATGGAGAGCAAATAAATATCTTATGCAAATTAGTTTGGAAATTAGACCATCTGATTGGTTGATGCAATTCTCATTAGGGATGGCCATCGGCCATCGATGTTTATAAACCATCGATGGGTTATGGTCGATGTTCAATAGTTTTTACATCAATGTTTAATTAAAACGACTAGTTTTGTTTTACTATTTCCTGGTACACAGAGCAAAGCTCCACCCACGACACCAGTGAAGCCCCGCCCCCATATTCTGATTGGCCCACAGGCCAGTCAGTCAAATACAATGGATGACCACTGATAAGTAACAACATCGATGGCAAAGGCAACAATGGCCATCATTAATACTCATTCAAAACAATCCATTCCGAATTGTTTATGTACTGTCAATCAACAGTTTTCTATTTTACTACTTTTGATGGGACCATCATGCAACAGTCTTCAACCAGGAAGCCAATTGGTCAAGAATGTTCTTGTTATCAACCATCTTTGGCTGGTTTTGTAGGTTTTCAATCAGACTAGGGTGAGGAAGGACCTAAGTAAGATATGGAGAGCAAATAAATATCTTATGCAAATTAGTTTGGAAATTAGACCATCTGATTGGTTGAAGCAATTCTCATTAGGGGTGGCCATCGGCCATCGATGTTTATAAACCATCGATGTTATATGGTCGATGTTCAATAGTTTTGACATCGATGGGGGAGAACCAGATGGTTCACACCATCAATGTCAAACTCAAACTACTAGTTTTGTTTTGCTATTTCCTGGAACACGGAGCATAGCTCCACCCATGACACCAGTGAAGCCCCGCCCCCATATTCTGATTGGCCCACAGGCCAGTCAGTCAAATACAATGGATGACCACTGATATGTAACAACATCGATGGCAAAGGCAACAATGGCCATCATTAATACTCATTCAAAACAATCCATTCCGATTTGTTTATGTACTGTCAGCCAACAGTTTTCTATTTAACTACTTTTGATGCAACCATCATGCAATAGTCTTCAACCAGGAAGCCAATTGGTCAAGAATGTTCTTGTTATCAACCATCTTTAGCTGGTTTTGTAGGTTTTCAATTAGACTGGGTTGAGGAAGGACCTAATTAAGTTATGGAGAGCAAATAAAGTCCTTATGCAAATTAGTTTGTAAAATAGACCATCTGATTGGTTGATGCAATTCTCATTAGGGATGGCCATCGGCCATCGATGTTTATAAACCATCGATGGCTTATGGTCGATGTTCAATAGTTTTTACATCAATGTTTAGTTAAAACGACTAGTTTTGTTTTACTATTTCCTGGTACACAGAGCAAAACTCCACCCACAACACCAGTGAAGCCCCACCCCATATTCTGATTGGCCCACAGGCCAGTCAGTCAAATACAATGGATGACCACGGATAAGTAACAACATCGATGGCAAAGGCAACAATGGCCATCATTAATACTCATTCAAAACAATCCATTCCGATTGGTTTATATACTGTCAGTCAACAGTTTTCTATTTTACTACTTTTGATGGGACCATCATGCAACAGTCTTCAACCAGGAAGCCAATTGGTCAAGAATGTTATTGTTATCAACCATCTTTGGCTGGTTTTGTAGGTTTTCAATCAGACTAGGGTGAGGAAGGACCTAAGTAAGTTATTGAGAGCAAATAAATATCTTATGCAAATTAGTTTGGAAATTAGACCATCTGATTGGTTGATGCAATTCTCATTAGGGATGGCCATCGGCCATCGATGTTTATAAACCATCGATATGATATGGTCGATGTTCAATAGTTTTGACATCAATGGGGGAGAACCAGATGGTTCACACCATCAATGTCAAACTCAAACTACTAGTTTTGTTTTGCTATTTCCTGGAACACGGAGCATAGCTCCACCCATGACACCAGTGAAGCCCCGCCCCCATATTCTGATTTGCCCACAGGCCAGTCAGTCAAATACAATGGATGACCACTGATATGTAACAACATCAATGGCAAAAATGGCCATCATTAATACTCATTCAAAAGAATACATTCCGAATTGTTTATATACTGTCAGTCAACAGTTTTCTATTTTACTACTTTTGATGGGACCACCATGCAACAGGAAGCCAATTGATCAAGAATGTTCTTGTTATCAACCATCTTTGGCTGGTTTTGTAGGTTTTCAATCAGACTAGGGTGAGGAAGGACCTAAGTAAGTTATGGAGAGCAAATAAATTCCTTATGCAAATTAGTTTGGAAATTAGACCATCTGATTGGTTGATGCAATTCTCATTAAGGACGGCCATCGGCCATCGATGTTTATAAACCATCGATGTGTTATGGTCGATGTTCAATAGTTTTGACCTCGATGGGGGAGAACCAGATGGTTTCACACCATCAATGTCATGCTCAAACTACTAGTTTTGTTTTGCTATTTCCTGGGACACGGAGCATAGCTCCACCCATGACACCAGTAAAGCCCCGCCCCCATATTCTGATTGGCCCACAGGCCAATCAGTCAAATACAATGGATGACCACTGATATGTAACAACATCAATGGCAAAGGCAACAATGGTCATCATTAATACTCATTCAAAACAATCCATTCCGATTTGTTTATGTACTGCCAGCCAACAGTTTTCTATTTTACTACTTTTGATGGGACCATCATGCAATAGTCTTCAACCAGGAAGCCAATTGGTCAAGAATGTTCTTGTTATCAACCATCTTTGGCTGGTTTTGTAGGTTTTCAATCAGACTAGGGTGAGGAAGGACCTAAGTAAGTTATGGAGAGCAAATAAATTCCTTATGCAAATTAGTTTGGAAATTAGACCATCTGATTGGTTGATGCAATTCTCATTAGGGATGGCCATCGGCCATCGATGTTTATAAACCATCGATGGGTTATGGTCGATGTTCAATAGTTTTTACATCAATGTTTAGTTAAAACGGCTAGTTTTGTTTTATTATTTCCTGGTACACAGAGCAAAGCTCCACCCACGACACCAGTGAAGCCCCGCCCCCATATTCTGATTGGCCCACAGGCCAGTCAGTCAAATACAATGGATGACCACTGATAAGTAACAACATCGATGGCAAAGGCAACAATGGCCATCTTTAATACTCATTCAAAACAATCCATTCCAAATTGTTTATGTACTTTCAGTCAACAGTTTTCTATTTTACTACTTTTGATGGGACCATCATGCAACAATCTTCAACCAGGAAGCCAATTGGTCAAGAATGTTCTTGTTATCAACCATCTTTGGCTGGTTTTGTAGGTTTTCAATCAGACTAGGGTGAGGAAGGACCTAAGTAAGTTATGGAGAGCAAATAAATATCTTATGCAAATTAGTTTGGAAATTAGACCATCTGATTGGTTGATGCAATTCTCATTAGGGATGGCCATCAGCCATCGATGTTTATAAACCATCGATGGGTTATGGTCGATGTTCAATAGTTTTGACATCGATGGGGGAGAACCAGATGGTTCACACCATCAATGTCAAACTCAAACTACTAGTTTTGTTTTGCTATTTCATGGGACACGGAGCATAGCTCCACCCACGACACCAGTGAAGCCCCGCCCCCATATTCTGATTGGCCCACAGGCCAGTCAGTCAAATACAATGGATGACCACTGATATGTAACAACATCAATGGCAAAGGCAACAATGGCCATCATTAATACTCATTAGAAACAATCCATTCCGATTTGTTTATGTACTGCCAGCCAACAGTTTTCTATTTTACTACTTTTGATGGGACCATCATGCAACAGGAAGCCAATTGGTCAAGAATGTTCTTGTTATCAACCATCTTTGGCTGGTTTTGTAGGTTTTCAATCAGACTAGGGTGAGGAAGTACCTAAGTAAGTTATGGAGAGCAAATAAATTCCTTATGCAAATTAGTTTGGAAATTAGACCATCTGATTGGTTGATGCAATTCTCATTAGGGACGGCCATCGGCCATCGATGTTTATAAACCATCGATGTGTTATGGTCGATGTTCAATAGTTTTGACATCGATGGGGGAGAACCAGATGGTTTCACACCATCAATGTCATGCTCAAACTACTAGTTTTGTGTTGCTTTTTCCTGGGACACGGAGCATAGCTCCCCCCACGACACCAGTGAAGCCCCGCCCCCATATTCTGATTGGCCCACAGGCCAGTCAGTCAAATACAATGGATGACCAATGATATGTAACAACATCAATGGCAAAGGCAACAATGGCCATCATTAATACTCATTCAAAACAATCCATTCCGATTTGTTTATGTACTGCCAGCCAACAGTTTTCTATTTTACTACTTTTGATGGGACCATCATGCAATAGTCTTCAACCAGGAAGACAATTGGTCAAGAATGTTCTTGTTATCAACCATCTTTGGCTGGTTTTGTAGGTTTTCAATCAGACTAGGGTGAGGAAGGACCTAAGTAAGTTATGGAGAGCAAATAAATATCTTATGCAAATTAGTTTGGAAATTAGACCATCTGATTGGTTGATGCAATTCTCATTAGGGATGGCCATCGGCCATCGATGTTTATAAACCATCGATGGGTTATGGTCGATGTCCAATAGTTTTTACATCAATGTTTAATTAAAACGACTAGTTTTGTTTTACTATTTCCTGGTACACAGAGCAAAGCTCCACCCACGACACCAGTGAAGCCCCGCCCCCATATTCTGATTGGCCCACAGGCCAGTCAGTCAAATACAATGGATGACCACTGATAAGTAACAACATCGATGGCAAAGGCAACAATGGCCATCATTAATACTCATTCAAAACAATCCATTCCGAATTGTTTATGTACTGTCAATCAACAGTTTTCTATTTTACTACTTTTGATGGGACCATCATGCAACAGTCTTCAACCAGGAAGCCAATTGGTCAAGAATGTTCTTGTTATCAACCATCTTTGGCTGGTTTTGTAGGTTTTCAATCAGACTAGGGTGAGGAAGGACCTAAGTAAGATATGGAGAGCAAATAAATATCTTATGCAAATTAGTTTGGAAATTAGACCATCTGATTGGTTGATGCAATTCTCATTAGGGCTGGCCATCGGCCATCGATGTTTATAAACCATCGATGTTATATGGTCGATGTTCAATAGTTTTGACATCAATGTTTAATTAAAACGACTAGTTTTGTTTTACTATTTCCTGGTACACAGAGCAAAGCTCCACCCACGACACCAGTGAAGCCCCGCCCCCATATTCTGATTGGCCCACAGGCCAGTCAGTCAAATACAATGGATGACCACTGATAAGTAACAACATCGATGGCAAAGGCAACAATGGCCATCATTAATACTCATTCAAAACAATCCATTCCGAATTGTTTATGTACTGTCAATCAACAGTTTTCTATTTTACTACTTTTGATGGGACCATCATGCAACAGTCTTCAACCAGGAAGCCAATTGGTCAAGAATGTTCTTGTTATCAACCATCTTTGGCTGGTTTTGTAGGTTTTCAATCAGACTAGGGTGAGGAAGGACCTAAGTAAGATATGGAGAGCAAATAAATATCTTATGCAAATTAGTTTGGAAATTAGACCATCTGATTGGTTGATGCAATTCTCATTAGGGATGGCCATCGGCCATCGATGTTTATAAACCATCGATATGATATGGTCGATGTTCAATAGTTTTGACATCAATGGGGGAGAACCAGATGGTTCACACCATCAATGTCAAACTCAAACTACTAGTTTTGTTTTGCTATTTCCTGGAACACAGAGCATAGCTCCACCCATGACACCAGTGAAGCCCCGCCCCCATATTCTGATTGGCCCACAGGCCAGTCAGTCAAATACAATGGATGACCACTGATATGTAACAACATCGATGGCAAAGGCAACAATGGCCATCATTAATACTCATTCAAAA
The DNA here is from genome assembly GCF_055691185.1 of Crinia signifera. Lineage (NCBI taxonomy): Eukaryota > Metazoa > Chordata > Amphibia > Anura > Myobatrachidae > Crinia > Crinia signifera. Next base: position 86,472,478 of record NC_139224.1, on the reverse strand, counting down.
CAATCCATTCCGATTTGTTTATGTACTGTCAGCCAACAGTTTTCTATTTAACTACTTTTGATGCAACCATCATGCAATAGTCTTCAACCAGGAAGCCAATTGGTCAAGAATGTTCTTGTTATCAACCATCTTTGGCTGGTTTTGTAGGTTTTCAATTAGACTGGGTTGAGAAAGGACCTAATTAAGTTATGGAGAGCAAATAAAGTCCTTATGCAAATTAGTTTGTAAAATAGACCATCTGATTGGTTGATGCAATTCTCATTAGGGATGGCCATCGGCCATCGATGTTTATAAACCATAGATGGCTTATGGTCGATGTTCAATAGTTTTTACATCAATGTTTAGTTAAAACGACTAGTTGTTTTACTATTTCCTGGTACACAGAGCAAAGCTCCACCCACGACACCAGTGAAGCCCCACCCCATATTCTGATTGGCCCACAGGCCAGTCAGTCAAATACAATGGATGACCACGGATAAGTAACAACATCGATGGCAAAGGCAACAATGGCCATCATTAATACTCATTCAAAACAATCCATTCCGATTGGTTTATATACTGTCAGTCAACAGTTTTTTATTTTACTACTTTTGATGGGACCATCATGCAACAGTCTTCAACCAGGAAGCCAATTGGTCAAGAATGTTATTGTTATCAACCATCTTTGGCTGGTTTTGTAGGTTTTCAATCAGACTAGGGTGAGGAAGGACCTAAGTAAGTTATTGAGAGCAAATAAATATCTTATGCAAATTAGTTTGGAAATTAGACCATCTGATTGGTTGATGCAATTCTCATTAGGGATGGCCATCGGCCATCGATGTTTATAAACCATCGATATGATATGGTCGATGTTCAATAGTTTTGACATCAATGGGGGAGAACCAGATGGTTCACACCATCAATGTCAAACTCAAACTACTAGTTTTGTTTTGCTATTTCCTGGAACACGGAGCATAGCTCCACCCATGACACCAGTGAAGCCCCGCCCCCATATTCTGATTTGCCCACAGGCCAGTCAGTCAAATACAATGGATGACCACTGATATGTAACAACATCAATGGCAAAGGCAACAATGGCCATCATTAATACTCATTCAAAACAATCCATTCCGATTTGTTTATGTACTGCCAGCCAACAGTTTTCTATTTTACTACTTTTGATGGGACCATCATGCAATAGTCTTCAACCAGGAAGCCAATTGGTCAAGAATGTTCTTGTTATCAACCATCTTTGGCTGGTTTCGTAGGTTTTCAATCAGACTAGGGTGAGGAAGGACCTAAGTAAGTTATGGAGAGCAAATAAATTCCTTATGCAAATTAGTTTGGAAATTAGACCATCTGATTGGTTGATGCAATTCTCATTAGGGATGGCCATCGGCCATCGATGTTTATAAACCATCGATGGGTTATGGTCGATGTTCAATAGTTTTTACATCAATGTTTAGTTAAAACGGCTAGTTTTGTTTTATTATTTCCTGGTACACAGAGCAAAGCTCCACCCACGACACCAGTGAAGCCCCGCCCCCATATTCTGATTGGCCCACAGGCCAGTCAGTCAAATACAATGGATGACCACTGATAAGTAACAACATCGATGGCAAAGGCAACAATGGCCATCTTTAATACTCATTCAAAACAATCCATTCCGAATTGTTTATGTACTGTCAGTCAACAGTTTTCTATTTTACTACTTTTGATGGGACCATCATGCAACAGTCTTCAACCGGGAAGCCAATTGGTCAAGAATGTACTTGTTATCAACCATCTTTGGCTGGTTTTGTAGGTTTTCAATCAGACTAGGGTGAGGAAGGACCTAAGTAAGATATGGAGAGCAAATAAATATCTTATGCAAATTAGTTTGGAAATTAGACCATCTGATTGGTTGATGCAATTCTCATTAGGGGTGGCCATCGGCCATCGATGTTTATAAACCATCGATGGTATATGGTCGATGTTCAATAGTTTTGACATCGATGGGGGAGAACCAGATGGTTCACACCATCAATGTCAAACTCAAACTACTAGTTTTGTTTTGCTATTTCCTGGAACACGGAGCATAGCTCCACCCAAGACACCAGTGAAGCCCCGCCCCCATATTCTGATTGGCCCACAGGCCAGTCAGTCAAATACAATGGATGACCACTGATATGTAACAACATCAATGGCAAAGGCAACAATGGCCATCATTAATACTCATTCAAAACAATCAATTCCGAATTGTTTATATACTTTCAGTCAACAGTTTTCTATTTTACTACTTTTGATGGGACCATCATGCAACAATCTTCAACCAGGAAGCCAATTGGTCAAGAATGTTCTTGTTATCAACCATCTTTGGCTGGTTTTGTAGGTTTTCAATCAGACTAGGGTGAGGAAGGACCTAAGTAAGTTATGGAGAGCAAATAAATATCTTATGCAAATTAGTTTGGAAATTAGACCATCTGATTGGTTGATGCAATTCTCATTAGGGATGGCCATCAGCCATCGATGTTTATAAACCATCGATGGGTTATGGTCGATGTTCAATAGTTTTGACATCGATGGGCGAGAACCAGATGGTTCACACCATCAATGTCAAACTCAAACTACTAGTTTTGTTTTGCTATTTCATGGGACACGGAGCATAGCTCCACCCACGACACCAGTGAAGCCCCGCCCCCATATTCTGATTGGCCCACAGGCCAGTCAGTCAAATACAATGGATGACCACTGATATGTAACAATATCAATGGCAAAGGCAAAGATGGCCATCATTAATACTCATTCAAAACAATCCATTCCGATTTGTTTATGTACTGCCAGCCAACAGTTTTCTATTTTACTACTTTTGATGGGACCATCATGCAATAGTCTTCAACCAGGAAGCCAATTGGTCAAGAATGTTCTTGTTATCAACCATCTTTGGCTGGTTTTGTAGGTTTTCAATCAGACTAGGGTGAGGAAGGACCTAAGTAAGTTATGGAGAGCAAATAAATTCCTTATGCAAATTAGTTTGGAAATTAGACCATCTGATTGGTTGATGCAATTCTCATTAGGGACGGCCATCGGCCATCGATGTTTATAAACCATCGATAGGATATGGTCGATGTTCAATAGTTTTGACATCGATGGGGGAGAACCAGATGGTTCACACCATCAATGTCAAACTCAAACTACTAGTTTTGTTTTGCTATTTTCTGGAACACGGAGCATAGCTCCACCCATGACACCAGTGAAGCCCCGCCCCCATATTCTGATTGGCCCACAGGCCAGTCAGTCAAATACAATGGATGACCACTGATATGTAACAACATCAATGACAAAGGCAACAATGGCCATCATTAATACTCATTCAAAACAATCCATTCCGAATTGTTTATATACTGTCAGTCAACAGTTTTCTATTTTACTACTTTTGATGGGACCATCATGCAACAGGAAGCCAATTGGTCAAGAATGTTCTTGTTATCAACCATCTTTGGCTGGTTTTGTAGGTTTTCAATCAGACTAGGGTGAGGAAGGACCTAAGTAAGTTATGGAGAGCAAATAAATATCTTATGCAAATTAGTTTGGAAATTAGACCATCTGATTGGTTGATGCAATTCTCATTAGGGATGGCCATCGGCCATCGATGTTTATAAACCATCGATGGGTTATGGTCGATGTTCAATAGTTTTTACATCAATGTTTAATTAAAACGACTAGTTTTGTTTTACTATTTCCTGGTACACAGAGCAAAGCTCCACCCACGACACCAGTGAAGCCCCGCCCCCATATTCTGATTGGCCCACAGGCCAGTCAGTCAAATACAATGGATGACCACTGATATGTAACAACATCGATGGCAAAGGCAACAATGGCCATCATTAATACTCATTCAAAACAATCCATTCCGAATTGTTTATGTACTGTCAATCAACAGTTTTCTATTTTACTACTTTTGATGGGACCATCATGCAACAGTCTTCAACCAGGAAGCCAATTGGTCAAGAATGTTCTTGTTATCAACCATCTTTGGCTGGTTTTGTAGGTTTTCAATCAGACTAGGGTGAGGAAGGACCTAAGTAAGATATGGAGAGCAAATAAATATCTTATGCAAATTAGTTTGGAAATTAGACCATCTGATTGGTTGATGCAATTCTTATTAGGGGTGGCCATCGGCCATCGATGTTTATAAACCATCGATGGTATATGGTCGATGTTCAATAGTTTTGACATCGATGGGGGAGAACCAGATGGTTCACACCATCAATGTCAAACTCAAACTACTAGTTTTGTTTTGCTATTTCCTGGAACACGGAGCATAGCTCCACCCATGACACCAGTGAAGCCCCGCCCCCATATTCTGATTGGCCCACAGGCCAGTTAGTCAAATACAATGGATGACCACTGATATGTAACAACATCAATGGCAAAGGCAACAATGGCCATCATTAATACTCATTCAAAACAATCAATTCCGAATTGTTTATGTACTTTCAGTCAACAGTTTTCTATTTTACTACTTTTGATGGGACCATCATGCAACAATCTTCAACCAGGAAGCCAATTGGTCAAAAATGTTCTTGTTATCAAACATCTTTGGCTGGTTTTGTAGGTTTTCAATCAGACTAGGGTGAGGAAGGACCTAAGTAAGTTATGGAGAGCAAATAAATATCTTATGCAAATTAGTTTGGAAATTAGACCATCTGATTGGTTGATGCAATTCTCATTAGGGATGGCCATCAGCCATCGATGTTTATAAACCATCGATGGGTTATGGTCGATGTTCAATAGTTTTGACATCGATGGGGGAGAACCAGATGGTTCACACCATCAATGTCAAACTCAAACTACTAGTTTTGTTTTGCTATTTCCTGGGACACGGAGCATAGCTCCACCCACGACACCAGTGAAGCCCCGCCCCCATATTCTGATTGGTCCACAGGCCAGTCAGTCAAATACAATGGATGACCACTGATATGTAACAACATCAATGGCAAAGGCAACGATGGCCATCATTAATACTCATTCAAAACAATCCATTCCGATTTGTTTATGTACTGCCAGCCAACAGTTTTCTGTTTTACTACTTTTGATGGGACCATCATGCAATAGTCTTCAACCAGGAAGCCAATTGGTCAAGAATGTTCTTGTTATCAACCATCTTTGGCTGGTTTTGTAGGTTTTCAATCAGACTAGGGTGAGGAAGGACCTAAGTAAGATATGGAGAGCAAATAAATATCTTATGCAAATTAGTTTGGAAATTAGACCATCTGATTGGTTGATGCAATTCTTATTAGGGGTGGCCATCGGCCATCGATGTTTATAAACCATCGATGGTATATGGTCGATGTTCAATAGTTTTGACATCGATGGGGGAGAACCAGATGGTTCACACCATCAATGTCAAACTCAAACTACTAGTTTTGTTTTGCTATTTCCTGGAACACGGAGCATAGCTCCACCCATGACACCAGTGAAGCCCCGCCCCCATATTCTGATTGGCCCACAGGCCAGTTAGTCAAATACAATGGATGACCACTGATATGTAACAACATCAATGGCAAAGGCAACAATGGCCATCATTAATACTCATTCAAAACAATCAATTCCGAATTGTTTATGTACTTTCAGTCAACAGTTTTCTATTTTACTACTTTTGATGGGACCATCATGCAACAATCTTCAACCAGGAAGCCAATTGGTCAAAAATGTTCTTGTTATCAAACATCTTTGGCTGGTTTTGTAGGTTTTCAATCAGACTAGGGTGAGGAAGGACCTAAGTAAGTTATGGAGAGCAAATAAATATCTTATGCAAATTAGTTTGGAAATTAGACCATCTGATTGGTTGATGCAATTCTCATTAGGGATGGCCATCAGCCATCGATGTTTATAAACCATCGATGGGTTATGGTCGATGTTCAATAGTTTTGACATCGATGGGGGAGAACCAGATGGTTCACACCATCAATGTCAAACTCAAACTACTAGTTTTGTTTTGCTATTTCCTGGGACACGGAGCATAGCTCCACCCACGACACCAGTGAAGCCCCGCCCCCATATTCTGATTGGTCCACAGGCCAGTCAGTCAAATACAATGGATGACCACTGATATGTAACAACATCAATGGCAAAGGCAACGATGGCCATCATTAATACTCATTCAAAACAATCCATTCCGATTTGTTTATGTACTGCCAGCCAACAGTTTTCTGTTTTACTACTTTTGATGGGACCATCATGCAATAGTCTTCAACCAGGAAGCCAATTGGTCAAGAATGTTCTTGTTATCAACCATCTTTGGCTGGTTTTGTAGGTTTTCAATCAGACTAGGGTGAGGAAGGACCTAAGTAAGTTATGGAGAGCAAATAAATTCCTTCTGCAAATTAGTTTGGAAATTAGACCATCTGATTGGTTGATGCAATTCTCATTAGGGACGGCCATCGGCCATCGATGTTTATAAACCATCGATAGGATATGGTCGATGTTCAATAGTTTTGACATCGATGGGGGAGAACCAGATGGTTCACACCATCAATGTCAAACTCAAACTACTAGTTTTGTTTTGCTATTTCCTGGAACACGGAGCATAGCTCCACCCATGACACCAGTGAAGCCCCGCCCCCATATTCTGATTGGCCCACAGGCCAGTCAGTCAAATACAATGGATGACCACTGATATGTAACAACATCAATGGCAAAGGCAACAATGGCCATCATTAATACTCATTCAAAACAATCCATTCCGAATTGTTTATATACTGTCAGTCAACAGTATTCTATTTTACTACTTTTGATGGGACCATCATGCAACAGGAAGCCAATTGGTCAAGAATGTTCTTGTTATCAACCATCTTTGGCTGGTTTTGTAGGTTTTCAATCAGACTAGGGTGAGGAAGGACCTAAGTAAGTTATGGAGAGCAAATAAATTCCTTATGCAAATTAGTTTGGAAATTAGACCATCTGATTGGTTGATGCAATTCTCATTAGGGACGGCCATCGGCCATCGATGTTTATAAACCATCGATGTGTTATGGTCGATGTTCAATAGTTTTGACATCGATGGGGGAGAACCAGATGGTTTCACACCATCAATGTCATGCTCAAAATACTAGTTTTGTGTTGCTATTTCCTGGGACACGGAGCATAGCTCCCCCCACGACACCAGTGAAGCCCCGCCCCCATATTCTGATTGGCCCACAGGCCAGTCAGTCAAATACAATGGATGACCACTGATATGTAACAACATCAATGGCAAAGGCAACAATGGCCATCATTAATACTCATTCAAAACAATCCATTCCAATTTGTTTATGTACTGCCAGCCAACAGTTTTCTATTTTACTACTTTTGATGGGACCATCATGCAATAGTCTTCAACCAGGAAGCCAATTGGTCAAGAATGTTCTAGTTATCAACCATCTTTGGCTTGTTTTGTAGGTTTTCAATCAGACTAGGGTGAGGAAGGACCTAAGTAAGTTATGGAGAGCAAATAAATTCCTTATGCAAATTAGTTTTGAAATTAGACCATCTGATTGGTTGATGCAATTCTCATTAAGGACAGCCATCGGCCATCGGCCATCGATGTTTATAAACCATCGATGTGTTATGGTCGATGTTCAATAGTTTTGACATCGATGGGGGAGAACCAGATGGTTTCACACCATCAATGTCATGCTCAAACTACTAGTTTTGTTTTGCTATTTCCTGGGACACGGAGCATAGCTCCACCCATGACACCAGTGAAGCCCCGCCCCCATATTCTGATTGGCCCACAGGCCAGTCAGTCAAATACAATGGATGACCACTGATATGTAACAACATCAATGGCAAAGGCAACGATGGCCATCATTAATACTCATTCAAAACAATCCATTCCGATTTGTTTATGTACTGCCAGCCAACAGTTTTCTATTTTACTACTTTTGATGGGACCATCATGCAATAGTCTTCAACCAGGAAGCCAATTGGTCAAGAATGTTCTTGTTATCAACCATCTTTGGCTGGTTTTGTAGGTTTTCAATCAGACTAGGGTGAGGAAGGACCTAAGTAAGTTATGGAGAGCAAATAAATTCCTTATGCAAATTAGTTTTGAAATTAGACCATCTGATTGGTTGATGCAATTCTCATTAGGGACGGCCATCGGCCATAGATGTTTATAAACCATCGATAGGATATGGTCGATGTTCAATAGTTTTGACATCGATGGGGGAGAACCAGATGGTTCACACCATCAATGTCAAACTCAAACTACTAGTTTTGTGTTGCTATTTCCTGGGACACGGAGCATAGCTCCCCCCCACGACACCAGTGAAGCCCCGCCCCCATATTCTGATTGGCCCACAGGCCAGTCAGTCAAATACAATGGATGACCACTGATAAGTAACAACATCGATGGCAAGGGCAACAATGGCCATCATTAATACTCATTCAAAACAATCCATTCCGAATTGTTTATGTACTGTCAGTCAACAGTTTTCTATTTTACTACTTTTGATGGGACCATCATGCAACAGTCTTCAACCAGGAAGCCAATTGGTCAAGAATGTTCTTGTTATCAACCATCTTGGCTGGTTTTGTAGGTTTTCAATCAGACTAGGGTGAGGAAGGACCTAAGTAAGTTATGGAGAGCAAATAAATATATTATGCAAATTAGTTTGGAAATTAGACCATCTGATTGGTTGATGCAATTCTCATTAGGGGTGGCCATCGGCCATCGATGTTTATAAACCATCGATGGGATATGGTCGATGTTCAATAGTTTTGACATCGATGGGGGAGAACCAGATGGTTCACACCATCAATGTCAAACTCAAACTACTAGTTTTGTGTTGCTATTTCCTGGGACACGGAGCATAGCTCCCCCCCACGACACCAGTGAAGCCCCGCCCCCATATTCTGATTGGCCCACAGGCCAGTCAGTCAAATACAATGGATGACCACTGATATGTAACAACATCAATGGCAAAGGCAACAATGGCCATCATTAATACTCATTCAAAACAATCCATTCCGATTTGTTTATGTACTGCCAGCCAACAGTTTTCTATTTTACTACTTTTGATGGGACCATCATGCAATAGTCTTCAACCAGGAAGCCAATTGGTCAAGAATGTACTTATTATCAACCATCTTTGGCTGGTTTTGTAGGTTTTCAATCAGACTAGGGTGAGGAAGGACCTAAGTAAGTTATGGAGAGCAAATAAATTCCTTATGCAAATTAGTTTGGAAATTAGACCATCTGATTGGTTGATGCAATTCTCATTAAGGACGGCCATCGGCCATCGATGTTTATAAACCATCGATGTGTTATGGTCGATGTTCAATAGTTTTGACATCGATGGGGGAGAACCAGATGGTTTCACACCATCAATGTCATGCTCAAACTACTAGTTTTGTTTTGCTATTTCCTGGGACACGGAGCATAGCTCCACCCATGACACCAGTGAAGCCCCGCCCCCATATTCTGATTGGCCCACAGGCCAGTCAGTCAAATACAATGGATGACCACTGATATGTAACAACATCAATGGCAAAGGCAACAATGGCCATCATTAATACTCATTCAAAACAATCCATTCCGATTTGTTTATGTACTGCCAACCAACAGTTTTCTATTTTACTACTTTTGATGCGACCATCATGCAATAGTCTTCAACCAGGAAGCCAATTGGTCAAGAATGTACTTATCAACCATCTTTGGCTGGTTTTGTAGGTTTTCAATCAGACTAGGGTGAGGAAGGACCTAAGTAAGTTATGGAGAGCAAATAAATTCCTTATGCAAATTAGTTTGGAAATTAGACCATCTGATTGGTTGATTCAATTATCATTAGGGATGGCCATCGGCCATCGATGTTTATAAACCATTGATGGGTTATGGTCGATGTTCAATAGTTTTTACATCAATGTTTAATTAAAACGACTTGTTTTGTTTTACTATTTCCTGGTCCACAGAGCAAAGCTCCACCCACGACACCAGTGAAGCCCCGCCCCCATATTCTGATTGGCCCACAGGCCAGTCAGTCAAATACAATGGATGACCACTGATAAGTAACAACATCGATGGCAAAGGCAACAATGGCCATCATTAATACTCATTCAAAACAATCCATTCCGAAATGTTTATGTACTGTCAGTCAACAGTTTTCTATTTTACTACTTTTGATGGGACCATCATGCAATAGTCTTCAACCAGGAAGCCAATTGGTCAAGAATGTACTTATCAACCATCTTTGGCTGGTTTTGTAGGTTTTCAATCAGACTAGGGTGAGGAAGGACCTAAGTAAGTTATGGAGAGCAAATAAATTCCTTATGCAAATTAGTTTGGAAATTAGACCATCTGATTGGTTGATTCAATTATCATTAGGGATGGCCATCGGCCATCGATGTTTATAAACCATTGATGGGTTATGGTCGATGTTCAATAGTTTTTACATCAATGTTTAATTAAAACGACTTGTTTTGTTTTACTATTTCCTGGTCCACAGAGCAAAGCTCCACCCACGACACCAGTGAAGCCCCGCCCCCATATTCTGATTGGCCCACAGGCCAGTCAGTCAAATACAATGGATGACCACTGATAAGTAACAACATCGATGGCAAAGGCAACAATGGCCATCATTAATACTCATTCAAAACAATCCATTCCGAAATGTTTATGTACTGTCAGTCAACAGTTTTCTATTTTACTACTTTTGATGGGACCATCATGCAACAGTCTTCAACCAGGAAGCCAATTGGTCAAGAATGTTCTTGTTATCAACCACCTTTGGCTGGTTTTGTAGGTTTTCAATCAGACTAGGGTGAGGAAGGACCTAAGTAAGTTATGGAGAGCAAATAAATATCTTATGCAAATTAGTTTGGAAATTAGACCATCTGATTGGTTGATGCAATTCTCATTAGGGGTGGCCATCGGCCATCGATGTTTATAAACCATCGATGGGATATGGTCGATGTTCAATAGTTTTGACATCGATGGGGGAGAACCAGATGGTTCACACCATCAATGTCAAACTCAAACTACTAGTTTTGTTTTGCTATTTCCTGGAACACGGAGCATAGCTCCACCCATGACACCAGTGAAGCCCCGCCCCCATATTCTGATTGGCCCACAGGCCAGTCAGTCAAATACAATGGATGACCACTGATATGTAACAACATCAATGGCAAAGGCAACAATGGCCATCATTAATACTCATTCAAAACAATCCATTCCGAATTGTTTATGTACTGCCAGCCAACAGTTTTCTATTTTACTACTTTTGATGGGACCATCATGTAATAGTATTCAACCAGGAAGCCATTGGTCAAGAATGTTCTTGTTATCAACCATCTTTGGCTGGTTTTGTAGGTTTATCAATCAGACTAGGGTGAGGAAGGACCTAAGTAAGTTATGGAGAGCAAATAAATATCTTATGCAAATTAGTTTGGAAATTAGACCATCTGATTGGTTGATGCAATTCTCATTAGGGATAGCCATCGGCCATCGATGTTTATAAACCATCGATGGGTTATGGTCGATGTTCAATAGTTTTTACATCAATGTTTAATTAAAACGACTAGTTTTGTTTTACTATTTCCTGGTACACAGAGCAAAGCTCCACCCACGACACCAGTGAAGCCCCGCCCCCATATTCTGATTGGCCCACAGGCCAGTCAGTCAAATACAATGGATGACCACTGATAAGTAACAACATCGATGGCAAAGGCAACAATGGCCATCATTAATACTCATTCAAAACAATCCATTCCGAATTGTTTATGTACTGTCAATCAACAGTTTTCTATTTTACTACTTTTGATTGGACCATCATGCAACAGTCTTCAACCAGGAAGCCAATTGGTCAAGAATGTTCTTGTTATCAACCATCTTTGGCTGGTTTTGTAGGTTTTCAATCAGACTAGGGTGAGGAAGGACCTAAGTAAGATATGGAGAGCAAATAAATATCTTATGCAAATTAGTTTGGAAATTAGACCATCTGATTGGTTGATGCAATTCTCATTAGGGGTGGCCATCGGCCATCGATGTTTATAAACCATCGATGGTATATGGTCGATGTTCAATAGTTTTGACATCGATGGGGGAGAACCAGATGGTTCACACCATCAATGTCAAACTCAAACTACTAGTTTTGTTTTGCTATTTCCTGGAACACGGAGCATAGCTCCACCCATGACACCAGTGAAGACCCGCCCCCATATTCTGATTGGCCCACAGGCCAGTCAGTCAAATACAATGGATGACCACTGATATGTAACATCATCAATGGCAAAGGCAACAATGGCCATCATTAATACTCATTCAAAACAATCAATTCCGAATTGTTTATGTACTTTCAGTCAACAGTTTTCTATTTTACTACTTTTGATGGGACCATCATGCAACAATCTTCAACCAGGAAGCCAATTGGTCAAGAATGTTCTTGTTATCAACCATCTTTGGCTGGTTTTGTAGGTTTTCAATCAGACTAGGGTGAGGAAGGACCTAAGTAAGTTATGGAGGGCAAATAAATATCTTATGCAAATTAGTTTGGAAATTAGACCATCTGATTGGTTGATGCAATTCTCATTAGGGATGGCCATCAGCCATCGATGTTTATAAACCATCGATGGGTTATGATCGATGTTCAATAGTTTTGACATCGATGGGGGAGAACCAGATGGTTCACACCATCAATGTCAAACTCAAACAACTAGTTTTGTTTTGCTATTTCCTGGAACACGGAGCATAGCTCCACCCATGACACCAGTGAAGCCCCGCCCCCATATTCTGATTGGCCCACAGGCCAGTCAGTCAAATACAATGGATGACCACTGATATGTAACAACATCAATGGCAAAGGCAACAATGGCCATCATTAATACTCATTCAAAACAATCCATTCCGAATTGTTTATATACTGTCAGTCAACAGTTTTCTATTTTACTACTTTTGATGGGACCATCATGCAACAGGAAGCCAATTGGTCAAGAATGTTCTTGTTATCAACCATCTTTGGCTGGTTTTGTAGGTTTTCAATCAGACTAGGGTGAGGAAGGACCTAAGTAAGTTATGGAGAGCAAATAAATTCCTTATGCAAATTAGTTTGGAAATTAGACCATCTGATTGGTTGATGCAATTCTCATTAGGGACGGCCATCGGCCATCGATGTTTATAAACCATCGATGTGTTATGGTCGATGTTCAATAGTTTTGACATCGATGGGGGAGAACCAGATGGTTTCACACCAAGAATGTCATGCTCAAACTACTAGTTTTGTGTTGCTATTTCCTGGGACACGGAGCATAGCTCCCCCCACGACACCAGTGAAGCCCCACCCCCATATTCTGATTGGCCCACAGGCCAGTCAGTCAAATACAATGGATGACCACTGATATGTAACAACATCAATGGCAAAGGCAACAATGGCCATCATTAATACTCATTCAAAACAATCCATTCCGATTTGTTTATGTACTGCCAGCCAACAGTTTTCTATTTTACTACTTTTGATGGGACCATCATGCAATAGTCTTCAACCAGGAAGCCAATTGGTCAAGAATGTTCTAGTTATCAACCATCTTTGGCTGGTTTTGTAGGTTTTCAATCAGACTCGGGTGAGGAAGGACCTAAGTAAGTTATGGAGAGCAAATAAATTCCTTATGCAAATTAGTTTGGAAATTAGACCATCTGATTGGTTGATGCAATTCTCATTAAGGACGGCCATCGGCCATCGATGTTTAGAAACCATCGATGTGTTATGGTCGATGTTCAATAGTTTTGACATCGATGGGGGAGAACCAGATGGTTTCACACCATCAATGTCATGCTCAAACTACTAGTTTTGTTTTGCTATTTCCTGGGACACGGAGCATAGCCCCGCCCCCATATTCTGATTGGCCCACAGGCCAGTCAGTCAAATACAATGGATGACCACTGATATGTAACAACATCAATGGCAAAGGCAACAATGGCCATCATTAATACTCATTCAAAACAATCCATTCCGATTTGTTTATGTACTGCCAGCCAACAGTTTTCTATTTTACTACTTTTGATGGGACCATCATGCAATAGGCTTCAACCAGGAAGCCAATTGGTCAAGAATGTACTTGTTATCAACCATCTTTGGCTGGTTTTGTATGTTTTCAATCAGACTAGGGTGAGGAAGGACCTAAGTAAGTTATGGAGAGCAAATAAATTCCTTATGCAAATTAGTTTGGAAATTAGACCATCTGATTGGTTGATGCAATTCTCATTAGGGATGGCCATCGGCCATCGATGTTTATAAACCATTGATGGGTTATGGTCAATGTTCAATAGTTTTTACATCAATGTTTAATTAAAACGACTTGTTTTGTTTTACTATTTCCTGGTACACAGAGCAAAGCTCCACCCACGACACCAGTGAAGCCCCGCCCCCATATTCTGATTGGCCCACAGGCCAGTCAGTCAAATACAATGGATGATCACTGATAAGTAACAACATCGATGGCAAAGGCAACAATGGCCATCATTAATACTCATTCAAAAGAATCCATTCCGAATTGTTTATGTACTGTCAGTCAACAGTTTTCTATTTTACTACTTTTGATGGGACCATCATGCAACAGTCTTCAACCAGGAAGCCAATTGGTCAAGAATGTTCTTGTTATCAACCATCTTTGGCTGGTTTTGTAGGTTTTCAATCAGACTAGGGTGAGGAAGGACCTAAGTAAGTTATGGAGAGCAAATAAATATCTTATGCAAATTAGTTTGGAAATTATACCATCTGATTGGTTGATGCAATTCTCATTAGGGATGGCCATCGGCCATCAATGTTTATAATCCATCGATGGGATATGGTCGATGTTCAATAGTTTTGACATCGAAGGGGGAGAACCAGATGGTTTACACCATCAATGTCAAACTCAAACTACTAGTTTTGTTTTACTATTTCCTGGTACACAGAGCAAAGCTCCACCCACGACACCAGTGAAGCCCCGCCCCCATATTCTGATTGGCCCACAGGCCAGTCAGTCAAATACAATGGATGACCACTGATAAGTAACAACATCGATGGCAAAGGCAACAATGGCCATCATTAATACTCATTCAAAACAATCCATTCCGAATTGTTTATGTACTGTCAGTCAATAGTTTTCTATTTTACTACTTTTGATGGGACCATCATGCAACAGTCTTCAACCAGGAAGCCAATTGGTCAAGAATGTTCTTGTTATCAACCATCTTTGGCTGGTTTTGTAGGTTTTCAATCAGACTAGGGTGAGGAAGGACCTAAGTAAGTTATGGAGAGCAAATAAATTCCTTATGCAAATTAGTTTGGAAATTAGACCATCTGATTGGTTGATGCAATTCTCATTAGGGATGGCCAACGGTCATCGATGTTTATAAACCATCGATGGGTTATGGTCGATGTTCAATAGTTTTTACATCAATGTTTAATTAAAACGACTAGTTTTGTTTTACTATTTCCTGGTACACAGAGCAAAGCTCCACCCACGACACCAGTGAAGCCCCGCCCCCATATTCTGATTGGCCCACAGGCCAGTCAGTCAAATACAATGGATGACCACTGATAAGTAACAACATCGATGGCAAAAACAACAATGGCCATCATTAATACTCATTCAAAACAATCCATTCCGAATTGTTTATGTACTGTCAATCAACAGTTTTCTATTTTACTACTTTTGATGGGACCATCATGCAACAGTCTTCAACCAGGAAGCCAATTGGTCAAGAATGTTCTTGTTATCAACCATCTTTGGCTGGTTTTGTAGGTTTTCAATCAGACTAGGGTGAGGAAGGACCTAAGTAAGTTATGGAGAGCAAATAAATATCTTATGCAAATTAGTTTGGAAATTAGACCATCTGATTGGTTGATGCAATTCTCATTAGGGATGGCCATCGGCCATCGGCCATCGGCCATCGATGTTAAGAAACCATCGATGGGATATGGTCGATGTTCAATAGTTTTGACATCGATGGGGGAGAACCAGATGGTTCACACCATCAATGTCAAACTCAAACTACTAGTTTTGTTTTGCTATTTCCTGGAACACGGAGCATAGCTCCACCCATGACACCAGTGAAGCCCCGCCCCCATATTCTGATTGGCCCACAGGCCAGTCAGTCAAATACAATGGATGACCACTGATATGTAACAACATCAATAGCAAAGGCAACAATGGCCATCATTAATACTCATTCAAAACAATCCATTCCGAATTGTTTATGTACTGTCAGTCAACAGTTTTCTATTTCACTACTTTTGATGGGACCATCATGCAACAGTCTTCAACCAGGAAGCCAATTGGTCAAGAATGTTCTTGTTATCAACCATCTTTGGCTGGTTTTGTAGGTTTTCAATCAGACTAGGGTGAGGAAGGACCTAAGTAAGTTATGGAGAGCAAATAAATATCTTATGCAAATTAGTTTGGAAATTAGACCATCTGATTGGTTGATGCAATTCTCATTAGGGATGGCCATCAGCCATCGATGTTTATAAACCATCGATGGGTTATGGTCGATGTTCAATAGTTTTGACATCAATGTTTAGTTAAAACGACTAGTTTTGTTTTGCTATTTCCTGGTACACAGAGCAAAGCTCCACCCACGACACCAGTGAAGCCCCACCCCCATATTCTGATTGGCCCACAGGCCAGTCAGTCAAATACAATGGATGACCACTGATATGTAACAACATCGATGGCAAAGGAAACAATGGCCATCATTAATACTCATTCAAAACAATCCATTCTGATTGGTTTATGTACTGTCAGTCAACAGTTTTCAATTTTACTAATTTTGATGGGACCATCATGCAATAGTCTTCAATCAGGAAACCAATTGGTCAAGAATGTTCTTGTTATCAACCATCTTTGGCTGGTTTTGTAGGTTTTCAATCAGACTAGGGTGAGGAAGGACCTAAGTAAGTTATGGAGAGCAAATAAATTCCTTATGCAAATTTGTTTGGAAATTAGACCATCTGATTGGTTGATGCAATTATCATTAGGGATGGCCATCGGCCATCGATGTTTATAAACCATCAATGGGTTATGGTCGATGTTCAATAGTTTTCACATCAATGTCAAGCTCAAACGACTAGTTTTGTTTTGCTATTTCCTGGTACACAGAGCAAAGCTCCATCCACGACACCAGTGAAGCCCCGCCCCCATATTCTGATTGGCCCACAGGCCAGTCAGTCAAATACAATGGATGACCACTGATATGTAACAACATCGATGGCAAAGGCAACAATGGCAATCATTAATACTCATTCAAAACAATCCATTCCAATTTGTTTATGTACTGTCAGTCAACAGTTTTCTATTTTACTACTTTTGATGGGACCATCATGCAATAGTCTTCAACCAGGAAGCCAATTGGTCAAGAATGTTCTTGTTATCAACCATCTTTGGCTGGTTTTGTAGGTTTTCAATCAGACTAGGGTGAGGAAGGACCTAAGTAAGTTATGGAGAGCAAATAAATTCCTTATGCAAATTAGTTTGGAAATTAGACCATCTGATTGGTTGATGCAATTCTCATTAGGGATGGCCATCGGCCATCGATGTTTATAAACCATCGATGGGTTTTGGTCGATGTTCAATAGTTTTTACATCAATGTTTAGTTAAAATGACTAGTTTTGTTTTGCTATTTCCTGGTACACAGAGCAAAGCTCCACCCATGACACCAGTAAAGCCCCGCCCCCATATTCTGATTGGCCCACAGGCCAGTCAGTCAAATGCAATGGATGACCACTGATATGTAACAACATCGATGGCAAAGGCAACAATGGCCATCATTAATACTCATTCAAAACAATCCATTCCGATTGGTTTATGTACTGTCAGTCAACAGTTTTCTATTTTACTACTTTTGATGGGACCATCATGCAATAGTCTTCAACCAGGAAGACAATTGGTCAAGAATGTTCTTGTTATCAACCATATTTGGCTGGTTTTGTAGGTTTTCAATCAGACTAGGGTGAGGAAGGACCTAAGAAAGTTATGGAGAGCAAATAAATTCCTTATGCAAATTAGTTTGGAAATTAGACCATCTGATTGGTTGATGCAATTCTCATTAGGGATGGCCATCGGCCATCGATGTTTATAAACCATCGATGGGTTATGGTCGATGTTCAACAGTTTTTACATCAATGTTTAGTTAAAACGACTAGTTTTGTTTTGCTATTTCCTGGTACACAGAGCAAAGCTCCACCCACGACACCAGTTAAGCCCCACCCCCATATTCTGATTGGCCCACAGGCCAGTCAGTCAAATACAATGGATGACCACTGATATGGAACAACATCGATGGCAAAGGCAACAATGGCAATCATTAATACTCATTCAAAACATTCCATTCCGATTTGTTTATGTACTGTCAGCCAACAGTTTTCTATTTTACTACTTTTGATGGGACCATCATGCAATAGTCTTCAACCAGGAAGGTCAAGAATGTTCTTGTTATCAACCATCTTTGGCTGGTTTTGTAGGTTTTCAATCAGACTAGGGTGAGGAAGGACCTAAGTAAGTTATGGAGAGCAAATAAATTCCTTATGCAAATTAGTTTGGAAATTATACCATCTGATTGGTTGATGCAATTCTCATTAGGGATGGCCATCGGCCATCGATGTTTATAAACCATCGATGGGTTATGGTCGATGTTCAATAGTTTTTACATCAATGTTTAGTTAAAACGACTAGTTTTGTTTTGCTATTTCCTGGTACACAGAGCAAAGCTCCACCCACGACACCAGTGAAGCCCCACCCCCATATTCTGATTGGCCCACAGGCCAGTCAGTCAAATACAATGGATGACCACTGATATGTAACAACATCAATGGCAAAGGCAACAATGGCCATCTTTAATACTCATTCAAAACAATCCATTCCGATTTGTTTATGTACTGCCAGCCAACAGTTTTCTATTTTACTACTTTTGATGGGACCATCATGCAATAGTCTTCAACCAGGAAGCCAATTGGTCAAGAATGTTCTTGTTATCAAGCATCTTTGGCTGGTTTTGTAGGTTTTCAATCAGACTAGGGTGAGGAAGGACCTAAGTAAGTTATGGAGAGCAAATAAATTCCTTATGCAAATTAGTTTGGAAATTAGACCATCTGATTGGTTGATGCAATTCTCATTAGGGATGGCCATCGATGTTTATAAACCATCGATGGCTTATGGTCGATGTTCAATAGTTTTTACATCAATGTTTAGTTAAAATGACTAGTTTTGTTTTGCTATTTCCTGGTACACAGAGCAAAGCTCCACCCACGACACCAGTGAAGCCCCACCCCCATATTCTGATTGGCCCACAGGCCAGTCAGTCAAATACAATGGATGACCACTGATATGTAACAACATCAATGGCAAAGGCAACAATGGCCATCATTAATACTCATTCAAAACAATCCATTCCGATTTGTTTATGTACTGCCAGCCAACAGTTTTCTATTTTACTACTTTTGATGGGACCATCATGCAATAGTCTTCAACCAGGAAGCCAATTGGTCAAGAATGTTCTTGTTATCAAGCATCTTTGGCTGGTTTTGTAGGTTTTCAATCAGACTAGGGTGAGGAAGGACCTAAGTAAGTTATGGAGAGCAAATAAATTCCTTATGCAAATTAGTTTGGAAATTATACCATCTGATTGGTTGATGCAATTCTCATTAGGGACGGCCATCGGCCATCGATGTTTATAAACCATCGATGGGTTATGGTCGATGTTCAATAGTTTTTACATCGATGTTTAGTTAAAACGACTAGTTTTGTTTTACTATTTCCTGGTACACAGAGCAAAGCCCCACCCCCATATTCTGATTGGCCCACAGGCCAGTCAGTCAAATACAATGGATGACCACTGATATGGAACAACATCGATGGCAAAGGCAACAATGGCAATCATTAATACTCATTCAAAACAATCCATTCCGATTTGTTTATGTACTGTCAGCCAACAGTTTTCTATTTTACTACTTTTGATGGGACCATCATGCAATAGTCTTCAACCAGGAAGCCAATTGGTCAAGAATGTTCGTGTTATCAACCATCTTTGGCTGGTTTTGTAGGTTTTCAATCAGACTAGGGTGAGGAAGGACCTAAGTAAGTTATGGAGAGCAAATAAATTCCTTATGCAAATTAGTTTGGAAATTAGACCATCTGATTGGTTGATGCAATTCTCATTAGGGACGGCCATCGGCCATCGATGTTTATAAACCATCGATGGGTTATGGTCGATGTTCAATAGTTTTTACATCAATGTTTAGTTAAAACGACTAGTTTTGTTTTGCTATTTCCTGGTACACAGAGCAAAGCCCCACCCCCATATACTGATTGGCCCACAGGCCAGTCAGTCAAATACAATGGATGACCACTGATATGTAACAAATAGATGGCAAAGGCAACAATGGCAATCATTAATACTCATTCAAAACAATTTGGCCATCCCTAATGAGAATTGCATCAACCAATCAGATGGTCTAATTTCCAAACTAATTTGCATAAGGAATTTATTTGCTCTCCATAACTTACTTAGGTCCTTCCTCACCCTAGTCTGATTGAAAACCTACAAAACCAGCCAAAGATGGTTGATAACAAGAACATTCTTGACCAATTGGCTTCCTGGTTGAAGACTATTGCATGATTGTCCCATCAAAAGTAGTAAAATAGAAAACTGTTGGCTGACAGTACATAAACCAATCGGAATGGATTGTTTTGAATGAGTATTAATGATGGCCATTGTTGCCTTTGCCATCGATGTTGTTACATATCAGTGGTCATCCATTGTATTTGACTGACTGGCCTGTGGGCCAATCAGAATATGGGGGCGGGGCTTCACTGGTGTCGTGGGTGGAGCTTTGCTCTGTGTACCAGGAAATAGCAAAACGAAACTAGTCGTTTTAACTAAACATTGATGTAAAAACTATTGAACATCGACCATAACCCATCGATGGTTTATAAACATCGATGGCCGATGGCCATCCCTAATGAGAATTGCATCAACCAATCAGATGGTCTAATTTCCAAACTAATTTGCATAAGGAATTTATTTGCTCTCCATAACTTACTTAGGTCCTTCCTCACCCTAGTCTGATTGAAAACCTACAAAACCAGCCAAAGATGGTTGATAACAAGAACATTCTTGACCAATTGTCTTCCTGGTTGAAGACTATTGCATGATTGTCCCATCAAAAGTAGTAAAATAGAAAACTGTTGGCTGACAGTACATAAACCAATCGGAATGGATTGTTTTGAATGAGTATTAATGATGGCCATTGTTGCCTTTGCCATCGATGTTGTTACATATCAGTGGTCATCCATTGTATTTGACTGACTGGCCTGTGGGCCAATCAGAATATGGGGGTGGGGCTTCACTGGTGTCGTGGGTGGAGCTTTGCTCTGTGTACCAGGAAATAGCAAAACGAAATTAGTCGTTTTAACTAAACATTGATGTAAAAACTATTGAACATCGACCATAACCCATCGATGGTTTATAAACATCGATGGTCGATGGCCATCCCTAATGAGAATTGCATCAACAAATCAGATGGTCTAATTTCCAAACTAATTTGCATAAGGAATTTATTTGCTCTCCATAACTTACTTAGGTCCTTCCTCACCCTAGTCTGATTGAAAACCTACAAAACCAGCCAAAGATGGTTGATAACAAGAACATTCTTGACCAATTGGCTTTCTGGTTGAAGACTATTGCATGATGGTCCCATCAAAAGTAGTAAAATAGAAAACTGTTGACTGACAGTACATAAACCAATCGGAATGGATTGTTCTGAATGAGTATTAATGATGGCCATTGTTGCATTTGCCATCGATGTTACATATCAGTGGTTATCCATTGTATTTGACTGACTGGCCTGTGGGCCAATCACAATATGGGGGCGGGGCTTCACTGGTGTCGTGGGTGGAGCTTCGCTCTGTGTACCAGGAAATAGCAAAACGAAACTAGTCGTTTTAACTAAACATTGATGTAAAAACTATTGAACCTCGACCATAACCCATCGATGGTTTAAAAACATCGATGGTCGATGGCCATCCCTAATGAGAATTGCATCAACCAATCAGATGGTCTAATTTCCAAACTAATTTGCATAAGGAATTTATTTGCTCTCCATAACTTACTTAGGTCCTTCCTCACCCTAGTCTGATTGAAAACCTACAAAACCAGCCAAAGATGGTTGATAACAAGAACATTCTTGACCAATTGGCTACCTGGTTGAAGACTATTGCATGATGGTCCCATCAAAAGTAGTAAAATAGAAAACTGTTGGCTGACAGTACATAAACAAATCGGAATGGATTGTTTTGAATGAGTATTAATGATGGCCATTGTTGCCTTTGCCATCGATGTTGTTACATATCAGTGGTCATCCATTGTATTTGACTGACTGGCCTGTGGGCCAATCAGAATATGGGGGCGGCGCTTCACTGGTGTCGTGGGTGGAGCTTTGCTCTGTGTACCAGGAAATAGCAAAACGAAACTAGTCGTTTTAACTAAACATTGATGTAAAAACTATTGAACATCGACCAGAACCCATCGATGGTTTATAAACATCGATGGCCGATGGCCATCCCTAATGAGAATTGCATCAACCAATCAGATGGTCTAATTTCCAAACTAATTTGCATAAGGCATTTATTTGCTCTCCATAACTTACTTAGGTCCTTCCTCACCCTAGTCTGATTGAAAACCTACAAAACCAGCCAAAGATGGTTGATAACAAGAACATTCTTGACCAATTGGCTTCCTGGTTGAAGACTATTGCATGATAGTCCCATCAAAAGTAGTAAAATAGAAAACTGTTGGCTGACAGTACATAACCAAATCGGAATGGATTGTTTTGAATGAGTATTAATGATGGCCATTGTTGCCTTTGCCATTGATGTTGTTACATATCAGTGGTCATCCATTGTATTTGACTGACTGGCCTGTGGGCCAATCAGAATATGGGGGCGGGGCTTCACTGGTGTCGTGGGTGGAGCTTTGCTCTGTGTACCAGGAAATAGCAAAACGAAACTAGTCGTTTTAACTAAACATTGATGTAAAAACTATTCAACATCGACCATAACCCATCGATGGTTTATAAACATCGATGGCCGATGGCCATCCCTAATGAGAATTGCATCAACCATTCAGATGGTCTAATTTCCAAACTAATTTGCATAAGGAATTTATTTGCTCTCCATAACTTACTTAGCTCCTTCCTCACCCTAGTCTGATTGAAAACCTACAAAACCAGCCAAAGATGGTTGATAACAAGAACATTCTTGACCAATTGGCTTCCTGGTTGAAGATTATTGCATGATGGTCCCATCAAAAGTAGTAAAATAGAAAACTGTTGACTGACAGTACATAAACCAATCGTAATGGATTGTTTTGAATGAGTATTAATGATGGCCATTGTTGCCTTTGCCATCGATGTTACATATCAGTGGTCATCCATTGTATTTGACTGACTGGCCTGTGGGCCAATCACAATATGGGGGCGGGGCGGGGCTTCACTGGTGTCGTGGGTGGAGCTTTGCTCTGTGTACCAGGAAATTGTAAAACAAAACTAGTCGTTTTAACTAAACATTGATGTAAAAACTATTGAACATCGACCATAACCCATCAATGGTTTATAAACATCGATGGCCGATGGCCATCCCTAATGAGAATTGCATCAACCAATCAGATGGTCTAATTTCCAAACTAATTTGCATAAGGAATTTATTTGCTCTCCATAACTTACTTAGGTCCTTCCTCACCCTAGTCTGATTGAAAACCTACAAAACCAGCCAAAGATGGTTGATAACAAGAACATTCGTGACCAATTGGCTACCTGGTTGAAGACTATTGCATGATGGTCCCATCAAAAGTAGTAAAATAGAAAACTGTTGGCTGACAGTACATAAACAAATCGGAATGGATTGTTTTGAATGAGTATTAATGATGGCCATTGTTGCCTTTGCCATCGATGTTGTTACATATCAGTGGTCATCCATTGTATTTGACTGACTGGCCTGTGGGCCAATCAGAATATGGGGGCGGGGCTTCACTGGTGTCGTGGGTGGAGCTTTGCTCTGTGTACCAGGAAATAGCAAAACGAAACTAGTCGTTTTAACTAAACATTGATGTAAAAACTATTGAACATCGACCATAACCCATCGATGGTTTATAAACATCGATGGCCGATGGCCATCCCTAATGAGAATTGCATCAACCAATCAGATGGTCTAATTTCCAAACTAATTTGCATAAGGCATTTATTTGCTCTCCATAACTTACTTAGGTCCTTCCTCACCCTAGTCTGATTGAAAACCTACAAAACCAGCCAAAGATGGTTGATAACAAGAACATTCTTGACCAATTGGCTACCTGGTTGAAGACTATTGCATGATGGTCCCATCAAAAGTAGTAAAATAGAAAACTGTTGGCTGACAGTACATAAACAAATTGGAATGGATTGTTTTGAATGAGTATTAATGATTGCCATTGTTGCCTTTGCCATCGATGTTGTTACATATCAGTGGTCATCCATTGTATTTGACTGACTGGCCTGTGGGCCAATCAGAAAATTGGGGTGGGGCTTCACTGGTGTCGTGGGTGGAGCTTTGCTCTGTGTACCAGGAAATAGCAAAACAAAACTAGTCGTTTTAACTAAACATTGATGTAAAAACTATTGAACATCGACCATAACCCATCGATGGTTTATAAACATCGATGGCCGTTGGCCATCCCTAATGAGAATTGCATCAACTATTCAGATGGTCTAATCCCCAAACTAATTTGCATAAGGAATTTATTTGCTCTCCATAACTTAATTAGCTCCTTCCTCACCCTAGTCTGATTGAAAACCTACAAAACCAGCCAAAGACGGTTGATAACAAGAACATTCTTGACCAATTGGATTCCTGGTTGAAGATTATTGCATGATGGTCCCATCAAAAGTAGTAAAATAGAAAACTGTTGACTGACAGTACATAAACCAATCGTAATGGATTGTTTTGAATGAGTATTAATGATGGCCATTGTTGCCTTTGCCATCGATGTTACATATCAGTGGTCATCCATTGTATTTGACTGACTGGCCTGTGGGCCAATCAGAATATGGGGGCGGGGCTTCACTGGTGTCGTGGGTGGAGCTTCGCTCTGTGTACCAGGAAATAGCAAAACGAAACTAGTCGTTTTAACTAAACATTGATGTAAAAACTATTGAACCTCGACCATAACCCATCGATGGTTTATAAACATCGATGGCCGATGGCCATCCCTAATGAGAATTGCATCAACCATTCAGATGGTCTAGTTTCCAAACTAATTTGCATAAGGAATTTATTTGCTCTCCATAACTTACTTAGCTCCTTCCTCACCCTAGTCTTATTGAAAACCTACAAAACCAGCCAAAGATGGTTGATAACAAGAACATTCTTGACCAATTGGCTTCCTGGTTGAAGACTGTTGCATGATGGTCCCATCAAAAGTAGTAAAATAGAAAACTGTTGACTGACAGTACATAAACCAATCGTAATGGATTGTTTTGAATGAGTATTAATGATGGCCATTGTTGCCTTTGCCATCGATGTTACATATCAGTGGTCATCCATTGTATTTGACTGACTGGCCTGTGGGCCAATCACAATATGGGGGCGGTGCTTCACTGGTGTCGTGGGTGGAGCTTTGCTCTGTGTACCAGGAAATTGTAAAACAAAACTAGTCGTTTTAACTAAACATTGATGTAAAAACTATTGAACATCGACCATAACCCATCAATGGTTTATAAACATCGATGGCCGATGGCCATCCCTAATGAGAATTGCATCAACCAATCAGATGGTCTAATTTCCAAACTAATTTGCATAAGGAATTTATTTGCTCTCCATAACTTACTTAGGTCCTTCCTCACCCTAGTCTGATTGAAAACCTACAAAACCAGCCAAAGATGGTTGATAACAAGAACATTCTTGACCAATTGGCTACCTGGTTGAAGACTATTGCATGATGGTCCCATCAAAAGTAGTAAAATAGAAAACTGTTGGCTGACAGTACATAAACAAATCGGAATGGATTGTTTTGAATGAGTATTAATGATGGCCATTGTTGCCTTTGCCATCGATGTTGTTACATATCAGTGGTCATCCATTGTATTTGACTGACTGGCCTGTGGGCCAATCAGAATATGGGGGCGGGGCTTCACTGGTGTCGTGGGTGGAGCTTTGCTCTGTGTACCAGGAAATAGCAAAACGAAACTAGTCGTTTTAACTAAACATTGATGTAAAAACTATTAAACATCGACCATAACCCATCGATGGTTTATAAACATCGATGGCCGATGGCCATCCCTAATGAGAATTGCATCAACCAATCAGATGGTCTAATTTCCAAACTAATTTGCATAAGGAATTTATTTGCTCTCCATAACTTACTTAGGTCCTTCCTCACCCTAGTCTGATTGAAAACCTACAAAACCAGCCAAAGATGGTTGATAACAAGAACATTCTTGACCAATTGGCTACCTGGTTGAAGACTATTGCATGATGGTCCCATCAAAAGTAGTAAAATAGAAAACTGTTTTCTGACAGTACATAAACAAATCGGAATGGATTGTTTTGAATGAGTATTAGTGATGGCCATTGTTGCCTTTGCCATCGATGTTGTTACATATCAGTGGTCATCCATTGTATTTGACTGACTGGCCTGTGGGCCAATCAGAATATGGGGGCGGGGCTTCACTGGTGTCGTGGGTGGAGCTTTGCTCTGTGTACCAGGAAATAGCAAAACAAAACTAGTCGTTTTAACTAAACATTGATGTAAAAACTATTGAACATCGACCATAACCCATCGATGGTTTATAAACATCGATGGCCGATGGCCATCCCTAATGAGAATTGCATCAACCATTCAGATGGTCTAATCCCCAAACTAATTTGCATAAGGAATTTATTTGCTCTCCATAACTTAATTAGCTCCTTCCTCACCCTAGTCTGATTGAAAACCTACAAAACCAGCCAAAGACGGTTGATAACAAGAACATTCTTGACTAATTGGCTTCCTGGTTGAAGATTATTGCATGATGGTCCCATCAAAAGTAGTAAAATAGATAACTGTTGACTGACAGTACATAAACCAATCGTAATGGATTGTTTTGAGTGAGTATTAATGATGGCCATTGTTGCCTTTGCCATCGATGTTACATATCAGTGGTCATCCATTGTATTTGACTGACTGGCCTGTGGGCCAATAACAATATGGGGGCGGGGCTTCACTGGTGTCGTGGGTGGAGCTTTGCTCTGTGTACCAGGAAAAAGTAAAACAAAACTAGTCGTTTTAACTAAACATTGATGTAAAAACTTTTGAACATCGACCATAACCCATCAATGGTTTATAAACATCGATGGCCAATGGCCATCCCTAATGAGAATTGCATCAACCAATCAGATGGTCTAATTTCCAAACTAATTTGCATAAGGCATTTATTTGCTCTCCATAACTTACTTAGGTCCTTCCTCACCCTAGTCTGATTGAAAACCTACAAAACCAGCTAAAGATGGTTGATAACAAGAACATTCTTGACCAATTGGCTTCCTGGTTGAAGACTATTGCATGATAGTCCCATCAAAAGTAGTAAAATAGAAAACTGTTGGCTGACAGTACATAAACAAATCGGAATGGATTGTTTTGAATGAGTATTAATGATGGCCATTGTTGCCTTTGCCATCGATGTTGTTACATATCAGTGGTCATCCATTGTATTTGACTGACTGGCCTGTGGGCCAATCAGAATATGGGGGCGGGGCTTCACTGGTGTCGTGGGTGGAGCTTTGCTCTTTGTACCAGGAAATAGCAAAACGAAACTAGTCGTTTTAACTAAACATTGATGTAAAAACTATTCAACATCGACCATAACCCATCGATGGTTTATAAACATCGATGGCCGATGGCCATCCCTAATGAGAATTGCATCAACCAATCAGATGGTCTAATTTCCAAACTAATTTGCATAAGGAATTTATTTGCTCTCCATAACTTACTTAGGTCCTTCCTCACCCTAGTCTGATTGAAAACCTACAAAACCAGCCAAAGATGGTTGATAACAAGAACATTCTTGACCAATTGTCTTCCTGGTTGAAGACTATTGCATGATTGTCCCATCAAAAGTAGTAAAATAGAAAACTGTTGGCTGACAGTACATAAACCAATCGGAATGGATTGTTTTGAATGAGTATTAATGATGGCCATTGTTGCCTTTGCCATCGATGTTGTTACATATCAGTGGTCATCCATTGTATTTGACTGACTGGCCTGTGGGCCAATCAGAATATGGGGGTGGGGCTTCACTGGTGTCGTGGGTGGAGCTTTGCTCTGTGTACCAGGAAATAGCAAAACGAAACTAGTCGTTTTAACTAAACATTGATGTAAAAACTATTGAACATCGACCATAACCCATCGATGGTTTATAAACATCGATGGTCGATGGCCATCCCTAATGAGAATTGCATCAACAAATCAGATGGTCTAATTTCCAAACTAATTTGCATAAGGAATTTATTTGCTCTCCATAACTTACTTAGGTCCTTCCTCACCCTAGTCTGATTGAAAACCTACAAAACCTGCCAAAGATGGTTGATAACAAGAACATTCTTGACCAATTGGCTTCCTGGTTGAAGACTATTGCATGATGGTCCCATCAAAAGTAGTAAAATAGAAAACTGTTGACTGACAGTACATAAACCAATCGGAATGGATTGTTCTGAATGAGTATTAATGATGGCCATTGTTGCATTTGCCATCGATGTTACATATCAGTGGTTATCCATTGTATTTGACTGACTGGCCTGTGGGCCAATCACAATATGGGGGCGGGGCTTCACTGGTGTCGTGGGTGGAGCTTTGCTCTGTGTACCAGGAAATAGCAAAACGAAACTAGTCGTTTTCACTAAACATTGATGTAAAAACGATTGAACATCGACCATAACCCATCGATGGTTTATAAACATCGATGGTCGATGGCCATCCCTAATGAGAATTGCATCAACCAATCAGATGGTCTAATTTCCAAACTAATTTGCATAAGGCATTTATTTGCTCTCCATAACTTACTTAGGTCCTTCCTCACCCTAGTCTGATTGAAAACCTACAAAACCAGCCAAAGATGGTTGATAACAAGAACATTCTTGACCAATTGGCTTCCTGGTTGAAGACTATTGCATGATAGTCCCATCAAAAGTAGTAAAATAGAAAACTGTTGGCTGACAGTACATAAACCAATCGGAATGGATTGTTTTGAATGAGTATTAATGATGGCCATTGTTGCCTTTGCCATCGATGTTGTTACATATCAGTGGTCATCCATTGTATTTGACTGACTGGCCTGTGGGCCAATCAGAATATGGGGGTGGGGCTTCACTGGTGTCGTGGGTGGAGCTTTGCTCTGTGTACCAGGAAATAGCAAAACGAAACTAGTCGTTTTAACTAAACATTGATGCAAAAACTATTGAACATCGACCATAACCCATCGATGGTTTATAAACATCGATGGTCGATGGCCATCCCTAATGAGAATTGCATCAACAAATCAGATGGTCTAATTTCCAAACTAATTTGCATAAGGAATTTATTTGCTCTCCATAACTTACTTAGGTCCTTCCTCACCCTAGTCTGATTGAAAACCTACAAAACCAGCCAAAGATGGTTGATAACAAGAACATTCTTGACCAATTGGCTTCCTGGTTGAAGACTATTGCATGATGGTCCCATCAAAAGTAGTAAAATAGAAAACTGTTGACTGACAGTACATAAACCAATCGGAATGGATTGTTCTGAATGAGTATTAATGATGGCCATTGTTGCCTTTGCCATCGATGTTACATATCAGTGGTTATCCATTGTATTTGACTGACTGGCCTGTGGGCCAATCACAATATGGGGGCGGGGCTTCACTGGTGTCGTGGGTGGAGCTTTGCTCTGTGTACCAGGAAATTGTAAAACAAAACTAGTCGTTTTAACTAAACATTGATGTAAAAACTATTGAACATCGACCATAACCCATCAATGGTTTATAAACATCGATGGCCGATGGCCATCCCTAATGAGAATTGCATCAACCAATCAGATGGTCTAATTTCCAAACTAATTTGCATAAGGAATTTATTTGCTCTCCATAACTTACTTAGGTCCTTCCTCACCCTAGTCTGATTGAAAACCTACAAAACCAGCCAAAGATGGTTGATAACAAGAACATTCTTGACCAATTGGCTACCTGGTTGAAGACTATTGCATGATGGTCCCATCAAAAGTAGTAAAATAGAAAACTGTTTTCTGACAGTACATAAACAAATCGGAATGGATTGTTTTGAATGAGTATTAATGATGGCCATTGTTGCCTTTGCCATCGATGTTGTTACATATCAGTGGTCATCCATTGTATTTGACTGACTGGCCTGTGGGCCAATCAGAATATGGGGGCGGGGCTTCACTGGTGTCATGGGTGGAGCTTTGCTCTGTGTACCAGGAAATAGCAAAACGAAACTAGTCGTTTTAACTAAACATTGATGTAAAAACTATTGAACATCGACCATAACCCATCGATGGTTTATAAACATCGATGGCCGATGGCCATCCCTAATGAGAATTGCATCAACCAATCAGATGGTCTAATTTCCAAACTAATTTGCATAAGGCATTTATTTGCTCTCCATAACTTACTTAGGTCCTTCCTCACCCTAGTCTGATTGAAAACCTACAAAACCAGCCAAAGATGGTTGATAACAAGAACATTCTTGACCAATTGGCTACCTGGTTGAAGACTATTGCATGATGGTCCCATCAAAAGTAGTAAAATAGATAACTGTTGACTGACAGTACATAAACCAATCGTAATGGATTGTTTTGAATGAGTATTAATGATGGCCATTGTTGCCTTTGCCATCGATGTTACATATCAGTGGTCATCCATTGTATTTGACTGTCTGGCCTGTGGGCCAATAACAATATGGGGGCGGGGCTTCACTGGTGTCGTGGGTGGAGCTTTGCTCTGTGTACCAGGAAAAAGTAAAACAAAACTAGTCGTTTTAACTAAACATTGATGTAAAAACTTTTGAACATCGACCATAACCCATCAATGGTTTATAAACATCGATGGCCAATGGCCATCCCTAATGAGAATTGCATCAACCAATCAGATGGTCTAATTTCCAAACTAATTTGCATAAGGAATTTATTTGCTCTCCATAACTTACTTAGGTCCTTCCTCACCCTAGTCTGATTGAAAACCTACAAAACCAGCTAAAGATGGTTGATAACAAGAACATTCTTGACCAATTGGCTTCCTGGTTGAAAACTATTGCATGATAGTCCCATCAAAAGTAGTAAAATAGAAAACTGTTGGCTGACAGTACATAAACAAATCGGAATGGATTGTTTTGAATGAGTATTAATGATGGCCATTGTTGCCTTTGCCATCGATGTTGTTACATATCAGTGGTCATCCATTGTATTTGACTGACTGGCCTGTGGGCCAATCAGAATATGGGGGCGGGGCTTCACTGGTGTCGTGGGTGGAGCTTTGCTCTTTGTACCAGGAAATAGCAAAACGAAACTAGTCGTTTTAACTAAACATTGATGTAAAAACTATTCAACATCGACCATAACCCATCGATGGTTTATAAACATCGATGGCCGATGGCCATCCCTAATGAGAATTGCATCAACCAATCAGATGGTCTAATTTCCAAACTAATTTGCATAAGGAATTTATTTGCTCTCCATAACTTACTTAGGTCCTTCCTCACCCTAGTCTGATTGAAAACCTACAAAACCAGCCAAAGATGGTTGATAACAAGAACATTCTTGACCAATTGTCTTCCTGGTTGAAGACTATTGCATGATTGTCCCATCAAAAGTAGTAAAATAGAAAACTGTTGGCTGACAGTACATAAACCAATCGGAATGGATTGTTTTGAATGAGTATTAATGATGGCCATTGTTGCATTTGCCATCGATGTTGTTACATATCAGTGGTCATCCATTGTATTTGACTGACTGGCCTGTGGGCCAATCAGAATATGGGGGCGGGGCTTCACTGGTGTCGTGGGTGGAGCTTTGCTCTGTGTACCAGGAAATAGCAAAACGAAACTAGTCGTTTTAACTAAACATTGATGTAAAAACTATTGAACATCGACCATAACCCATCGATGGTTTATAAACATCGATGGTCGATGGCCATCCCTAATGAGAATTGCATCAACAAATCAGATGGTCTAATTTCCAAACTAATTTGCATAAGGAATTTATTTGCTCTCCATAACTTACTTAGGTCCTTCCTCACCCTAGTCTGATTGAAAACCTACAAAACCAGCCAAAGATGGTTGATAACAAGAACATTCTTGACCAATTGGCTTCCTGGTTGAAGACTATTGCATGATGGTCCCATCAAAAGTAGTAAAATAGAAAACTGTTGACTGACAGTACATAAACCAATCGGAATGGATTGTTCTGAATGAGTATTAATGATGGCCATTGTTGCCTTTGCCATCGATGTTACATATCAGTGGTTATCCATTGTATTTGACTGACTGGCCTGTGGGCCAATCACAATATGGGGGCGGGGCTTCACTGGTGTCGTGGGTGGAGCTTTGCTCTGTGTACCAGGAAAAAGTAAAACAAAACTAGTCGTTTTAACTAAACATTGATGTAAAAACTTTTGAACATCGACCATAACCCATCAATGGTTTATAAACATCGATGGCCGATGGCCATCCCTAATGAGAATTGCATCAACCAATCAGATGGTCTAATTTCCAAACTAATTTGCATAAGGCATTTATTTGCTCTCCATAACTTACTTAGGTCCTTCCTCACCCTAGTCTGATTGAAAACCTACAAAACCAGCCAAAGATGGTTGATAACAAGAACATTCTTGACCAATTGGCTTCCTGGTTGAAGACTATTGCATGATAGTCCCATCAAAAGTAGTAAAATAAAAAACTGTTGGCTGACAGTACATAAACAAATCGGAATGGATTGTTTTGAATGAGTATTAATGATGGCCATTGTTGCCTTTGCCATCAATGTTGTTACATATCAGTGGTCATCCATTGTATTTGACTGACTGGCCTGTGGGCCAATCAGAATATGGGGGCGGGGCTTCACTGGTGTCGTGGGTGGAGCTTTGCTCTGTGTACCAGGAAATAGCAAAACGAAACTAGTCGTTTTAACTAAACATTGATGCAAAAACTATTCAACATCGACCATAACCCATCGATGGTTTATAAACATCGATGGCCGATGGCCATCCCTAATGAGAATTGCATCAACCAATCAGATGGTCTAATTTCCAAACTAATTTGCATAAGGAATTTATTTGCTCTCCATAACTTACTTAGGTCCTTCCTCACCCTAGTCTGATTGAAAACCTACAAAACCAGCCAAAGATGGTTGATAACAAGAACATTCTTGACCAATTGGCTTCCTGGTTGAAGACTATTGCATGATGGTCCCATCAAAAGTAGTAAAATAGAAAACTGTTGACTGACAGTACATAAACAAATCGGAATGGATTGTTCTGAATGAGTATTAATGATGGCCATTGTTGCCTTTGCCATCGATGTTACATATCAGTGGTTATCCATTGTATTTGACTGACTGGCCTGTGGGCCAATCACAATATGGGGGCGGGGCTTCACTGGTGTCGTGGGTGGAGCTTTGCTCTGTGTACCAGGAAATAGCAAAACAAAACTAATTGTTTTAACTAAACATTGATGTAAAAACTATTGAACATCGACCAGAACCCATCGATGGTTTATAAACATCGATGGCCGATGGCCATCCCTAATGAGAATTGCATCAACCAATCAGATGGTCTAATTTCCAAACTAATTTGCATAAGGAATTTATTTGCTCTCTATAACTTACTTAGGTCCTTCCTCACCCTAGTCTGATTGAAAACCTACAAAACCAGCCAAAGATGGTTGATAACAAGAACATTCTTGACCAATTGGCTTCCTGGTTGAAGACCATTGCATGATGGTCCCATCAAAAGTAGTAAAATAGAAAACTGTTTTCTGACAGTACATAAACAAATCGGAATGGATTGTTTTGAATGAGTATTAATGATGGCCATTGTTGCCTTTGCCATCGATGTTGTTACATATCAGTGGTCATCCATTGTATTTGACTGACTGGCCTGTGGGCCAATCAGAATATGGGGGCGGGGCTTCACTGGTGTCGTGGGTGGAGCTTTGCTCTGTGTACCAGGAAATAGCAAAACGAAACTAGTCGTTTTAACTAAACATTGATGTAAAAACTATTGAACATCGACCATAACCCATCGATGGTTTATAAACATCGATGGCCGATGGCCATCCCTAATGAGAATTGCATCAACCAATCAGATGGTCTAATTTCCAAACTAATTTGCATAAGGCATTTATTTGCTCTCCATAACTTACTTAGGTCCTTCCTCACCCTAGTCTGATTGAAAACCTACAAAACCAGCCAAAGATGGTTGATAACAAGAACATTCTTGACCAATTGGTTTCCTGGTTGAAGACTATTGCATGATGGTCCCATCAAAAGTAGTAAAATAGAAAACTGTTGGCTGACAGTACATAAACAAATCGGAATGGATTGTTTTGAATGAGTATTAATGATGGCCATTGTTGCCTTTGCCATCGATGTTGTTACATATCAGTGGTCATCCATTGTATTTGACTGACTGGCCTGTGGGCCAATCAGAATATGGGGACGGGGCTTCACTGGTGTCGTGGGTGGAGCTTCGCTCTGTGTACCAGGAAATAGCAAAACGAAACTAGTCGTTTTAACTAAACATTGATGTAAAAACTATTGAACCTCGACCATAACCCATCGATGGTTTAAAAACATCGATGGTCGATGGCCATCCCTAATGAGAATTGCATCAACCAATCAGATGGTCTAATTTCCAAACTAATTTGCATAAGGCATTTATTTGCTCTCCATAACTTACTTAGGTCCTTCCTCACCCTAGTCTGATTGTAAACCTACAAAACCAGCCAAACATGGTTGATAACAAGAACATTCTTGACCAATTGGCTTCCTGGTTGAAGACTATTGCATGATGGTCCCATCAAAAGTAGTAAAATAGAAAACTGTTGACTGACAATACATAAACCAATCGGAATGGATTGTTTTGAATGAGTATTAATGATGTCCATTGTTGCCTTTGCCATCGATGTTACATATCAGTGGTCATCCATTGTATTTGACTGACTGGCCTGTGGGCCAATCAGAATATGGGGGCGGGGCTTCACTGGTGTCGTGGGTGGAGCTTTGCTCTGTGTACCAGGAAATAGCAAAACGAAACTAGTCGTTTTAACTAAACATTGATGTAAAAACTATTGAACATCGACCATAACCCATCGATGGTTTATAAACATCGATGGCCGATGGCCATCCCTAATGAGAATTGCATCAACCAATCAGATGGTCTAATTTCCAAACTAATTTGCATAAGGCATTTATTTGCTCTCCATAACTTACTTAGGTCCTTCCTCACCCTAGTCTGATTGAAAACCTACAAAACCAGCCAAAGATGGTTGATAACAAGAACATTCTTGACCAATTGGCTACCTGGTTGAAGACTATTGCATGATGGTCCCATCAAAAGTAGTAAAATAGAAAACTGTTGGCTGACAGTACATAAACAAATTGGAATGGATTGTTTTGAATGAGTATTAATGATTGCCATTGTTGCCTTTGCCATCGATGTTGTTACATATCAGTGGTCATCCATTGTATTTGACTGACAGGCCTGTGGGCCAATCAGAATATTGGGGTGGGGCTTCACTGGTGTCGTGGGTGGAGCTTTGCTCTGTGTACCAGGAAATAGCAAAACAAAACTAGTCGTTTTAACTAAACATTGATGTAAAAACTATTGAACATCGACCATAACCCATCGATGGTTTATAAACATCGATGGCCGATGGCCATCCCTAATGAGAATTGCATCAACCATTCAGATGGTCTAATCCCCAAACTAATTTGCATAAGGAATTTATTTGCTCTCCATAACTTAATTAGCTCCTTCCTCACCCTAGTCTGATTGAAAACCTACAAAACCAGCCAAAGATGGTTGATAACAAGAACATTCTTGACCAATTGGCTTCCTGGTTGAAGATTATTGCATGATGGTCCCATCAAAAGTAGTAAAATAGAAAACTGTTGACTGACAGTACATAAACCAATCGTAATGGATTGTTTTGAATGAGTATTAATGATGGCCATTGTTGCCTTTGCCATCGATGTTACATATCAGTGGTCATCCATTGTATTTGACTGACTGGCCTGTGGGCCAATAACAATATGGGGGCGGGGCTTCACTGGTGTCGTGGGTGGAGCTTTGCTCTGTGTACCAGGAAAAAGTAAAACAAAACTAGTCGTTTTAACTAAACATTGATGTAAAAACTTTTGAACATCGACCATAACCCATCAATGGTTTATAAACATCGATGGCCGATGGCCATCCCTAATGAGAATTGCATCAACCAATCAGATGGTCTAATTTCCAAACTAATTTGCATAAGGCATTTATTTGCTCTCCATAACTTACTTAGGTCCTTCCTCACCCTAGTCTGATTGAAAACCTACAAAACCAGCCAAAGATGGTTGATAACAAGAACATTCTTGACCAATTGGCTTCCTGGTTGAAGACTATTGCATGATAGTCCCATCAAAAGTAGTAAAATAGAAAACTGTTTGCTGACAGTACATAAACAAATCGGAATGGATTGTTTTGAATGAGTATTAATGATGGCCATTGTTGCCTTTGCCATCGATGTTACATATCAGTGGTTATCCATTGTATTTGACTGACTGGCCTGTGGGCCAATAACAATATGGGGGCGGGGCTTCACTGGTGTCGTGGGTGGAGCTTTGCTCTGTGTACCAGGAAAAAGTAAAACAAAACTAGTCGTTTTAACTAAACATTGATGTAAAAACTATTGAACATCGACCATAACCCATCAATGGTTTATAAACATCGATGGCCGATGGCCGATGGCCATCCCTAATGAGAATTGCATCAACCAATCAGATGGTCTAATTTCCAAACTAATTTGCATAAGGCATTTATTTGCTCTCCATAACTTACTTAGGTCCTTCCTCATCCTAGTCTGATTGAAAACCTACAAAACCAGCAAAAGATGGTTGATAACAAGAACATTCTTGACCAATTGGCTTCCTGGTTGAAGACTATTGCATGATAGTCCTATCAAAAGTAGTAAAATAGAAAACTGTTGGCTGACAGTACATAAACAAATTTGAATGGATTGTTTTGAATGAGTATTAATGATGGCCATTGTTGCCTTTGCCATCGATGTTACTTATCAGTGGTCATCCATTGTATTTGACTGACTGGCCTGTGGGCCAATCACAATATGGGGGCGGGGCTTCACTGGTGTCGTGGGTGGAGCTTTGCTCTGTGTACCAGGAAATAGTAAAACAAAACTAGTCGTTTTAACTAAACATTGATGTAAAAACTATTGAACATCGACTAGAACCCATCGATGGTTTATAAACATCGATGGCCGATGGCCATCCCTAATGAGAATTGCATCAACCAATCAGATGGTCTAATTTCCAAACTAATTTGCATAAGGCATTTATTTGCTCTCCATAACTTACTTAGGTCCTTCCTCACCCTAGTCTGATTGAAAACCTACAAAACCAGCCAAAGATGGTTGATAACAAGAACATTCTTGACCAATTGGCTTCCTGGTTGAAGACTATTGCATGATAGTCCCATCAAAAGTAGTAAAATAGAAAACTGTTTGCTGACAGTACATAAACAAATCGGAATGGATTGTTTTGAATGAGTATTAATGATGGCCATTGTTGCCTTTGCCATCGATGTTACATATCAGTGGTTATCCATTGTATTTGACTGACTGGCCTGTGGGCCAATAACAATATGGGGGCGGGGCTTCACTGGTGTCGTGGGTGGAGCTTTGCTCTGTGTACCAGGAAAAAGTAAAACAAAACTAGTCGTTTTAACTAAACATTGATGTAAAAACTATTGAACATCGACCATAACCCATCAATGGTTTATAAACATCGATGGCCGATGGCCGATGGCCATCCCTAATGAGAATTGCATCAACCAATCAGATGGTCTAATTTCCAAACTAATTTGCATAAGGCATTTATTTGCTCTCCATAACTTACTTAGGTCCTTCCTCATCCTAGTCTGATTGAAAACCTACAAAACCAGCAAAAGATGGTTGATAATAAGAACATTCTTGACCAATTGGCTTCCTGGTTGAAGACTATTGCATGATAGTCCTATCAAAAGTAGTAAAATAGAAAACTGTTGGCTGACAGTACATAAACAAATTTGAATGGATTGTTTTGAATGAGTATTAATGATGGCCATTGTTGCCTTTGCCATCGATGTTGTTACATATCAGTGGTCATCCATTGTATTTGACTGACTGGCCTGTGGGCCAATCAGAATATGGGGGCGGGGCTTCACTGGTGTCGTGGATGGAGCTTTGCTCTGTGTACCAGGAAATAGCAAAACAAAACTAGTCGTTTTAACTAAACATTGATGTAAAAACTATTGAACATCGACCATAACCCATCGATGGTTTATAAACATCGATGGCCGATGGCCATCCCTAATGAGAATTGCATCAACCATTCAG
Organism: Crinia signifera; assembly: GCF_055691185.1. Classification (NCBI taxonomy): domain Eukaryota; kingdom Metazoa; phylum Chordata; class Amphibia; order Anura; family Myobatrachidae; genus Crinia; species Crinia signifera. The sequence goes on along the minus strand of NC_139224.1, from coordinate 86,433,855 downwards.
ATGGTCTAATTTCCAAACTAATTTGCATAAGGAATTTATTTGCTCTCCATAACTTACTTAGCTCCTTCCTCACCCTAGTCTGATTGAAAACCTACAAAACCAGCCAAAGATGGTTGATAACAAGAACATTCTTGACCAATTGGCTTCCTGGTTAAAGATTATTGCATGATGGTCCCATCAAAAGTAGTAAAATAGAAAACTGTTGACTGACAGTACATAAACCAATCGTAATGGATTGTTTTGAATGAGTATTAATGATGGCCATTGTTGCCTTTGCCATCGATGTTACATATCAGTGGTCATCCATTGTATTTGACTGACTGGCCTGTGGGCCAATCACAATATGGGGGCGGGGCTTCACTGGTGTCGTGGGTGGAGCTTTGCTCTGTGTACCAGGAAATTGTAAAACAAAACTAGTCGTTTTAACTAAACATTGATGTAAAAACTATTGAACATCGACCATAACCCATCAATGGTTTATAAACATCGATGGCCGATGGCCATCCCTAATGAGAATTGCATCAACCAATCAGATGGTCTAATTTCCAAACTAATTTGCATAAGGCATTTATTTGCTCTCCATAACTTACTTAGGTCCTTCCTCACCCTAGTCTGATTGAAAACCTACAAAACCAGCCAAAGATGGTTGATAACAAGAACATTCTTGACCAATTGGCTTCCTGGTTGAAGACTATTGCATGATGGTCCCATCAAAAGTAGTAAAATAGAAAACTGTTGGCTGACAGTACATAAGCAAATCGGAATGGATTGTTCTGAATGAGTATTAATGATGGCCATTGTTGCCTTTGCCATCGATGTTACATATCAGTGGTTATCCATTGTATTTGACTGACTGGCCTGTGGGCCAATCACAATATGGGGGCGGGGCTTCACTGGTGTCGTGGGTGGAGCTTTGCTCTGTGTACCAGGAAATAGTAAAACAAAACTAGTCGTTTTAACTAAACATTGATGTAAAAACTATTGAACATCGACCAGAAACATCGATGGTTTATAAACATCGATGGCCGATGGCCATCCCTAATGAGAATTGCATCAACCAATCAGATGGTCTAATTTCCAAACTAATTTGCATAAGGAATTTATTTGCTCTCTATAACTTACTTAGGTCCTTCCTCACCCTAGTCTGATTGAAAACCTACAAAACCAGCCAAAGATGGTTGATAACAAGAACATTCTTGACCAATTGGCTTCCTGGTTGAAGACCATTGCATGATGGTCCCATCAAAAGTAGTAAAATAGAAAACTGTTGGCTGACAGTACATAAACAAATCGGAATGGATTATTTTGAATGAGTATTAATGATGGCCATTGTTGCCTTTGCCATCGATGTTGTTACATATCAGTGGTCATCCATTGTATTTGACTGACTGGCCTGTGGGCCAATCAGAATATGGGGACGGGGCTTCACTCTGTGTACCAGGAAATAGCAAAACGAAACTAGTCGTTTTAACTAAACATTGATGTAAAAACTATTGAACCTCGACCATAACCCATCGATGGTTTAAAAACATCGATGGTCCATGGCCATCCCTAATGAGAATTGCATCAACCAATCAGATGGTCTAATTTCCAAATTAATTTGCATAAGGCATTTATTTGCTCTCCATAACTTACTTAGGTCCTTCCTCACCCTAGTCTGATTGTAAACCTACAAAACCAGCCAAACATGGTTGATAACAAGAAAATTCTTGACCAATTGGCTTCCTGGTTGAAGACTATTGCATGATGGTCCCATCAAAAGTAGTAAAATAGAAAACTGTTGACTGACAATACATAAACCAATCGGAATGGATTGTTTTGAATGAGTATTAATGATGGCCATTGTTGCCTTTGCCATCGATGTTACATATCAGTGGTCATCCATTGTATTTGACTGACTGGCCTGTGGGCCAATCAGAATATGGGGGCGGGGCTTCGCTCTGTGTACCAGGAAATAGCAAAACGAAACTAGTCGTTTTAACTAAACATTGATGTAAAAACTATTGAACATCGACCATAACCCATCAATGGTTTATAAACATCGATGGCCGATGGCCATCCCTAATGAGAATTGCATCAACCAATCAGATGGTCTAATTTCCAAACTAATTTGCATAAGGAATTTATTTGCTCTCCATAACTTACTTAGGTCCTTCCTCACCCTAGTCTGATTGAAAACCTACAAAACCAGCCAAAGATGGTTGATAACAAGAACATTCTTGACCAATTGGCTACCTGGTTGAAGACTATTGCATGATGGTCCCATCAAAAGTAGTAAAATAGAAAACTGTTTTCTGACAGTACATAAACAAATCGGAATGGATTGTTTTGAATGAGTATTAATGATGGCCATTGTTGCCTTTGCCATCGATGTTGTTACATATCAGTGGTCATCCATTGTATTTGACTGACTGGCCTGTGGGCCAATCAGAATATGGGGGCGGGGCTTCACTGGTGTCGTGGGTGGAGCTTTGCTCTGTGTACCAGGAAATAGCAAAACGAAACTAGTCGTTTTAACTAAACATTGATGTAAAAACTATTGAACATCGACCATAACCCATCGATGGTTTATAAACATCGATGGCCGATGGCCATCCCTAATGAGAATTGCATCAACCAATCAGATGGTCTAATTTCCAAACTAATTTGCATAAGGCATTTATTTGCTCTCCATAACTTACTTAGGTCCTTCCTCACCCTAGTCTGATTGAAAACCTACAAAATCAGCCAAAGATGGTTGATAACAAGAACATTCTTGACCAATTGGCTTCCTGGTTGAAGACCATTGCATGATGGTCCCATCAAAAGTAGTAAAATAGAAAACTGTTGGCTGACAGTACATAAACAAATCGGAATGGATTGTTCTGAATGAGTATTAATGATGGCCATTGTTGCCTTTGCCATCGATGTTACATATCAGTGGTTATCCATTGTATTTGACTGACTGGCCTGTGGGCCAATCACAATATGGGGGCGGGGCTTCACTGGTGTCGTGGGTGGAGCTTTGCTCTGTGTACCAGGAAATAGTAAAACAAAACTAGTCGTTTTAACTAAACATTGATGTAAAAACTATTGAACATCGACCAGAAACATCGATGGTTTATAAACATCGATGGCCGATGGCCATCCCTAATGAGAATTGCATCAACCAATCAGATGGTCTAATTTCCAAACTAATTTGCATAAGGAATTTATTTGCTCTCTATAACTTACTTAGGTCCTTCCTCACCCTAGTCTAATTGAAAACCTACAAAACCAGCCAAAGATGGTTGATAACAAGAACATTCTTGACCAATTGGCTTCCTGGTTGAAGACCATTGCATGATGGTCCCATCAAAAGTAGTAAAATAGAAAACTGTTGGCTGACAGTACATAAACAAATCGGAATGGATTATTTTGAATGAGTATTAATGATGGCCATTGTTGCCTTTGCCATCGATGTTGTTACATATCAGTGGTCATCCATTGTATTTGACTGACTGGCCTGTGGGCCAATCAGAATATGGGGACGGGGCTTCACTCTGTGTACCAGGAAATAGCAAAACGAAACTAGTCGTTTTAACTAAACATTGATGTAAAAACTATTGAACCTCGACCATAACCCATCGATGGTTTAAAAACATCGATGGTCGATGGCCATCCCTAATGAGAATTGCATCAACCAATCAGATGGTCTAATTTCCAAATTAATTTGCATAAGGCATTTATTTGCTCTCCATAACTTACTTAGGTCCTTCCTCACCCTAGTCTGATTGTAAACCTACAAAACCAGCCAAACATGGTTGATAACAAGAAAATTCTTGACCAATTGGCTTCCTGGTTGAAGACTATTGCATGATGGTCCCATCAAAAGTAGTAAAATAGAAAACTGTTGACTGACAATACATAAACCAATCGGAATGGATTGTTTTGAATGAGTATTAATGATGGCCATTGTTGCCTTTGCCATCGATGTTACATATCAGTGGTCATCCATTGTATTTGACTGACTGGCCTGTGGGCCAATCAGAATATGGGGGCGGGGCTTCGCTCTGTGTACCAGGAAATAGCAAAACGAAACTAGTCGTTTTAACTAAACATTGATGTAAAAACTATTGAACATCGACCATAACCCATCAATGGTTTATAAACATCGATGGCCGATGGCCATCCCTAATGAGAATTGCATCAACCAATCAGATGGTCTAATTTCCAAACTAATTTGCATAAGGAATTTATTTGCTCTCCATAACTTACTTAGGTCCTTCCTCACCCTAGTCTGATTGAAAACCTACAAAACCAGCCAAAGATGGTTGATAACAAGAACATTCTTGACCAATTGGCTACCTGGTTGAAGACTATTGCATGATGGTCCCATCAAAAGTAGTAAAATAGAAAACTGTTTTCTGACAGTACATAAACAAATCGGAATGGATTGTTTTGAATGAGTATTAATGATGGCCATTGTTGCCTTTGCCATCGATGTTGTTACATATCAGTGGTCATCCATTGTATTTGACTGACTGGCCTGTGGGCCAATCAGAATATGGGGGCGGGGCTTCACTGGTGTCGTGGGTGGAGCTTTGCTCTGTGTACCAGGAAATAGCAAAACGAAACTAGTCGTTTTAACTAAACATTGATGTAAAAACTATTGAACATCGACCATAACCCATCGATGGTTTATAAACATCGATGGCCGATGGCCATCCCTAATGAGAATTGCATCAACCAATCAGATGGTCTAATTTCCAAACTAATTTGCATAAGGCATTTATTTGCTCTCCATAACTTACTTAGGTCCTTCCTCACCCTAGTCTGATTGAAAACCTACAAAACCAGCCAAAGATGGTTGATAACAAGAACATTCTTGACCAATTGGCTACCTGGTTGAAGACTATTGCATGATGGTCCCATCAAAAGTAGTAAAATAGAAAACTGTTGGCTGACAGTACATAAACAAATTGGAATGGATTGTTTTGAATGAGTATTAATGATTGCCATTGTTGCCTTTGCCATCGATGTTGTTACATATCAGTGGTCATCCATTGTATTTGACTGACTGGCCTGTGGGCCAATCAGAATATTGGGGTGGGGCTTCACTGGTGTCGTGGGTGGAGCTTTGCTCTGTGTACCAGGAAATAGCAAAACAAAACTAGTCGTTTTAACTAAACATTGATGTAAAAACTATTGAACATCGACCATAACCCATCGATGGTTTATAAACATCGATGGCCGATGGCCATCCCTAATGAGAATTGCATCAACCATTCAGATGGTCTAATCCCCAAACTAATTTGCATAAGGAATTTATTTGCTCTCCATAACTTAATTAGCTCCTTCCTCACCCTAGTCTGATTGAAAACCTACAAAACCAGCCAAAGATGGTTGATAACAAGAACATTCTTGACCAATTGGCTTCCTGGTTGAAGATTATTGCATGATGGTCCCATCAAAAGTAGTAAAATAGAAAACTGTTGACTGACAGTACATAAACCAATCGTAATGGATTGTTTTGAATGAGTATTAATGATGGCCATTGTTGCCTTTGCCATCGATGTTACATATCAGTGGTTATCCATTGTATTTGACTGACTGGCCTGTGGGCCAATCACAATATGGGGGCGGGGCTTCACTGGTGTCGTGGGTGGAGCTTTGCTCTGTGTACCAGGAAAAAGTAAAACAAAACTAGTCGTTTTAACTAAACATTGATGTAAAAACTTTTGAACATCGACCATAACCCATCAATGGTTTATAAACATCGATGGCCGATGGCCATCCCTAATGAGAATTGCATCAACCAATCAGATGGTCTAATTTCCAAACTAATTTGCATAAGGCATGTATTTGCTCTCCATAACTTACTTAGGTCCTTCCTCACCCTAGTCTGATTGAAAACCTACAAAACCAGCCAAAGATGGTTGATAACAAGAACATTCTTGACCAATTGGCTTCCTGGTTGAAGACTATTGCATGATAGTCCCATCAAAAGTAGTAAAATAGAAAACTGTTGGCTGACAGTACATAAACAAATTGGAATGGATTGTTTTGAATGAGTATTAATGATGGCCATTGTTGCCTTTGCCATCAATGTTGTTACATATCAGTGGTCATCCATTGTATTTGACTGACTGGCCTGTGGGCCAATCAGAATATGGGGGCGAGGCTTCACTGGTGTCGTGGGTGGAGCTTTGCTCTGTGTACCAGGAAATAGCAAAACGAAACTAGTCGTTTTAACTAAACATTGATGTAAAAACTATTCAACATCGACCATAACCCATCGATGGTTTATAAACATCGATGGCCGATGACCATCCCTAATGAGAATTGCATCAACCAATCAGATGGTCTAATTTCCAAACTAATTTGCATAAGGAATTTATTTGCTCTCCATAACTTACTTAGGTCCTTCCTCACCCTAGTCTGATTGAAAACCTACAAAACCAGCCAAAGATGGTTGATAACAAGAACATTCTTGACCAATTGGCTTCCTGGTTGAAGACTATTGCATGATGGTCCCATCAAAAGTAGTAAAATAGAAAACTGTTGACTGACAGTACATAAACCAATCGGAATGGATTGTTCTGAATGAGTATTAATGATGGCCATTGTTGCCTTTGCCATCGATGTTACATATCAGTGGTTATCCATTGTATTTGACTGACTGGCCTGTGGGCCAATCACAATATGGGGGCGGGGCTTCACTGGTGTCGTGGGTGGAGCTTTGCTCTGTGTACCAGGAAATAGTAAAACAAAACTAGTCGTTTTAACTAAACATTGATGTAAAAACTATTGAACATCGACCAGAACCCATCGATGGTTTATAAACATCGATGGCCGATGGCCATCCCTAATGAGAATTGCATCAACCAATCAGATGGTCTAATTTCCAAACTAATTTGCATAAGGAATTTATTTGCTCTCTATAACTTACTTAGGTCCTTCCTCACCCTAGTCTGATTGAAAACCTACAAAACCAGCCAAAGATGGTTGATAACAAGAACATTCTTGACCAATTGGCTTCCTGGTTGAAGACTATTGCATGATGGTCCCATCAAAAGTAGTAAAATAGAAAACTGTTTTCTGACAGTACATAAACAAATCGGAATGGATTGTTTTGAATGAGTATTAATGATGGCCATTGTTGCCTTTGCCATCGATGTTGTTACATATCAGTGGTCATCCATTGTATTTGACTGACTGGCCTGTGGGCCAATCAGAATATGGGGGCGGGGCTTCACTGGTGTCGTGGGTGGAGCTTTGCTCTGTGTACCAGGAAATAGCAAAACGAAACTAGTCGTTTTAACTAAACATTGATGTAAAAACTATTGAACATCGACCATAACCCATCGATGGTTTATAAACATCGATGGCCGATGGCCATCCCTAATGAGAATTGCATCAACCAATCAGATGGTCTAATTTCCAAACTAATTTGCATAAGGCATTTATTTGCTCTCCATAACTTACTTAGGTCCTTCCTCACCCTAGTCTGATTGAAAACCTACAAAACCAGCCAAAGATGGTTGATAACAAGAACATTCTTGACCAATTGGCTACCTGGTTGAAGACTATTGCATGATGGTCCCATCAAAAGTAGTAAAATAGAAAACTGTTGGCTGACAGTACATAAACAAATTGGAATGGATTGTTTTGAATGAGTATTAATGATTGCCATTGTTGCCTTTGCCATCGATGTTGTTACATATCAGTGGTCATCCATTGTATTTGACTGACTGGCCTGTGGGCCAATCAGAATATGGGGGCGGGGCTTCGCTCTGTGTACCAGGAAATAGCAAAACGAAACTAGTCGTTTTAACTAAACATTGATGTAAAAACTATTGAACATCGACCATAACCCATCAATGGTTTATAAACATCGATGGCCGATGGCCATCCCTAATGAGAATTGCATCAACCAATCAGATGGTCTAATTTCCAAACTAATTTGCATAAGGAATTTATTTGCTCTCCATAACTTACTTAGGTCCTTCCTCACCCTAGTCTGATTGAAAACCTACAAAACCAGCCAAAGATGGTTGATAACAAGAACATTCTTGACCAATTGGCTACCTGGTTGAAGACTATTGCATGATGGTCCCATCAAAAGTAGTAAAATAGAAAACTGTTTTCTGACAGTACATAAACAAATCGGAATGGATTGTTTTGAATGAGTATTAATGATGGCCATTGTTGCCTTTGCCATCGATGTTGTTACATATCAGTGGTCATCCATTGTATTTGACTGACTGGCCTGTGGGCCAATCAGAATATGGGGGCGGGGCTTCACTGGTGTCGTGGGTGGAGCTTTGCTCTGTGTACCAGGAAATAGCAAAACGAAACTAGTCGTTTTAACTAAACATTGATGTAAAAACTATTGAACATCGACCATAACCCATCGATGGTTTATAAACATCGATGGCCGATGGCCATCCCTAATGAGAATTGCATCAACCAATCAGATGGTCTAATTTCCAAACTAATTTGCATAAGGCATTTATTTGCTCTCCATAACTTACTTAGGTCCTTCCTCACCCTAGTCTGATTGAAAACCTACAAAACCAGCCAAAGATGGTTGATAACAAGAACATTCTTGACCAATTGGCTACCTGGTTGAAGACTATTGCATGATGGTCCCATCAAAAGTAGTAAAATAGAAAACTGTTGGCTGACAGTACATAAACAAATTGGAATGGATTGTTTTGAATGAGTATTAATGATTGCCATTGTTGCCTTTGCCATCGATGTTGTTACATATCAGTGGTCATCCATTGTATTTGACTGACTGGCCTGTGGGCCAATCAGAATATTGGGGTGGGGCTTCACTGGTGTCGTGGGTGGAGCTTTGCTCTGTGTACCAGGAAATAGCAAAACAAAACTAGTCGTTTTAACTAAACATTGATGTAAAAACTATTGAACATCGACCATAACCCATCGATGGTTTATAAACATCGATGGCCGATGGCCATCCCTAATGAGAATTGCATCAACCATTCAGATGGTCTAATCCCCAAACTAATTTGCATAAGGAATTTATTTGCTCTCCATAACTTAATTAGCTCCTTCCTCACCCTAGTCTGATTGAAAACCTACAAAACCAGCCAAAGATGGTTGATAACAAGAACATTCTTGACCAATTGGCTTCCTGGTTGAAGATTATTGCATGATGGTCCCATCAAAAGTAGTAAAATAGAAAACTGTTGACTGACAGTACATAAACCAATCGTAATGGATTGTTTTGAATGAGTATTAATGATGGCCATTGTTGCCTTTGCCATCGATGTTACATATCAGTGGTTATCCATTGTATTTGACTGACTGGCCTGTGGGCCAATCACAATATGGGGGCGGGGCTTCACTGGTGTCGTGGGTGGAGCTTTGCTCTGTGTACCAGGAAAAAGTAAAACAAAACTAGTCGTTTTAACTAAACATTGATGTAAAAACTTTTGAACATCGACCATAACCCATCAATGGTTTATAAACATCGATGGCCGATGGCCATCCCTAATGAGAATTGCATCAACCAATCAGATGGTCTAATTTCCAAACTAATTTGCATAAGGCATGTATTTGCTCTCCATAACTTACTTAGGTCCTTCCTCACCCTAGTCTGATTGAAAACCTACAAAACCAGCCAAAGATGGTTGATAACAAGAACATTCTTGACCAATTGGCTTCCTGGTTGAAGACTATTGCATGATAGTCCCATCAAAAGTAGTAAAATAGAAAACTGTTGGCTGACAGTACATAAACAAATTGGAATGGATTGTTTTGAATGAGTATTAATGATGGCCATTGTTGCCTTTGCCATCAATGTTGTTACATATCAGTGGTCATCCATTGTATTTGACTGACTGGCCTGTGGGCCAATCAGAATATGGGGGCGAGGCTTCACTGGTGTTGTGGGTGGAGCTTTGCTCTGTGTACCAGGAAATAGCAAAACGAAACTAGTCGTTTTAACTAAACATTGATGTAAAAACTATTCAACATCGACCATAACCCATCGATGGTTTATAAACATCGATGGCCGATGGCCATCCCTAATGAGAATTGCATCAACCAATCAGATGGTCTAATTTCCAAACTAATTTGCATAAGGAATTTATTTGCTCTCCATAACTTACTTAGGTCCTTCCTCACCCTAGTCTGATTGAAAACCTACAAAACCAGCCAAAGATGGTTGATAACAAGAACATTCTTGACCAATTGGCTTCCTGGTTGAAGACTATTGCATGATGGTCCCATCAAAAGTAGTAAAATAGAAAACTGTTGACTGACAGTACATAAACCAATCGGAATGGATTGTTCTGAATGAGTATTAATGATGGCCATTGTTGCCTTTGCCATCGATGTTACATATCAGTGGTTATCCATTGTATTTGACTGACTGGCCTGTGGGCCAATCACAATATGGGGGCGGGGCTTCACTGGTGTCGTGGGTGGAGCTTTGCTCTGTGTACCAGGAAATAGTAAAACAAAACTAGTCGTTTTAACTAAACATTGATGTAAAAACTATTGAACATCGACCAGAACCCATCGTTGGTTTATAAACATCGATGGCCGATGGCCATCCCTAATGAGAATTGCATCAACCAATCAGATGGTCTAATTTCCAAACTAATTTGCATAAGGAATTTATTTGCTCTCTATAACTTACTTAGGTCCTTCCTCACCCTAGTCTGATTGAAAACCTACAAAACCAGCCAAAGATGGTTGATAACAAGAACATTCTTGACCAATTGGCTTCCTGGTTGAAGACTATTGCATGATGGTCCCATCAAAAGTAGTAAAATAGAAAACTGTTTTCTGACAGTACATAAACAAATCGGAATGGATTGTTTTGAATGAGTATTAATGATGGCCATTGTTGCCTTTGCCATCGATGTTGTTACATATCAGTGGTCATCCATTGTATTTGACTGACTGGCCTGTGGGCCAATCAGAATATGGGGGCGGGGCTTCACTGGTGTCGTGGGTGGAGCTTTGCTCTGTGTACCAGGAAATAGCAAAACGAAACTAGTCGTTTTAACTAAACATTGATGTAAAAACTATTGAACATCGACCATAACCCATCGATGGTTTATAAACATCGATGGCCGATGGCCATCCCTAATGAGAATTGCATCAACCAATCAGATGGTCTAATTTCCAAACTAATTTGCATAAGGCATTTATTTGCTCTCCATAACTTACTTAGGTCCTTCCTCACCCTAGTCTGATTGAAAACCTACAAAACCAGCCAAAGATGGTTGATAACAAGAACATTCTTGACCAATTGGCTACCTGGTTGAAGACTATTGCATGATGGTCCCATCAAAAGTAGTAAAATAGAAAACTGTTGGCTGACAGTACATAAACAAATTGGAATGGATTGTTTTGAATGAGTATTAATGATTGCCATTGTTGCCTTTGCCATCGATGTTGTTACATATCAGTGGTCATCCATTGTATTTGACTGACTGGCCTGTGGGCCAATCAGAATATTGGGGTGGGGCTTCACTGGTGTCGTGGGTGGAGCTTTGCTCTGTGTACCAGGAAATAGCAAAACAAAACTAGTCGTTTTAACTAAACATTGATGTAAAAACTATTGAACATCGACCATAACCCATCGATGGTTTATAAACATCGATGGCCGATGGCCATCCCTAATGAGAATTGCATCAACCATTCAGATGGTCTAATCCCCAAACTAATTTGCATAAGGAATTTATTTGCTCTCCATAACTTAATTAGCTCCTTCCTCACCCTAGTCTGATTGAAAACCTACAAAACCAGCCAAAGACGGTTGATAACAAGAACATTCTTGACTAATTGGCTTCCTGGTTGAAGATTATTGCATGATGGTCCCATCAAAAGTAGTAAAATAGATAACTGTTGACTGACAGTACATAAACCAATCGTAATGGATTGTTTTGAATGAGTATTAATGATGGCCATTGTTGCCTTTGCCATCGATGTTACATATCAGTGGTCATCCATTGTATTTGACTGACTGGCCTGTGGGCCAATAACAATATGGGGGCAGGGCTTCGTGGGTGGAGCTTTGCTCTGTGTACCAGGAAATAGCAAAACAAAACTAGTCGTTTTAACTAAACATTGATGTAAAAACTATTGAACATCGACCATAACCCATCAATGGTTTATAAACATCGATGGCCAATGGCCATCCCTAATGAGAATTGCATCAACCAATCAGATGGTCTAATTTCCAAACTAATTTGCATAAGGAATTTATTTGCTCTCCATAACTTACTTAGGTCCTTCCTCACCCTAGTCTGATTGAAAACCTACAAAACCAGCTAAAGATGGTTGATAACAAGAACATTCTTGACCAATTGGCTTCCTGGTTGAAGACTATTGCATGATAGTCCCATCAAAAGTAGTAAAATAGAAAACTGTTGGCTGACAGTACATAAACAAATCGGAATGGATTGTTTTGAATGAGTATTAATGATGGCCATTGTTGCCTTTGCCATCGATGTTACATATCAGTGGTTATCCATTGTATTTGACTGACTGGCCTGTGGGCCAATCACAATATGGGGGCGGGGCTTCACTGGTGTCGTGGGTGGAGCTTTGCTCTGTGTACCAGGAAAAAGTAAAACAAAACTAGTCGTTTTAACTAAACATTGATGTAAAAACTTTTGAACATCGACCATAACCCATCAATGGTTTATAAACATCGATGGCCGATGGCCATCCCTAATGAGAATTGCATCAACCAATCAGATGGTCTAATTTCCAAACTAATTTGCATAAGGCATTTATTTGCTCTCCATAACTTACTTAGGTCCTTCCTCACCCTAGTCTGATTGAAAACCTACAAAACCAGCCAAAGATGGTTGATAACAAGAACATTCTTGACCAATTGGCTTCCTGGTTGAAGACTATTGCATGATAGTCCCATCAAAAGTAGTAAAATAGAAAACTGTTGGCTGACAGTACATAAACAAATCGGAATGGATTGTTTTGAATGAGTATTAATGATGGCCATTGTTGCCTTTGCCATCAATGTTGTTACATATCAGTGGTCATCCATTGTATTTGACTGACTGGCCTGTGGGCCAATCAGAATATGGGGGCGGGGCTTCACTGGTGTCGTGGGTGGAGCTTTGCTCTGTGTACCAGGAAATAGCAAAACGAAACTAGTCGTTTTAACTAAACATTGATGTAAAAACTATTCAACATCGACCATAACCCATCGATGGTTTATAAACATCGATGGCCGATGGCCATCCCTAATGAGAATTGCATCAACCAATCAGATGGTCTAATTTCCAAACTAATTTGCATAAGGAATTTATTTGCTCTCCATAACTTACTTAGGTCCTTCCTCACCCTAGTCTGATTGAAAACCTACAAAACCAGCCAAAGATGGTTGATAACAAGAACATTCTTGACCTATTGGCTTCCTGGTTGAAGACTATTGCATGATGGTCCCATCAAAAGTAGTAAAATAGAAAACTGTTGACTGACAGTACATAAACCAATCGGAATGGATTGTTCTGAATGAGTATTAATGATGGCCATTGTTGCCTTTGCCATCGATGTTACATATCAGTGGTTATCCATTGTATTTGACTGACTGGCCTGTGGGCCAATCACAATATGGGGGCGGGGCTTCACTGGTGTCGTGGGTGGAGCTTTGCTCTGTGTACCAGGAAATAGTAAAACAAAACTAGTCGTTTTAACTAAACATTGATGTAAAAACTATTGAACATCGACCAGAACCCATCGATGGTTTATAAACATCGATGGCCGATGGCCATCCCTAATGAGAATTGCATCAACCAATCAGATGGTCTAATTTCCAAACTAATTTGCATAAGGCATTTATTTGCTCTCTATTACTTACTTAGGTCCTTCCTCACCCTAGTCTGATTGAAAACCTACAAAACCAGCCAAAGATGGTTGATAACAAGAACATTCTTGACCAATTGGCTTCCTGGTTGAAGACCATTGCATGATGGTCCCATCAAAAGTAGTAAAATAGAAAACTGTTGGCTGACAGTACATAAACAAATCGGAATGGATTATTTTGAATGAGTATTAATGATGGCCATTGTTGCCTTTGCCATCGATGTTGTTACATATCAGTGGTCATCCATTGTATTTGACTGACTGGCCTGTGGGCCAATAACAATATGGGGGCGGGGCTTCACTGGTGTCGTGGGTGGAGCTTTGCTCTGTGTACCAGGAAAAAGTAAAACAAAACTAGTCGTTTTAACTAAACATTGATGTAAAAACTTTTGAACATCGACCATAACCCATCAATGGTTTATAAACATCGATGGCCGATGGCCATCCCTAATGAGAATTGCATCAACCATTCAGATGGTCTAATCCCCAAACTAATTTGCATAAGGAATTTATTTGCTCTCCATAACTTAATTAGCTCCTTCCTCACCCTAGTCTGATTGAAAACCTACAAAACCAGCCAAAGATGGTTGATAACAAGAACATTCTTGACCAATTGGCTTCCTGGTTGAAGATTATTGCATGATGGTCCCATCAAAAGTAGTAAAATAGAAAACTGTTGACTGACAGTACATAAACCAATCGTAATGGATTGTTTTGAATGAGTATTAATGATGGCCATTGTTGCCTTTGCCATCGATGTTACATATCAGTGGTCATCCATTGTATTTGACTGACTGGCCTGTGGGCCAATAACAATATGGGGGCGGGGCTTCACTGGTGTCGTGGGTGGAGCTTTGCTCTGTGTACCAGGAAAAAGTAAAACAAAACTAGTCGTTTTAACTAAACATTGATGTAAAAACTTTTGAACATCGACCATAACCCATCAATGGTTTATAAACATCGATGGCCGATGGCCATCCCTAATGAGAATTGCATCAACCAATCAGATGGTCTAATTTACAAACTAATTTGCATAAGGCATTTATTTGCTCTCCATAACTTACTTAGGTCCTTCCTCACCCTAGTCTGATTGAAAACCTACAAAACCAGCCAAAGATGGTTGATAACAAGAACATTCTTGACCAATTGGCTTCCTGGTTGAAGACTATTGCATGATAGTCCCATCAAAAGTAGTAAAATAGAAAACTGTTTGCTGACAGTACATAAACAAATCGGAATGGATTGTTTTGAATGAGTATTAATGATGGCCATTGTTGCCTTTGCCATCGATGTTACATATCAGTGGTTATCCATTGTATTTGACTGACTGGCCTGTGGGCCAATAACAATATGGGGGCGGGGCTTCACTGGTGTCGTGGGTGGAGCTTTGCTCTGTGTACCAGGAAAAAGTAAAACAAAACTAGTCGTTTTAACTAAACATTGATGTAAAAACTATTGAACATCTACCATAACCCATCAATGGTTTATAAACATCGATGGCCGATGGCCATCCCTAATGAGAATTGCATCAACCAATCAGATGGTCTAATTTCCAAACTAATTTGCATAAGGCATTTATTTGCTCTCCATAACTTACTTAGGTCCTTCCTCATCCTAGTCTGATTGAAAACCTACAAAACCAGCAAAAGATGGTTGATAACAAGAACATTCTTGACCAATTGGCTTCCTGGTTGAAGACTATTGCATGATAGTCCCATCAAAAGTAGTAAAATAGAAAACTGTTGGCTGACAGTACATAAACAAATTTGAATGGATTGTTTTGAATGAGTATTAATGATGGCCATTGTTGCCTTTGCCATCGATGTTGTTACATATCAGTGGTCATCCATTGTATTTGACTGACTGGCCTGTGGGCCAATCAGAATATGGTTGAGGGGCTTCACTGGTGTCGTGGATGGAGCTTTGCTCTGTGTACCAGGAAATAGCAAAACAAAACTAGTCGTTTTAACTAAACATTGATGTAAAAACTATTGAACATCGACCATAACCCATCGATGGTTTATAAACATCGATGGCCGATGGCCATCCCTAATGAGAATTGCATCAACCATTCAGATGGTCTAATTTCCAAACTAATTTGCATAAGGAATTTATTTGCTCTCCATAACTTACTTAGCTCCTTCCTCACCCTAGTCTGATTGAAAACCTACAAAACCAGCCAAAGATGGTTGATAACAAGAACATTCTTGACCAATTGGCTTCCTGGTTAAAGATTATTGCATGATGGTCCCATCAAAAGTAGTAAAATAGAAAACTGTTGACTGACAGTACATAAACCAATCGTAATGGATTGTTTTGAATGAGTATTAATGATGGCCATTGTTGCCTTTGCCATCGATGTTACATATCAGTGGTCATCCATTGTATTTGACTGACTGGCCTGTGGGCCAATCACAATATGGGGGCGGGGCTTCACTGGTGTCGTGGGTGGAGCTTTGCTCTGTGTACCAGGAAATTGTAAAACAAAACTAGTCGTTTTAACTAAACATTGATGTAAAAACTATTGAACATCGACCATAACCCATCAATGGTTTATAAACATCGATGGCCGATGGCCATCCCTAATGAGAATTGCATCAACCAATCAGATGGTCTAATTTCCAAACTAATTTGCATAAGGCATTTATTTGCTCTCCATAACTTACTTAGGTCCTTCCTCACCCTAGTCTGATTGAAAACCTACAAAACCAGCCAAAGATGGTTGATAACAAGAACATTCTTGACCAATTGGCTTCCTGGTTGAAGACTATTGCATGATGGTCCCATCAAAAGTAGTAAAATAGAAAACTGTTGGCTGACAGTACATAAGCAAATCGGAATGGATTGTTTTGAATGAGTATTAATGATGGCCATTGTTGCCTTTGCCATCAATGTTGTTACATATCAGTGGTCATCCATTGTATTTGACTGACTGGCCTGTGGGCCAATCAGAATATGGGGGCGGGGCTTCACTGGTGTCGTGGATGGAGCTTTGCTCTGTGTACCAGGAAATAGCAAAATAAAACTAGTCGTTTTAACTAAACATTGATGTAAAAACTATTGAACATCGACCATAACCCATCGATGGTTTATAAACATCGATGGCCGATGGCCATCCCTAATGAGAATTACATCAACCATTCAGATGGTCTAATTTCCAAACTAATTTGCATAAGGAATTTATTTGCTCTCTATAACTTACTTAGGTCCTTCCTCACCCTAGTCTGATTGAAAACCTACAAAACCAGCCAAAGATTGTTGATAACAAGAACATTCTTGACCAATTGGCTTCCTGGTTGAAGACCATTGCATGATGGTCCCATCAAAAGTAGTAAAATAGAAAACTGTTGGCTGACAGTACATAAACAAATCGGAATGGATTATTTTGAATGAGTATTAATGATGGCCATTGTTGCCTTTGCCATCGATGTTGTTACATATCAGTGGTCATCCATTGTATTTGACTGACTGGCCTGTGGGCCAATCAGAATATGGGGACGGGGCTTCACTGGTGTCGTGGGTGGAGCTTCGCTCTGTGTACCAGGAAATAGCAAAACGAAACTAGTCGTTTTAACTAAACATTGATGTAAAAACTATTGAACCTCGACCATAACCCATCGATGGTTTAAAAACATCGATGGTCGATGGCCATCCCTAATGAGAATTGCATCAACCAATCAGATGGTCTAATTTCCAAACTAATTTGCATAAGGCATTTATTTGCTCTCCATAACTTACTTAGGTCCTTCCTCACCCTAGTCTGATTGTAAACCTACAAAACCAGCCAAACATGGTTGATAACAAGAAAATTTTTGACCAATTGGCTTCCTGGTTGAAGACTATTGCATGATGGTCCCATCAAAAGTAGTAAAATAGAAAACTGTTGACTGACAATACATAAACCAATCGGAATGGATTGTTTTGAATGAGTATTAATGATGGCCATTGTTGCCTTTGCCATCGATGTTACATATCAGTGGTCATCCATTGTATTTGACTGACTGGCCTGTGGGCCAATCAGAATATGGGGGCGGGGCTTCACTCTGTGTACCAGGAAATAGCAAAACGAAACTAGTCGTTTTAACTAAACATTGATGTAAAAACTATTGAACATCGACCATAACCCATCAATGGTTTATAAACATCGATGGCCGATGGCCATCCCTAATGAGAATTGCATCAACCAATCAGATGGTCTAATTTCCAAACTAATTTGCATAAGGAATTTATTTGCTCTCCATAACTTACTTAGGTCCTTCCTCACCCTAGTCTGATTGAAAACCTACAAAACCAGCCAAAGATGGTTGATAACAAGAACATTCTTGACCAATTGGCTTCCTGGTTGAAGACTATTGCATGATGGTCCCATCAAAAGTAGTAAAATAGAAAACTGTTTTCTGACAGTACATAAACAAATCGGAATGGATTGTTTTGAATGAGTATTAATGATGGCCATTGTTGCCTTTGCCATCGATGTTGTTACATATCAGTGGTCATCCATTGTATTTGACTGACTGGCCTGTGGGCCAATCAGAATATGGGGGCGGGGCTTCACTGGTGTCGTGGGTGGAGCTTTGCTCTGTGTACCAGGAAATAGCAAAACGAAACTAGTCGTTTTAACTAAACATTGATGTAAAAACTATAGAACATCGACCATAACCCATCAATGGTTTATAAACATCGATGGCCGATGGCCATCCCTAATGAGAATTGCATCAACCAATCAGATGGTCTAATTTCCAAACTAATTTGCATAAGGCATTTATTTGCTCTCCATAACTTACTTAGGTCCTTCCTCACCCTAGTCTGATTGAAAACCTACAAAAACAGCCAAAGATGGTTGATAACAAGAACATTCTTGACCAATTGGCTTCCTGGTTGAAGATTATTGCATGATAGTCCCATCAAAAGTAGTAAAATAGAAAACTGTTGGCTGACAGTACATAAACAAATTGGAATGGATTGTTTTGAATGAGTATTAATGATGGCCATTGTTGCCTTTGCCATCAATGTTGTTACATATCAGTGGTCATCCATTGTATTTGACTGACTGGCCTGTGGGCCAATCAGAATATGGGGGCGAGGCTTCACTGGTGTCGTGGGTGGAGCTTTGCTCTGTGTGCCAGGAAATAGCAAAACGAAACTAGTCGTTTTAACTAAACATTGATGTAAAAACTATTCAACATCGACCATAACCCATCGATGGTTTATAAACATCGATGGCCGATGGCCATCCCTAATGAGAATTGCATCAACCAATCAGATGGTCTAATTTCCAAACTAATTTGCATAAGGAATTTTATTTGCTCTCCATAACTTACTTAGGTCCTTCCTCACCCTAGTCTGATTGAAAACCTACAAAACCAGCCAAAGATGGTTGATAACAAGAACATTCTTGACCAATTGGCTTCCTGGTTGAAGACTATTGCATGATGGTCCCATCAAAAGTAGTAAAATAGAAAACTGTTGACTGACAGTACATAAACCAATCGGAATGGATTGTTCTGAATGAGTATTAATGATGGCCATTGTTGCCTTTGACATCGATGTTACATATCAGTGGTTATCCATTGTATTTGACTGACTGGCCTGTGGGCCAATCACAATATGGGGGCGGGGCTTCACTGGTGTCGTGGGTGGAGCTTTGCTCTGTGTACCAGGAAATAGCAAAACGAAACTAGTCGTTTTAACTAAACATTGATGTAAAAACTATTGAACATCGACCATAACCCATCGATGGTTTATAAACATCGATGGTCGATGGCCATCCCTAATGAGAATTGCATCAACAAATCAGATGGTCTAATTTCCAAACTAATTTGCATAAGGAATTTATTTGCTCTCCATAACTTACTTAGGTCCTTCCTCACCCTAGTCTGATTGAAAACCTACAAAACCAGCCAAAGATGGTTGATAACAAGAACATTCTTGACCAATTGGCTTCCTGGTTGAAGACTATTGCATGATGGTCCCATCAAAAGTAATAAAATAGAAAACTGTTGACTGACAGTACATAAACCAATCGGAATGGATTGTTCTGAATGAGTATTAATGATGGCCATTGTTGCCTTTGCCATCGATGTTACATATCAGTGGTTATCCATTGTATTTGACTGACTGGCCTGTGGGCCAATCACAATATGGGGGCGGGGCTTCACTGGTGTCGTGGGTGGAGCTTTGCTCTGTGTACCAGGAAATAGTAAAACAAAACTAGTCGTTTTAACTAAACATTGATGTAAAAACTATTGAACATCGACCAGAACCCATCGATGGTTTATAAACATCGATGGCCGATGGCCATCCCTAATGAGAATTGCATCAACCAATCAGATGGTCTAATTTCCAAACTAATTTGCATAAGGAATTTATTTGCTCTCTATAACTTACTTAGGTCCTTCCTCACCCTAGTCTGATTGAAAACCTACAAAACCAGCCAAAGATGGTTGATAACAAGAACATTCTTGACCAATTGGCTTCCTGGTTGAAGACTATTGCATGATGGTCCCATCAAAAGTAGTAAAATAGAAAACTGTTTTCTGACAGTACATAAACAAATCGGAATGGATTGTTTTGAATGAGTATTAATGATGGCCATTGTTGCCTTTGCCATCGATGTTGTTACATATCAGTGGTCATCCATTGTATTTGACTGACTGGCCTGTGGGCCAATCAGAATATGGGGGCGGGGCTTCACTGGTGTCGTGGGTGGAGCTTTGCTCTGTGTACCAGGAAATAGCAAAACGAAACTAGTCGTTTTAACTAAACATTGATGTAAAAACTATTGAACATCGACCATAACCCATCGATGGTTTATAAACATCGATGGCCGATGGCCATCCCTAATGAGAATTGCATCAACCAATCAGATGGTCTAATTTCCAAACTAATTTGCATAAGGCATTTATTTGCTCTCCATAACTTACTTAGGTCCTTCCTCACCCTAGTCTGATTGAAAACCTACAAAACCAGCCAAAGATGGTTGATAACAAGAACATTCTTGACCAATTGGCTACCTGGTTGAAGACTATTGCATGATGGTCCCATCAAAAGTAGTAAAATAGAAAACTGTTGGCTGACAGTACATAAACAAATTGGAATGGATTGTTTTGAATGAGTATTAATGATTGCCATTGTTGCCTTTGCCATCGATGTTGTTACATATCAGTGGTCATCCATTGTATTTGACTGACTGGCCTGTGGGCCAATCAGAATATTGGGGTGGGGCTTCACTGGTGTCGTGGGTGGAGCTTTGCTCTGTGTACCAGGAAATAGCAAAACAAAACTAGTCGTTTTAACTAAACATTGATGTAAAAACTATTGAACATCGACCATAACCCATCGATGGTTTATAAACATCGATGGCCGATGGCCATCCCTAATGAGAATTGCATCAACCATTCAGATGGTCTAATCCCCAAACTAATTTGCATAAGGAATTTATTTGCTCTCCATAACTTAATTAGCTCCTTCCTCACCCTAGTCTGATTGAAAACCTACAAAACCAGCCAAAGACGGTTGATAACAAGAACATTCTTGACTAATTGGCTTCCTGGTTGAAGATTATTGCATGATGGTCCCATCAAAAGTAGTAAAATAGATAACTGTTGACTGACAGTACATAAACCAATCGTAATGGATTGTTTTGAATGAGTATTAATGATGGCCATTGTTGCCTTTGCCATCGATGTTACATATCAGTGGTCATCCATTGTATTTGACTGACTGGCCTGTGGGCCAATAACAATATGGGGGCGGGGCTTCACTGGTGTCGTGGGTGGAGCTTTGCTCTGTGTACCAGGAAAAAGTAAAACAAAACTAGTCGTTTTAACTAAACATTGATGTAAAAACTTTTGAACATCGACCATAACCCATCAATGGTTTATAAACATCGATGGCCAATGGCCATCCCTAATGAGAATTGCATCAACCAATCAGATGGTCTAATTTCCAAACTAATTTGCATAAGGAATTTATTTGCTCTCCATAACTTACTTAGGTCCTTCCTCACCCTAGTCTGATTGAAAACCTACAAAACCAGCTAAAGATGGTTGATAACAAGAACATTCTTGACCAATTGGCTTCCTGGTTGAAGACTATTGCATGATAGTCCCATCAAAAGTAGTAAAATAGAAAACTGTTGGCTGACAGTACATAAACAAATCGGAATGGATTGTTTTGAATGAGTATTAATGATGGCCATTGTTGCCTTTGCCATCGATGTTGTTACATATCAGTGGTCATCCATTGTATTTGACTGACTGGCCTGTGGGCCAATCAGAATATGGGGGCGGGGCTTCACTGGTGTCGTGGGTGGAGCTTTGCTCTTTGTACCAGGAAATAGCAAAACGAAACTAGTCGTTTTAACTAAACATTGATGTAAAAACTATTCAACATCGACCATAACCCATCGATGGTTTATAAACATCGATGGCCGATGGCCATCCCTAATGAGAATTGCATCAACCAATCAGATGGTCTAATTTCCAAACTAATTTGCATAAGGAATTTATTTGCTCTCCATAACTTACTTAGGTCCTTCCTCACCCTAGTCTGATTGAAAACCTACAAAACCAGCCAAAGATGGTTGATAACAAGAACATTCTTGACCAATTGTCTTCCTGGTTGAAGACTATTGCATGATTGTCCCATCAAAAGTAGTAAAATAGAAAACTGTTGGCTGACAGTACATAAACCAATCGGAATGGATTGTTTTGAATGAGTATTAATGATGGCCATTGTTGCCTTTGCCATTGATGTTGTTACATATCAGTGGTCATCCATTGTATTTGACTGACTGGCCTGTGGGCCAATCAGAATATGGGGGTGGGGCTTCACTGGTGTCGTGGGTGGAGCTTTGCTCTGTGTACCAGGAAATAGCAAAACGAAACTAGTCGTTTTAACTAAACATTGATGTAAAAACTATTGAACATCGACCATAACCCATCGATGGTTTATAAACATCGATGGTCGATGGCCATCCCTAATGAGAATTGCATCAACAAATCAGATGGTCTAATTTCCAAACTAATTTGCATAAGGAATTTATTTGCTCTCCATAACTTACTTAGGTCCTTCCTCACCCTAGTCTGATTGAAAACCTACAAAACCAGCCAAAGATGGTTGATAACAAGAACATTCTTGACCAATTGGCTTCCTGGTTGAAGACTATTGCATGATGGTCCCATCAAAAGTAGTAAAATAGAAAACTGTTGACTGACAGTACATAAACCAATCGGAATGGATTGTTCTGAATGAGTATTAATGATGGCCATTGTTGCATTTGCCATCGATGTTACATATCAGTGGTTATCCATTGTATTTGACTGACTGGCCTGTGGGCCAATCACAATATGGGGGCGGGGCTTCACTGGTGTCGTGGGTGGAGCTTTGCTCTGTGTACCAGGAAATAGCAAAACGAAACTAGTCGTTTTAACTAAACATTGATGTAAAAACTATTGAACATCGACCATAACCCATCAATGGTTTATAAACATCGATGGCCGATGGCCATCCCTAATGAGAATTGCATCAACCAATCAGATGGTCTAATTTCCAAACTAATTTGCATAAGGCATTTATTTGCTCTCCATAACTTACTTAGGTCCTTCCTCACCCTAGTCTGATTGAAAACCTACAAAACCAGCCAAAGATGGTTGATAACAAGAACATTCTTGACCAATTGGCTTCCTGGTTGAAGACTATTGCATGATAGTCCCATCAAAAGTAGTAAAATAGAAAACTGTTGGCTGACAGTACATAAACAAATCGGAATGGATTGTTTTGAATGAGTATTAATGATGGCCATTGTTGCCTTTGCCATCAATGTTGTTACATATCAGTGGTCATCCATTGTATTTGACTGACTGGCCTGTGGGCCAATCAGAATATGGGGGCGGGGCTTCACTGGTGTCGTGGGTGGAGCTTTGCTCTGTGTACCAGGAAATAGCAAAACGAAACTAGTCGTTTTAACTAAACATTGATGTAAAAACTATTCAACATCGACCATAACCCATCGATGGTTTATAAACATCGATGGCCGATGGCCATCCCTAATGAGAATTGCATCAACCAATCAGATGGTCTAATTTCCAAACTAATTTGCATAAGGAATTTATTTGCTCTCCATAACTTACTTAGGTCCTTCCTCACCCTAGTCTGATTGAAAACCTACAAAACCAGCCAAAGATGGTTGATAACAAGAACATTCTTGACCAATTGGCTTCCTGGTTGAAGACTATTGCATGATGGTCCCATCAAAAGTAGTAAAATAGAAAACTGTTGACTGACAGTACATAAACCAATCGGAATGGATTGTTCTGAATGAGTGTTAATGATGGCCATTGTTGCCTTTGCCATCAATGTTACATATCAGTGGTTATCCATTGTATTTGACTGACTGGCCTGTGGGCCAATCACAATATGGGGGCGGGGCTTCACTGGTGTCGTGGGTGGAGCTTTGCTCTGTGTACCAGGAAAAAGTAAAACAAAACTAGTCGTTTTAACTAAACATTGATGTAAAAACTATTGAACATCGACCAGAACCCATCGATGGTTTATAAACATCGATGGCCGATGGCCATCCCTAATGAGAATTGCATCAACCAATCAGATGGTCTAATTTCCAAACTAATTTGCATAAGGAATTTATTTGCTCTCTATAACTTACTTAGGTCCTTCCTCACCCTAGTCTGATTGAAAACCTACAAAACCAGCCAAAGATGGTTGATAACAAGAACATTCTTGACCAATTGGTTTCCTGGTTGAAGACCATTGCATGATGGTCCCATCAAAAGTAGTAAAATAGAAAACTGTTGGCTGCCAGTACATAAACAAATCGGAATGGATTATTTTGAATGAGTATTAATGATGGCCATTGTTGCCTTTGCCATCGATGTTGTTACATATCAGTGGTCATCCATTGTATTTGACTGACTGGCCTGTGGGCCAATCAGAATATGGGGACGGGGCTTCGCTCTGTGTACCAGGAAATAGCAAAACGAAACTAGTCGTTTTAACTAAACATTGATGTAAAAACTATTGAACCTCGACCATAACCCATCGATGGTTTAAAAACATCGATGGTCGATGGCCATCCCTAATGAGAATTGCATCAACCAATCAGATGGTCTAATTTCCAAACTAATTTGCATAAGGCATTTATTTGCTCTCCATAACTTACTTAGGTCCTTCCTCACCCTAGTCTGATTGTAAACCTACAAAACCAGCCAAACATGGTTGATAACAAGAACATTCTTGACCAATTGGCTTCCTGGTTGAAGACTATTGCATGATGGTCCCATCAAAAGTAGTAAAATAGAAAACTGTTGACTGACAATACATAAACCAATCGGAATGGATTGTTTTGAATGAGTATTAATGATGGCCATTGTTGCCTTTGCCATCGATGTTACATATCAGTGGTCATCCATTGTACTTGACTGACTGGCCTGTGGGCCAATCAGAATATGGGGGCGGGGCTTCACTGGTGTCGTGGGTGGAGCTTCGCTCTGTGTACCAGGAAATAGCAAAACGAAACTAGTAGTTTTAACTAAACATTGATGTAAAAACTATTGAACATCGACCATAACCCATCAATGGTTTATAAACATCGATGGCCGATGGCCATCCCTAATGAGAATTGCATCAACCAATCAGATGGTCTAATTTCCAAACTAATTTGCATAAGGAATTTATTTGCTCTCCATAACTTACTTAGGTCCTTCCTCACCCTAGTCTGATTGAAAACCTACAAAACCAGCCAAAGATGGTTGATAACAAGAACATTCTTGACCAATTGGCTACCTGGTTGAAGACTATTGCATGATGGTCCCATCAAAAGTAGTAAAATAGAAAACTGTTTTCTGACAGTACATAAACAAATCGGAATGGATTGTTTTGAATGAGTATTAATGATGGCCATTGTTGCCTTTGCCATCGATGTTGTTACATATCAGTGGTCATCCATTGTATTTGACTGACTGGCCTGTGGGCCAATCAGAATATGGGGGCGGGGCTTCACTGGTGTCGTGGGTGGAGCTTTGCTCTGTGTACCAGGAAATAGCAAAACGAAACTAGTCGTTTTAACTAAACATTGATGTAAAAACTATTGAACATCGACCATAACCCATCGATGGTTTATAAACATCGATGGCCGATGGCCATCCCTAATGAGAATTGCATCAACCAATCAGATGGTCTAATTTCCAAACTAATTTGCATAAGGCATTTATTTGCTCTCCATAACTTACTTAGGTCCTTCCTCACCCTAGTCTGATTGAAAACCTACAAAACCAGCCAAAGATGGTTGATAACAAGAACATTCTTGACCAATTGGCTACCTGGTTGAAGACTATTGCATGATGGTCCCATCAAAAGTAGTAAAATAGAAAACTGTTGGCTGACAGTACATAAACAAATTGGAATGGATTGTTTTGAATGAGTATTAATGATTGCCATTGTTGCCTTTGCCATCGATGTTGTTACATATCAGTGGTCATCCATTGTATTTGACTGACTGGCCTGTGGGCCAATCAGAATATTGGGGTGGGGCTTCACTGGTGTCGTGGGTGGAGCTTTGCTCTGTGTACCAGGAAATAGCAAAACAAAACTAGTCGTTTTAACTAAACATTGATGTAAAAACTATTGAACATCGACCATAACCCATCGATGGTTTATAAACATCGATGGCCGATGGCCATCCCTAATGAGAATTGCATCAACCATTCAGATGGTCTAATCCCCAAACTAATTTGCATAAGGAATTTATTTGCTCTCCATAACTTACTTAGCTCCTTCCTCACCCTAGTCTGATTGAAAACCTACAAAACCAGCCAAAGATGGTTGATAACAAGAACATTCTTGACCAATTGGCTTCCTGGTTGAAGATTATTGCATGATGGTCCCATCAAAAGTAGTAAAATAGAAAACTGTTGACTGACAGTACATAAACCAATTGTAATGGATTGTTTTGAATGAGTATTAATGATGGCCATTGTTGCCTTTGCCATCGATGTTACATATCAGTGGTCATCCATTGTATTTGACTGACTGGCCTGTGGGCCAATAACAATATGGGGGCGGGGCTTCACTGGTGTCGTGGGTGGAGCTTTGCTCTGTGTACCAGGAAAAAGTAAAACAAAACTAGTCGTTTTAACTAAACATTGATGTAAAAACTTTTGAACATCGACCATAACCCATCAATGGTTTATAAACATCGATGGCCGATGGCCATCCCTAATGAGAATTGCATCAACCAATCAGATGGTCTAATTTCCAAACTAATTTGCATAAGGCATTTATTTGCTCTCCATAACTTACTTAGGTCCTTCCTCACCCTAGTCTGATTGAAAACCTACAAAACCAGCCAAAGATGGTTGATAACAAGAACATTCTTGACAAATTGGCTTACTGGTTGAAGACTATTGCATGATAGTCCTATCAAAAGTAGTAAAATAGAAAACTGTTTGCTGACAGTACATAAACAAATCGGAATGGATTGTTTTGAATGAGTATTAATGATGGCCATTGTTGCCTTTGCCATCGATGTTGTTACATATCAGTGGTCATCCATTGTATTTGACTGACTGGCCTGTGGGCCAATCAGAATATGGGGGCGGGGCTTCACTGGTGTCGTGTGTGGAGCTTTGCTCTGTGTACCAGGAAATAGCAAAACGAAACTAGTCGTTTTAACTAAACATTGATGTAAAAACTATTCAACATCGACCATAATCCATCGATGGTTTATAAACATCGATGGCCGATGGCCATCCCTAATGAGAATTGCATCAACCAATCAGATGGTCTAATTTCCAAACTAATTTGCATAAGGAATTTATTTGCTCTCCATAACTTACTTAGGTCCTTCCTCACCCTAGTCTGATTGAAAACCTACAAAACCAGCCAAAGATGGTTGATAACAAGAACATTTTTGACCAATTGGCTTCCTGGTTGAAGATTATTGCATGATGGTCCCATCAAAAGTAGTAAAATAGAAAACTGTTGACTGACAGTACATAAACCAATCGTAATGGATTGTTTTGAATGAGTATTAATGATGGCCATTGTTGCCTTTGCCATCGATGTTACATATCAGTGGTTATCCATTGTATTTGACTGACTGGCCTGTGGGCCAATAACAATATGGGGGCGGGGCTTCACTGGTGTCGTGGGTGGAGCTTTGCTCTGTGTACCAGGAAAAAGTAAAACAAAACTAGTCGTTTTAACTAAACATTGATGTAAAAACTATTGAACATCGACCATAACCCATCAATGGTTTATAAACATCGATGGCCGATGGCCGATGGCCATCCCTAATGAGAATTGCATCAACCAATCAGATGGTCTAATTTCCAAACTAATTTGCATAAGGCATTTATTTGCTCTCCATAACTTACTTAGGTCCTTCCTCATCCTAGTCTGATTGAAAACCTACAAAACCAGCAAAAGATGGTTGATAACAAGAACATTCTTGACCAATTGGCTTCCTGGTTGAAGACTATTGCATGATAGTCCCATCAAAAGTAGTAAAATAGAAAACTGTTGACTGACAGTACATAAACCAATCGTAATTAATTGTTTTGAATGAGTATTAATGATGGCCATTGTTGCCTTTGCCATCGATGTTACATATCAGTGGTCATCCATTGTATTTGACTGACTGGCCTGTGGGCCAATCACAATATGGGGGCGGGGCGGGGCTTCAGTGGTGTCATGGGTGGAGCTTTGCTCTGTGTACCAGGAAATTGTAAAACAAAACTAGTCGTTTTAACTAAACATTGATGTAAAAACTATTGAACATCGACCATAACCCATCAATGGTTTATAAACATCGATGGCCGATGGCCATCCCTAATGAGAATTGCATCAACCAATCAGATGGTCTAATTTCCAAACTAATTTGCATAATGAATTTATTTGCTCTCCATAACTTACTTAGGTCCTTCCTCACCCTAGTCTGATTGAAAACCTACAAAACCAGCCAAAGATGGTTGATAACAAGAACATTCTTGACCAATTGGCTACCTGGTTGAAGACTATTGCATGATGGTCCCATCAAAAGTAGTAAAATAGAAAACTGTTGGCTGACAGTACATAAACAAATCGGAATGGATTGTTTTGAATGAGTATTAATGATGGCCATTGTTGCCTTTGCCATCGATGTTGTTACATATCAGTGGTCATCCATTGTATTTGACTGACTGGCCTGTGGGCCAATCAGAATATGGGGGTGGGGCTTCACTGGTGTCGTGGGTGGAGCTTTGCTCTGTGTACCAGGAAATAGCAAAACGAAACTAGTCGTTTTAACTAAACATTGATGTAAAAACTATTGAACATCGACCATAACCCATCGATGGTTTATAAACATCGATGGCCGATGGCCATCCCTAATGAGAATTGCATCAACCAATAAGATGGTCTAATTTCCAAACTAATTTGCATAAGGCATTTATTTGCTCTCCATAACTTACTTAGGTCCTTCCTCACCCTAGTCTGATTGAAAACCTACAAAACCAGCCAAAGATGGTTGATAACAAGAACATTCTTGACCAATTGGCTTCCTGGTTGAAGACTATTGCATGATGGTCCCATCAAAAGTAGTAAAATAGAAAACTGTTGACTGACAGTACATAAACCAATCGGAATGGATTGTTTTGAATGAGTATTAATGATGGCCATTGTTGCCTTTGCCATCGATGTTACATATCAGTGGTCATCCATTGTATTTGACTGACTGGCCTGTGGGCCAATCAGAATATGGGGGCGGGGCTTCACTGGTGTCGTGGGTGGAGCTTTGCTCTGTGTACCAGGAAATAGCAAAACGAAACTAGTCGTTTTAACTAAACATTGATGTAAAAACTATTGAACATCGACCATAACCCATCGATGGTTTATAAACATCGATGGCCGATGGCCATCCCTAATGATAATTGCATCAACCAATCAGATGGTCTAATTTCCAAACTAATTTGCATAAGGCATTTATTTGCTCTCCATAACTTACTTAGGTCCTTCCTCACCCTAGTCTGATTGAAAACCTACAAAACCAGCCAAAGATGGTTGATAACAAGAACATTCTTGACCAATTGGCTTCCTGGTTGAAGACTATTGCATGATAGTCCCATCAAAAGTAGTAAAATAGAAAACTGTTGGCTGACAGTACATAAACCAATCGTAATGGATTGTTTTGAATGAGTATTAATGATGGCCATTGTTGCCTTTGCCATCGATGTTACATATCAGTGGTCATCCATTGTATTTGACTGACTGGCCTGTGGGCCAATCACAATATGGGGGCGGGGCTTCACTGGTGTCGTGGGTGGAGCTTTGCTCTGTGTACCAGGAAATTGTAAAACAAAACTAGTCGTTTTAACTAAACATTGATGTAAAAACAATTGAACATCGACCATAACCCATCAATGGTTTATAAACATCGATGGCCGATGGCCATCCCTAATGAGAATTGCATCAACCAATCAGATGGTCTAATTTCCAAACTAATTTGCATAAGGAATTTATTTGCTCTCCATAACTTACTTAGGTCCTTCCTCACCCTAGTCTGATTGAAAACCTACAAAACCAGCCAAAGATGGTTGATAACAAGAACATTCTTGACCAATTGGCTTCCTGGTTGAAGATTATTGCATGATGGTCCCATCAAAAGTAGTAAAATAGAAAACTGTTGACTGACAGTACATAAACCAATCGTAATGGATTGTTTTGAATGAGTATTAATGTTGGCCATTGTTGCCTTTGCCATCGATGTTACATATCAGTGGTCATCCATTGTATTTGACTGACTGGCCTGTGGGCCAATCACAATATGGGGGCGGGGCTTCACTGGTGTCGTGGGTGGAGCTTTGCTCTGTGTACCAGGAAATTGTAAAACAAAACTAGTCGTTTTAACTAAACATTGATGTAAAAACTATTGAACATCGACCATAACCCATCAATGGTTTATAAACATCGATGGCCGATGGCCATCCCTAATGAGAATTGCATCAACCAATCAGATGGTCTAATTTCCAAACTAATTTGCATAAGGCATTTATTTGCTCTCCATAACTTACTTAGGTCCTTCCTCACCCTAGTCTGATTGAAAACCTACAAAACCAGCCAAAGATGGTTGATAACAAGAACATTCTTGACCAATTGGCTTCCTGGTTGAAGACTATTGCATGATGGTCCCATCAAAAGTAGTAAAATAGAAAACTGTTGGCTGACAGTACATAAGCAAATCGGAATGGATTGTTTTGAATGAGTATTAATGATGGCCATTGTTGCCTTTGCCATCAATGTTGTTACATATCAG
Organism: Crinia signifera; assembly: GCF_055691185.1. NCBI lineage: Eukaryota > Metazoa > Chordata > Amphibia > Anura > Myobatrachidae > Crinia > Crinia signifera. The sequence goes on along the minus strand of NC_139224.1, from coordinate 86,402,711 downwards.
TGGTCATCCATTGTATTTGACTGACTGGCCTGTGGGCCAATCAGAATATGGGGGCGGGGCTTCACTGGTGTCGTGGATGGAGCTTTGCTCTGTGTACCAGGAAATAGCAAAATAAAACTAGTCGTTTTAACTAAACATTGATGTAAAAACTATTGAACATCGACCATAACCCATCGATGGTTTATAAACATCGATGGCCGATGGCCATCCCTAATGAGAATTACATCAACCATTCAGATGGTCTAATTTCCAAACTAATTTGCATAAGGAATTTATTTGCTCTCCATAACTTACTTAGCTCCTTCCTCACCCTAGTCTGATTGAAAACCTACAAAACCAGCCAAAGATGGTTGATAACAAGAACATTCTTGACCAATTGGCTTCCTGGTTGAAGATTATTGCATGATGGTCCCATCAAAAGTAGTAAAATAGAAAACTGTTGACTGACAGTACATAAACCAATCGGAATGGATTGTTTTGAATGAGTATTAATGATGGCCATTGTTGCCTTTGCCATCGATGTTACATATCAGTGGTCATCCATTGTATTTGACTGACTGGCCTGTGGGCCAATCAGAATATGGGGGCGGGGCTTCACTGGTGTCGTGGGTGGAGCTTTGCTCTGTGTACCAGGAAATAGCAAAACGAAACTAGTCGTTTTAACTAAACATTGATGTAAAAACTATTGAACATCGACCATAACCCATCGATGGTTTATAAACATCGATGGCCGATGGCCATCCCTAATGATAATTGCATCAACCAATCAGATGGTCTAATTTCCAAACTAATTTGCATAAGGCATTTATTTGCTCTCCATAACTTACTTAGGTCCTTCCTCACAGTAGTCTGATTGAAAACCTACAAAACCAGCCAAAGATGGTTGATAACAAGAACATTCTTGACCAATTGGCTTCCTGGTTGAAGACTATTGCATGATAGTCCCATCAAAAGTAGTAAAATAGAAAACTGTTGGCTGACAGTACATAAACCAATCGTAATGGATTGTTTTGAATGAGTATTAATGATGGCCATTGTTGCCTTTGCCATCGATGTTACATATCAGTGGTCATCCATTGTATTTGACTGACTGGCCTGTGGGCCAATCACAATATGGGGGCGGGGCTTCACTGGTGTCGTGGGTGGAGCTTTGCTCTGTGTACCAGGAAATTGTAAAACAAAACTAGTCGTTTTAACTAAACATTGATGTAAAAACTATTGAACATCGACCATAACCCATCAATGGTTTATAAACATCGATGGCCGATGGCCATCCCTAATGAGAATTGCATCAACCAATCAGATGGTCTAATTTCCAAACTAATTTGCATAAGGAATTTATTTGCTCTCCATAACTTACTTAGGTCCTTCCTCACCCTAGTCTGATTGAAAACCTACAAAACCAGCCAAAGATGGTTGATAACAAGAACATTCTTGACCAATTGGCTACCTGGTTGAAGACTATTGCATGATGGTCCCATCAAAAGTAGTAAAATAGAAAACTGTTGACTGACAGTACATAAACCAATCGTAATGGATTGTTTTGAATGAGTATTAATGATGGCCATTGTTGCCTTTGCCATCGATGTTACATATCAGTGGTCATCCATTGTATTTGACTGACTGGCCTGTGGGCCAATCACAATATGGGGGCGGGGCTTCACTGGTGTCGTGGGTGGAGCTTTGCTCTGTGTACCAGGAAATTGTAAAACAAAACTAGTCGTTTTAACTAAACATTGATGTAAAAACTATTGAACATCGACCATAACCCATCAATGGTTTATAAACATCGATGGCCGATGGCCATCCCTAATGAGAATTGCATCAACCAATCAGATGGTCTAATTTCCAAACTAATTTGCATAAGGCATTTATTTGCTCTCCATAACTTACTTAGGTCCTTCCTCACCCTAGTCTGATTGAAAACCTACAAAACCAGCCAAAGATGGTTGATAACAAGAACATTCTTGACCAATTGGCTTCCTGGTTGAAGACTATTGCATGATGGTCCCATCAAAAGTAGTAAAATAGAAAACTGTTGGCTGACAGTACATAAGCAAATCGGAATGGATTGTTTTGAATGAGTATTAATGATGGCCATTGTTGCCTTTGCCATCAATGTTGTTACATATCAGTGGTCATCCATTGTATTTGACTGACTGGCCTGTGGGCCAATCAGAATATGGGGGCGGGGCTTCACTGGTGTCGTGGATGGAGCTTTGCTCTGTGTACCAGGAAATAGCAAAATAAAACTAGTCGTTTTAACTAAACATTGATGTAAAAACTATTGAACATCGACCATAACCCATCGATGGTTTATAAACATCGATGGCCGATGGCCATCCCTAATGAGAATTACATCAACCATTCAGATGGTCTAATTTCCAAACTAATTTGCATAAGGAATTTATTTGCTCTCCATAACTTACTTAGCTCCTTCCTCACCCTAGTCTGATTGAAAACCTACAAAACCAGCCAAAGATGGTTGATAACAAGAACATTCTTGACCAATTGGCTTCCTGGTTGAAGATTATTGCATGATGGTCCCATCAAAAGTAGTAAAATAGAAAACTGTTGACTGACAGTACATAAACCAATCGTAATTAATTGTTTTGAATGAGTATTAATGATGGCCATTGTTGCCTTTGCCATCGATGTTACATATCAGTGGTCATCCATTGTATTTGACTGACTGGCCTGTGGGCCAATCACAATATGGGGGCGGGGCGGGGCTTCAGTGGTGTCATGGGTGGAGCTTTGCTCTGTGTACCAGGAAATTGTAAAACAAAACTAGTCGTTTTAACTAAACATTGATGTAAAAACTATTGAACATCGACCATAACCCATCAATGGTTTATAAACATCGATGGCCGATGGCCATCCCTAATGAGAATTGCATCAACCAATCAGATGGTCTAATTTCCAAACTAATTTGCATAATGAATTTATTTGCTCTCCATAACTTACTTAGGTCCTTCCTCACCCTAGTCTGATTGAAAACCTACAAAACCAGCCAAAGATGGTTGATAACAAGAACATTCTTGACCAATTGGCTACCTGGTTGAAGACTATTGCATGATGGTCCCATCAAAAGTAGTAAAATAGAAAACTGTTGGCTGACAGTACATAAACAAATCGGAATGGATTGTTTTGAATGAGTATTAATGATGGCCATTGTTGCCTTTGCCATCGATGTTGTTACATATCAGTGGTCATCCATTGTATTTGACTGACTGGCCTGTGGGCCAATCAGAATATGGGGGTGGGGCTTCACTGGTGTCGTGGGTGGAGCTTTGCTCTGTGTACCAGGAAATAGCAAAACGAAACTAGTCGTTTTAACTAAACATTGATGTAAAAACTATTGAACATCGACCATAACCCATCGATGGTTTATAAACATCGATGGCCGATGGCCATCCCTAATGAGAATTGCATCAACCAATCAGATGGTCTAATTTCCAAACTAATTTGCATAAGGCATTTATTTGCTCTCCATAACTTACTTAGGTCCTTCCTCACCCTAGTCTGATTGAAAACCTACAAAACCAGCCAAAGATGGTTGATAACAAGAACATTCTTGACCAATTGGCTTCCTGGTTGAAGACTATTGCATGATGGTCCCATCAAAAGTAGTAAAATAGAAAACTGTTGACTGACAGTACATAAACCAATCGGAATGGATTGTTTTGAATGAGTATTAATGATGGCCATTGTTGCCTTTGCCATCGATGTTACATATCAGTGGTCATCCATTGTATTTGACTGACTGGCCTGTGGGCCAATCAGAATATGGGGGCGGGGCTTCACTGGTGTCGTGGGTGGAGCTTTGCTCTGTGTACCAGGAAATAGCAAAACGAAACTAGTCGTTTTAACTAAACATTGATGTAAAAACTATTGAACATCGACCATAACCCATCGATGGTTTATAAACATCGATGGCCGATGGCCATCCCTAATGATAATTGCATCAACCAATCAGATGGTCTAATTTCCAAACTAATTTGCATAAGGCATTTATTTGCTCTCCATAACTTACTTAGGTCCTTCCTCACAGTAGTCTGATTGAAAACCTACAAAACCAGCCAAAGATGGTTGATAACAAGAACATTCTTGACCAATTGGCTTCCTGGTTGAAGACTATTGCATGATAGTCCCATCAATAGTAGTAAAATAGAAAACTGTTGGCTGACAGTACATAAACCAATCGTAATGGATTGTTTTGAATGAGTATTAATGATGGCCATTGTTGCCTTTGCCATCGATGTTACATATCAGTGGTCATCCATTGTATTTGACTGACTGGCCTGTGGGCCAATCACAATATGGGGGCGGGGCTTCACTGGTGTCGTGGGTGGAGCTTTGCTCTGTGTACCAGGAAATTGTAAAACAAAACTAGTCGTTTTAACTAAACATTGATGTAAAAACTATTGAACATCGACCATAACCCATCAATGGTTTATAAACATCGATGGCCGATGGCCATCCCTAATGAGAATTGCATCAACCAATCAGATGGTCTAATTTCCAAACTAATTTGCATAAGGAATTTATTTGCTCTCCATAACTTACTTAGGTCCTTCCTCACCCTAGTCTGATTGAAAACCTACAAAACCAGCCAAAGATGGTTGATAACAAGAACATTCTTGACCAATTGGCTACCTGGTTGAAGACTATTGCATGATGGTCCCATCAAAAGTAGTAAAATAGAAAACTGTTGACTGACAGTACATAAACCAATCGTAATGGATTGTTTTGAATGAGTATTAATGATGGCCATTGTTGCCTTTGCCATCGATGTTACATATCAGTGGTCATCCATTGTATTTGACTGACTGGCCTGTGGGCCAATAACAATATGGGGGCGGGGCTTCACTGGTGTCGTGGGTGGAGCTTTGCTCTGTGTACCAGGAAAAAGTAAAACAAAACTAGTCGTTTTAACTAAACATTGATGTAAAAACTTTTGAACATCGACCATAACCCATCAATGGTTTATAAACATCGATGGCCGATGGCCATCCCTAATGAGAATTGCATCAACCAATCAGATGGTCTAATTTCCAAACTAATTTGCATAAGGAATTTATTTGCTCTCCATAACTTACTTAGGTCCTTCCTCACCCTAGTCTGATTGAAAACCTACAAAACCAGCCAAAGATGGTTGATAACAAGAACATTTTTGACCAATTGGCTTCCTGGTTGAAGATTATTGCATGATGGTCCCATCAAAAGTAGTAAAATAGAAAACTGTTGACTGACAGTACATAAACCAATCGTAATGGATTGTTTTGAATGAGTATTAATGATGGCCATTGTTGCCTTTGCCATCGATGTTACATATCAGTGGTTATCCATTGTATTTGACTGACTGGCCTGTGGGCCAATAACAATATGGGGGCGGGGCTTCACTGGTGTCGTGGGTGGAGCTTTGCTCTGTGTACCAGGAAAAAGTAAAACAAAACTAGTCGTTTTAACTAAACATTGATGTAAAAACTATTGAACATCGACCATAACCCATCAATGGTTTATAAACATCGATGGCCGATGGCCGATGGCCATCCCTAATGAGAATTGCATCAACCAATCAGATGGTCTAATTTCCAAACTAATTTGCATAAGGCATTTATTTGCTCTCCATAACTTACTTAGGTCCTTCCTCATCCTAGTCTGATTGAAAACCTACAAAACCAGCAAAAGATGGTTGATAACAAGAACATTCTTGACCAATTGGCTTCCTGGTTGAAGACTATTGCATGATAGTCCCATCAAAAGTAGTAAAATAGAAAACTGTTGGCTGACAGTACATAAACAAATTTGAATGGATTGTTTTGAATGAGTATTAATGATGGCCATTGTTGCCTTTGCCATCGATGTTGTTACATATCAGTGGTCATCCATTGTATTTGACTGACTGGCCTGTGGGCCAATCAGAATATGGGGGCGGGGCTTCACTGGTGTCGTGGGTGGAGCTTTGCTCTGTGTACCAGGAAAAAGTAAAACAAAACTAGTCGTTTTAACTAAACATTGATGTAAAAACTTTTGAACATCGACCATAACCCATCAATGGTTTATAAACATCGATGGCCGATGGCCATCCCTAATGAGAATTGCATCAACCAATCAGATGGTCTAATTTCCAAACTAATTTGCATAAGGAATTTATTTGCTCTCCATAACTTACTTAGCTCCTTCCTCACCCTAGTCTGATTGAAAACCTACAAAACCAGCCAAAGATGGTTGATAACAAGAACATTCTTGACCAATTGGCTTCCTGGTTGAAGATTATTGCATGATGGTCCCATCAAAAGTAGTAAAATAGAAAACTGTTGACTGACAGTACATAAACCAATCGTAATGGATTGTTTTGAAAGAGTATTAATGATGGCCATTGTTGCCTTTGCCATCGATGTTACATATCAGTGGTCATCCATTGTATTTGACTGACTGGCCTGTGGGCCAATCACAATATGGGGGCGGGGCTTCACTGGTGTCGTGGGTGGAGCTTTGCTCTGTGTACCAGGAAATTGTAAAACAAAACTAGTCGTTTTAACTAAACATTGATGTAAAAACTATTGAACATCGACCATAACCCATCAATGGTTTATAAACATCGATGGCCGATGGCCATCCCTAATGAGAATTGCATCAACCAATCAGATGGTCTAATTTCCAAACTAATTTGCATAAGGCATTTATTTGCTCTCCATAACTTACTTAGGTCCTTCCTCACCCTAGTCTGATTGAAAACCTACAAAACCAGCCAAAGATGGTTGATAACAAGAACATTCTTGACCAATTGGCTTCCTGGTTGAAGACTATTGCATGATGGTCCCATCAAAAGTAGTAAAATAGAAAACTGTTGGCTGACAGTACATAAGCAAATCGGAATGGATTGTTTTGAATGAGTATTAATTATGGCCATTGTTGCCTTTGCCATCAATGTTGTTACATATCAGTGGTCATCCATTGTATTTGACTGACTGGCCTGTGGGCCAATCAGAATATGGGGGCGGGGCTTCACTGGTGTCGTGGATGGAGCTTTGCTCTGTGTACCAGGAAATAGCAAAATAAAACTAGTCGTTTTAACTAAACATTGATGTAAAAACTATTGAACATCGACCATAACCCATCGATGGTTTATAAACATCGATGGCCGATGGCCATCCCTAATGAGAATTACATCAACCATTCAGATGGTCTAATTTCCAAACTAATTTGCATAAGGAATTTATTTGCTCTCCATAACTTACTTAGCTCCTTCCTCACCCTAGTCTGATTGAAAACCTACAAAACCAGCCAAAGATGGTTGATAACAAGAACATTCTTGACCAATTGGCTTCCTGGTTGAAGATTATTGCATGATGGTCCCATCAAAAGTAGTAAAATAGAAAACTGTTGACTGACAGTACATAAACCAATCGTAATTAATTGTTTTGAATGAGTATTAATGATGGCCATTGTTGCCTTTGCCATCGATGTTACATATCAGTGGTCATCCATTGTATTTGACTGACTGGCCTGTGGGCCAATCACAATATGGGGGCGGGGCGGGGCTTCAGTGGTGTCATGGGTGGAGCTTTGCTCTGTGTACCAGGAAATTGTAAAACAAAACTAGTGGTTTTAACTAAACATTGATGTAAAAACTATTGAACATCGACCATAACCCATCAATGGTTTATAAACATCGATGGCCGATGGCCATCCCTAATGAGAATTGCATCAACCAATCAGATGGTCTAATTTCCAAACTAATTTGCATAATGAATTTATTTGCTCTCCATAACTTACTTAGGTCCTTCCTCACCCTAGTCTGATTGAAAACCTACAAAACCAGCCAAAGATGGTTGATAACAAGAACATTCTTGACCAATTGGCTACCTGGTTGAAGACTATTGCATGATGGTCCCATCAAAAGTAGTAAAATAGAAAACTGTTGGCTGACAGTACATAAACAAATCGGAATGGATTGTTTTGAATGAGTATTAATGATGGCCATTGTTGCCTTTGCCATCGATGTTGTTACATATCAGTGGTCATCCATTGTATTTGACTGACTGGCCTGTGGGCCAATCAGAATATGGGGGTGGGGCTTCACTGGTGTCGTGGGTGGAGCTTTGCTCTGTGTACCAGGAAATAGCAAAACGAAACTAGTCGTTTTAACTAAACATTGATGTAAAAACTATTGAACATCGACCATAACCCATCGATGGTTTATAAACATCGATGGCCGATGGCCATCCCTAATGAGAATTGCATCAACCAATCAGATGGTCTAATTTCCAAACTAATTTGCATAAGGCATTTATTTGCTCTCCATAACTTACTTAGGTCCATCCTCACCCTAGTCTGATTGAAAACCTACAAAACCAGCCAAAGATGGTTGATAACAAGAACATTCTTGACCAATTGGCTTCCTGGTTGAAGACTATTGCATGATAGTCCCATCAAAAGTAGTAAAATAGAAAACTGTTGGCTGACAGTACATAAACCAATCGTAATGGATTGTTTTGAATGAGTATTAATGATGTCCATTGTTGCCTTTGCCATCGATGTTACATATCAGTGGTCATCCATTGTATTTGACTGACTGGCCTGTGGGCCAATCACAATATGGGGGCGGGGCTTCACTGGTGTCGTGGGTGGAGCTTTGCTCTGTGTTCCAGGAAATTGTAAAACAAAACTAGTCGTTTTAACTAAACATTGATGTAAAAACTATTGAACATCGACTATAACCCATCAATGGTTTATAAACATCGATGGCCGATGGCCATCCCTAATGAGAATTGCATCAACCAATCAGATGGTCTAATTTCCAAACTAATTTGCATAAGGAATTTATTTGCTCTCCATAACTTACTTAGGTCCTTCCTCACCCTAGTCTGATTGAAAACCTACAAAACCAGCCAAAGATGGTTGATAACAAGAACATTCTTGACCAATTGGCTACCTGGTTGAAGACTATTGCATGATGGTCCCATCAAAAGTAGTAAAATAGAAAACTGTGGGCTGACAGTACATAAACAAATTGGAATGGATTGTTTTGAATGAGTATTAATGATTGCCATTGTTGCCTTTGCCATCGATGTTGTTACATATCAGTTGTCATCCATTGTATTTGACTGACTGGCCTGTGGGCCAATCAGAATATGGGGGTGGGGCTTCACTGGTGTCGTGGGTGGAGCTTTGCTCTGTGTACCAGGAAATAGCAAAACAAAACTAGTCGTTTTAACTAAACATTGATGTAAAAACTATTGAACATCGACCATAACCCATCGATGGTTTATAAACATCGATGGCCGATGGCCATCCCTAATGAGAATTGCATCAACCAATCAGATGGTCTAATTTCCAAACTAATTTGCATAAGGCATTTATTTGCTCTCCATAACTTACTTAGGTCCTTCCTCACCCTAGTCTGATTGAAAACCTACAAAACCAGCCAAAGATGGTTGATAACAAGAACATTCTTGACCAATTGGCTTCCTGGTTGAAGACTATTGCATGATAGTCCCTTTAAAAGTAGTAAAATAGAAAACTGTTGGCTGACAGTACATAAACAAATCGGAATGGATTGTTTTGAATGAGTATTAATGATGGCCATTGTTGCCTTTGCCATCGATGTTGTTACATATCAGTGGTCATCCATTGTATTTGACTGACTGGCCTGTGGGCCAATCAGAATATGGGGGCGGGGCTTCACTGGTGTCGTGGGTGGAGCTTTGCTCTGTGTACCAGGAAATAGCAAAACGAAACTAGTCGTTTTAACTAAACATTGATGTAAAAACTATTCAACATCGACCATAACCCATCGATGGTTTATAAACATCGATGGCCGATGGCCATCCCTAATGAGAATTGCATCAACCAATCAGATGGTCTAATTTCCAAACTAATTTGCATAAGGAATTTATTTGCTCTCCATAACTTACTTAGGTCCTTCCTCACCCTAGTCTGATTGAAAACCTACAAAACCAGCCAAAGATGGTTGATAACAAGAACATACTTGACCAATTGGCTTCCTGGTTGAAGATTATTGCATGATGGTCCCATCAAAAGTAGTAAAATGGAAAACTGTTGACTGACAGTACATAAACCAATCGTAATGGATTGTTTTGAATGAGTATTAATGATGGCCATTGTTGCCTTTGCCATCGATGTTACATATCAGTGGTCATCCATTGTATTTGACTGACTGGCCTGTGGGCCAATAACAATATGGGGGCGGGGCTTCACTGGTGTCGTGGGTGGAGCTTTGCTCTGTGTACCAGGAAAAAGTAAAACAAAACTAGTCGTTTTAACTAAACATTGATGTAAAAACTTTTGAACATCGACCATAACCCATCAATGGTTTATAAACATCGATGGCCGATGGCCATCCCTAATGAGAATTGCATCAACCAATCAGATGGTCTAATTTCCAAACTAATTTGCATAAGGCATTTATTTGCTCTCCATAACTTACTTAGGTCCTTCCTCACCCTAGTCTGATTGAAAACCTACAAAACCAGCCAAAGATGGTTGATAACAAGAACATTCTTGACCAATTGGCTTCCTGGTTGAAGACTATTGCATGATAGTCCCATCAAAAGTAGTAAAATAGAAAACTGTTGGCTGACAGTACATAAACAAATCGGAATGGATTGTTTTGAATGAGTATTAATGATGGCCATTGTTGCCTTTGCCATCGATGTTGTTACATATCAGTGGTCATCCATTGTATTTGACTGACTGGCTTGTGGGCCAATCAGAATATGGGGGCGGGGCTTCACTGGTGTCGTGGATGGAGCTTTGCTCTGTGTACCAGGAAATAGCAAAACAAAACTAGTCGTTTTAACTAAACATTGATGTAAAAACTATTGAACATCGACCATAACCCATCGATGGTTTATAAACATCGATGGCCATCCCTAATGAGAATTGCATCAACTATTCAGATGGTCTAATTTCCAAACTAATTTGCATAAGGAATTTATTTGCTCTCCATAACTTACTTAGCTCTTTCCTCACCCTAGTCTGATTGAAAACCTACAAAGCCAGCCAAAGATGGTTGATAACAAGAACATTCTTGACCAATTGGCTTCCTGGTTGAAGATTATTGCATGATGGTCCCATCAAAAGTAGTAAAATAGAAAACTGTTGACTGACAGTACATAAACCAATCGTAATGGATTGTTTTGAATGAGTATTAATGATGGCCATTGTTGCCTTTGCCATCGATGTTACATATCAGTGGTCATCCATTGTATTTGACTGACTGGCCTGTGGGCCAATCACAATATGGGGGCGGGGCTTCAGTGGTGTCATGGGTGGAGCTTTGCTCTGTGTACCAGGAAATTGTAAAACAAAACTAGTCGTTTTAACTAAACATTGATGTAAAAACTATTGAACATCGACCATAACCCTTCAATGGTTTATAAACATCGATGGCCGATGGCCATCCCTAATGAGAATTGCATCAACCAATCAGATGGTCTAATTTCCAAACTAATTTGCATAATGAATTTATTTGCTCTCCATAACTTACTTAGGTCCTTCCTCACCCTAGTCTGATTGAAAACCTACAAAACCAGCCAAAGATGGTTGATAACAAGAACATTCTTGACCAATTGGCTACCTGGTTGAAGACTATTGCATGATGGTCCCATCAAAAGTAGTAAAATAGAAAACTGTTGGCTGACAGTACATAAACAAATCGGAATGGATTGTTTTGAATGAGTATAAATGATGGCCATTGTTGCCTTTGCCATCGATGTTGTTACATATCAGTGGTCATCCATTGTATTTGACTGACTGGCCTGTGGGCCAATTAGAATATGGGGGTGGGGCTTCACTGGTGTCGTGGGTGGAGCTTTGCTCTGTGTACCAGGAAATAGCAAAACGAAACTAGTCGTTTTAACTAAACATTGATGTAAAAACTATTAAACATCGACCATAACCCATCGATGGTTTATAAACATCGATGGCCGATGGCCATCCCTAATGAGAATAGCATCAACCAATCAGATGGTCTAATTTCCAAACTAATTTGCATAAGGCATTTATTTGCTCTCCATAACTTACTTAGGTCCTTCCTCACCCTAGTCTGATTGAAAACCTACAAAACCAGCCAAAGATGGTTGATAACAAGAACATTCTTGACCAATTGGCTTCCTGGTTGAAGACTATTGCATGATGGTCCCATCAAAAGTAGTAAAATAGAAAACTGTTGACTGACAGTACATAAACCAATCGGAATGGATTGTTTTGAATGAGTATTAATGATGGCCATTGTTGCCTTTGCCATCGATGTTACATATCAGTGGTCATCCATTGTATTTGACTGACTGGCCTGTGGGCCAATCAGAATATGGGGGCGGGCCTTCACTGGTGTCGTGGGTGGAGCTTTGCTCTGTGTACCAGGAAATAGCAAAACGAAACTAGTCGTTTTAACTAAACATTGATGTAAAAACTATTGAACATCGACCATAACCCATCGATGGTTTATAAACATCGATGGCCGATGGCCATCCCTAATGATAATTGCATCAACCAATCAGATGGTCTAATTTCCAAACTAATTTGCATAAGGCATTTATTTGCTCTCCATAACTTACTTAGGTCCTTCCTCACCCTAGTCTGATTGAAAACCTACAAAACCAGCCAAAGATGGATGATAACAAGAACATTCTTGACCAATTGGCTTCCTGGTTGAAGACTATTGCATGATAGTCCCATCAAAAGTAGTAAAATAGAAAACTGTTGGCTGACAGTACATAAACCAATCGTAATGGATTGTTTTGAATGAGTATTAATGATGGCCATTGTTGCCTTTGCCATCGATGTTACATATCAGTGGTCATCCATTGTATTTGACTGACTGGCCTGTGGGCCAATCACAATATGGGGGCGGGGCTACACTGGTGTCGTGGGTGGAGCTTTGCTCTGTGTACCAGGAAATTGTAAAACAAAACTAGTCGTTTTAACTAAACATTGATGTAAAAACTATTGAACATCGACCATAACCCATCAATGGTTTATAAACATCGATGGCCGATGGCCATCCCTAATGAGAATTGCATCAACCAATCAGATGGTCTAATTTCCAAACTAATTTGCATAAGGAATTTATTTGCTCTCCATAACTTACTTAGGTCCTTCCTCACCCTAGTCTGATTGAAAACCTACAAAACCAGCCAAAGATGGTTGATAACAAGAACATTCTTGACCAATTGGCTACCTGGTTGAAGACTATTGCATGATGGTCCCATCAAAAGTAGTAAAATAGAAAACTGTTGGCTGACAGTACATAAACAAATTGGAATGGATTGTTTTGAATGAGTATTAATGATGGCCATTGTTGCCTTTGCCATCGATGTTACATATCAGTGGTCATCCATTGTATTTGACTGACTGGCCTGTGGGCCAATCAGAATATGGGGGCGGGCCTTCACTGGTGTCGTGGGTGGAGCTTTGCTCTGTGTACCAGGAAATAGCAAAACGAAACTAGTCGTTTTAACTAAACATTGATGTAAAAACTATTGAACATCGACCATAACCCATCGATGGTTTATAAACATCGATGGCCGATGGCCATCCCTAATGATAATTGCATCAACCAATCAGATGGTCTAATTTCCAAACTAATTTGCATAAGGCATTTATTTGCTCTCCATAACTTACTTAGGTCCTTCCTCACCCTAGTCTGATTGAAAACCTACAAAACCAGCCAAAGATGGATGATAACAAGAACATTCTTGACCAATTGGCTTCCTGGTTGAAGACTATTGCATGATAGTCCCATCAAAAGTAGTAAAATAGAAAACTGTTGGCTGACAGTACATAAACCAATCGTAATGGATTGTTTTGAATGAGTATTAATGATGGCCATTGTTGCCTTTGCCATCGATGTTACATATCAGTGGTCATCCATTGTATTTGACTGACTGGCCTGTGGGCCAATCACAATATGGGGGCGGGGCTACACTGGTGTCGTGGGTGGAGCTTTGCTCTGTGTACCAGGAAATTGTAAAACAAAACTAGTCGTTTTAACTAAACATTGATGTAAAAACTATTGAACATCGACCATAACCCATCAATGGTTTATAAACATCGATGGCCGATGGCCATCCCTAATGAGAATTGCATCAACCAATCAGATGGTCTAATTTCCAAACTAATTTGCATAAGGAATTTATTTGCTCTCCATAACTTACTTAGGTCCTTCCTCACCCTAGTCTGATTGAAAACCTACAAAACCAGCCAAAGATGGTTGATAACAAGAACATTCTTGACCAATTGGCTACCTGGTTGAAGACTATTGCATGATGGTCCCATCAAAAGTAGTAAAATAGAAAACTGTTGGCTGACAGTACATAAACAAATTGGAATGGATTGTTTTGAATGAGTATTAATGATTGCCATTGTTGCCTTTGCCATCGATGTTGTTACATATCAGTGGTCATCCATTGTATTTGACTGACTGGCCTGTGGGCCAATCAGAATATGGGGGTGGGGCTTCACTGGTGTCGTGGGTGGAGCTTTGCTCTGTGTACCAGGAAATAGCAAAACAAAACTAGTCGTTTTAACTAAACATTGATGCAAAAACTATTGAACATCGACCATAACCCATCGATGGTTTATAAACATCGATGGCCGATGGCCATCCCTAATGAGAATTGCATCAACCATTCAGATGGTCTAATTCCCAAACTAATTTGCATAAGGAATTTATTTGCTCTCCATAACTTAATTAGCTCCTTCCTCACCCTAGTCTGATTGAAAACCTACAAAACCAGCCAAAGATGGTTGATAACAAGAACATTCTTGACCAATTGGCTTCCTGGTTGAAGATTATTGCATGATGGTCCCATCAAAAGTAGTAAAATAGAAAACTGTTGACTGACAGTACATAAACCAATCGTAATGGATTGTTTTGAATGAGTATTAATGATGGCCATTGTTGCCTTTGCCATCGATGTTACATATCAGTGGTCATCCATTGTATTTGACTGACTGGCCTGTGGGCCAATAACAATATGGGGGCGGGGCTTCACTGGTGTCGTGGGTGGAGCTTTGCTCTGTGTACCAGGAAAAAGTAAAACAAAACTAGTCGTTTTAACTAAACATTGATGTAAAAACTTTTGAACATCGACCATAACCCATCAATGGTTTATAAACATCGATGGCCGATGGCCATCCCTAATGAGAATTGCATCAACCAATCAGATGGTCTAATTTCCAAACTAATTTGCATAAGGCATTTATTTGCTCTCCATAACTTACTTAGGTCCTTCCTCACCCTAGTCTGATTGAAAACCTACAAAACCAGCCAAAGATGGTTGATAACAAGAACATTCTTGACCAATTGGCTTCCTGGTTGAAGACTATTGCATGATAGTCCCATCAAAAGTAGTAAAATAGAAAACTGTTGGCTGACAGTACATAAACAAATCGGAATGGATTGTTTTGAATGAGTATTAATGATGGCCATTGTTGCCTTTGCCATCGATGTTGTTACATATCAGTGGTCATCCATTGTATTTGACTGACTGGCCTGTGGGCCAATCAGAATATGGGGGCGGGGCTTCACTGGTGTCGTGGGTGGAGCTTTGCTCTGTGTACCAGGAAATAGCAAAACGAAACTAGTCGTTTTAACTAAACATTGATGTAAAAACTATTCAACATCGACCATAACCCATCGATGGTTTATAAACATCGATGGCCGATGGCCATCCCTAATGAGAATTGCATCAACCAATCAGATGGTCTAATTTCCAAACTAATTTGCATAAGGAATTTATTTGCTCTCCATAACTTACTTAGGTCCTTCCTCACCCTAGTCTGATTGAAAACCTACAAAACCAGCCAAAGATGGTTGATAACAAGAACATACTTGACCAATTGGCTTCCTGGTTGAAGATTATTGCATGATGGTCCCATCAAAAGTAGTAAAATGGAAAACTGTTGACTGACAGTACATAAACCAATCGTAATGGATTGTTTTGAATGAGTATTAATGATGGCCATTGTTGCCTTTGCCATCGATGTTACATATCAGTGGTCATCCATTGTATTTGACTGACTGGCCTGTGGGCCAATAACAATATGGGGGCGGGGCTTCACTGGTGTCGTGGGTGGAGCTTTGCTCTGTGTACCAGGAAAAAGTAAAACAAAACTAGTCGTTTTAACTAAACATTGATGTAAAAACTTTTGAACATCGACCATAACCCATCAATGGTTTATAAACATCGATGGCCGATGGCCATCCCTAATGAGAATTGCATCAACCAATCAGATGGTCTAATTTCCAAACTAATTTGCATAAGGCATTTATTTGCTCTCCATAACTTACTTAGGTCCTTCCTCACCCTAGTCTGATTGAAAACCTACAAAACCAGCCAAAGATGGTTGATAACAAGAACATTCTTGACCAATTGGCTTCCTGGTTGAAGACTATTGCATGATAGTCCCATCAAAAGTAGTAAAATAGAAAACTGTTGGCTGACAGTACATAAACAAATCGGAATGGATTGTTTTGAATGAGTATTAATGATGGCCATTGTTGCCTTTGCCATCGATGTTGTTACATATCAGTGGTCATCCATTGTATTTGACTGACTGGCCTGTGGGCCAATCAGAATATGGGGGCGGGGCTTCACTGGTGTCGTGGGTGGAGCTTTGCTCTGTGTACCAGGAAATAGCAAAACGAAACTAGTCGTTTTAACTAAACATTGATGTAAAAACTATTCAACATCGACCATAACCCATCGATGGTTTATAAACATCGATGGCCGATGGCCATCCCTAATGATAATTGCATCAACCAATCAGATGGTCTAATTTCCAAACTAATTTGCATAAGGAATTTATTTGCTCTCCATAACTTACTTAGGTCCTTCCTCACCCTAGTCTGATTGAAAACCTACAAAACCAGCCAAAGATGGTTGATAACAAGAACATACTTGACCAATTGGCTTCCTGGTTGAAGATTATTGCATGATGGTCCCATCAAAAGTAGTAAAATAGAAAACTGTTGACTGACAGTACATAAACCAATCGTAATGGATTGTTTTGAATGAGTATTAATGATGGCCATTGTTGCCTTTGCCATCGATGTTACATATCAGTGGTCATCCATTGTATTTGACTGACTGGCCTGTGGGCCAATAACAATATGGGGGCGGGGCTTCACTGGTGTCGTGGGTGGAGCTTTGCTCTGTGTACCAGGAAAAAGTAAAACAAAACTAGTCGTTTTAACTAAACATTGATGTAAAAACTATTGAACATCGACCATAACCCATCGATGGTTTATAAACATCGATGGCCGATGGCCATCCCTAATGAGAATTGCATCAACCAATCAGATGGTCTAATTTCCAAACTAATTTGCATAAGGAATTTATTTGCTCTCCATAACTTACTTAGGTCCTTCCTCACCCTAGTCTGATTGAAAACCTACAAAACCAGCCAAAGATGGTTGATAACAAGAACATTCTTGACCAATTGGCTACCTGGTTGAAGACTATTGCATGATGGTCCCATCAAAAGTAGTAAAATAGAAAACTGTTGGCTGACAGTACATAAACAAATTGGAATGGATTGTTTTGAATGAGTATTAATGATGGCCATTGTTGCCTTTGCCATCGATGTTACATATCAGTGGTCATCCATTGTATTTGACTGACTGGCCTGTGGGCCAATCAGAATATGGGGGCGGGCCTTCACTGGTGTCGTGGGTGGAGCTTTGCTCTGTGTACCAGGAAATAGCAAAACGAAACTAGTCGTTTTAACTAAACATTGATGTAAAAACTATTGAACATCGACCATAACCCATCGATGGTTTATAAACATCGATGGCCGATGGCCATCCCTAATGATAATTGCATCAACCAATCAGATGGTCTAATTTCCAAACTAATTTGCATAAGGCATTTATTTGCTCTCCATAACTTACTTAGGTCCTTCCTCACCCTAGTCTGATTGAAAACCTACAAAACCAGCCAAAGATGGATGATAACAAGAACATTCTTGACCAATTGGCTTCCTGGTTGAAGACTATTGCATGATAGTCCCATCAAAAGTAGTAAAATAGAAAACTGTTGGCTGACAGTACATAAACCAATCGTAATGGATTGTTTTGAATGAGTATTAATGATGGCCATTGTTGCCTTTGCCATCGATGTTACATATCAGTGGTCATCCATTGTATTTGACTGACTGGCCTGTGGGCCAATCACAATATGGGGGCGGGGCTACACTGGTGTCGTGGGTGGAGCTTTGCTCTGTGTACCAGGAAATTGTAAAACAAAACTAGTCGTTTTAACTAAACATTGATGTAAAAACTATTGAACATCGACCATAACCCATCAATGGTTTATAAACATCGATGGCCGATGGCCATCCCTAATGAGAATTGCATCAACCAATCAGATGGTCTAATTTCCAAACTAATTTGCATAAGGAATTTATTTGCTCTCCATAACTTACTTAGGTCCTTCCTCACCCTAGTCTGATTGAAAACCTACAAAACCAGCCAAAGATGGTTGATAACAAGAACATTCTTGACCAATTGGCTACCTGGTTGAAGACTATTGCATGATGGTCCCATCAAAAGTAGTAAAATAGAAAACTGTTGGCTGACAGTACATAAACAAATTGGAATGGATTGTTTTGAATGAGTATTAATGATTGCCATTGTTGCCTTTGCCATCGATGTTGTTACATATCAGTGGTCATCCATTGTATTTGACTGACTGGCCTGTGGGCCAATCAGAATATGGGGGTGGGGCTTCACTGGTGTCGTGGGTGGAGCTTTGCTCTGTGTACCAGGAAATAGCAAAACAAAACTAGTCGTTTTAACTAAACATTGATGCAAAAACTATTGAACATCGACCATAACCCATCGATGGTTTATAAACATCGATGGCCGATGGCCATCCCTAATGAGAATTGCATCAACCATTCAGATGGTCTAATTCCCAAACTAATTTGCATAAGGAATTTATTTGCTCTCCATAACTTAATTAGCTCCTTCCTCACCCTAGTCTGATTGAAAACCTACAAAACCAGCCAAAGATGGTTGATAACAAGAACATTCTTGACCAATTGGCTTCCTGGTTGAAGATTATTGCATGATGGTCCCATCAAAAGTAGTAAAATAGAAAACTGTTGACTGACAGTACATAAACCAATCGTAATGGATTGTTTTGAATGAGTATTAATGATGGCCATTGTTGCCTTTGCCATCGATGTTACATATCAGTGGTCATCCATTGTATTTGACTGACTGGCCTGTGGGCCAATAACAATATGGGGGCGGGGCTTCACTGGTGTCGTGGGTGGAGCTTTGCTCTGTGTACCAGGAAAAAGTAAAACAAAACTAGTCGTTTTAACTAAACATTGATGTAAAAACTTTTGAACATCGACCATAACCCATCAATGGTTTATAAACATCGATGGCCGATGGCCATCCCTAATGAGAATTGCATCAACCAATCAGATGGTCTAATTTCCAAACTAATTTGCATAAGGCATTTATTTGCTCTCCATAACTTACTTAGGTCCTTCCTCACCCTAGTCTGATTGAAAACCTACAAAACCAGCCAAAGATGGTTGATAACAAGAACATTCTTGACCAATTGGCTTCCTGGTTGAAGACTATTGCATGATAGTCCCATCAAAAGTAGTAAAATAGAAAACTGTTGGCTGACAGTACATAAACAAATCGGAATGGATTGTTTTGAATGAGTATTAATGATGGCCATTGTTGCCTTTGCCATCGATGTTGTTACATATCAGTGGTCATCCATTGTATTTGACTGACTGGCCTGTGGGCCAATCAGAATATGGGGGCGGGGCTTCACTGGTGTCGTGGGTGGAGCTTTGCTCTGTGTACCAGGAAATAGCAAAACGAAACTAGTCGTTTTAACTAAACATTGATGTAAAAACTATTCAACATCGACCATAACCCATCGATGGTTTATAAACATCGATGGCCGATGGCCATCCCTAATGAGAATTGCATCAACCAATCAGATGGTCTAATTTCCAAACTAATTTGCATAAGGAATTTATTTGCTCTCCATAACTTACTTAGGTCCTTCCTCACCCTAGTCTGATTGAAAACCTACAAAACCAGCCAAAGATGGTTGATAACAAGAACATACTTGACCAATTGGCTTCCTGGTTGAAGATTATTGCATGATGGTCCCATCAAAAGTAGTAAAATGGAAAACTGTTGACTGACAGTACATAAACCAATCGTAATGGATTGTTTTGAATGAGTATTAATGATGGCCATTGTTGCCTTTGCCATCGATGTTACATATCAGTGGTCATCCATTGTATTTGACTGACTGGCCTGTGGGCCAATAACAATATGGGGGCGGGGCTTCACTGGTGTCGTGGGTGGAGCTTTGCTCTGTGTACCAGGAAAAAGTAAAACAAAACTAGTCGTTTTAACTAAACATTGATGTAAAAACTTTTGAACATCGACCATAACCCATCAATGGTTTATAAACATCGATGGCCGATGGCCATCCCTAATGAGAATTGCATCAACCAATCAGATGGTCTAATTTCCAAACTAATTTGCATAAGGCATTTATTTGCTCTCCATAACTTACTTAGGTCCTTCCTCACCCTAGTCTGATTGAAAACCTACAAAACCAGCCAAAGATGGTTGATAACAAGAACATTCTTGACCAATTGGCTTCCTGGTTGAAGACTATTGCATGATAGTCCCATCAAAAGTAGTAAAATAGAAAACTGTTGGCTGACAGTACATAAACAAATCGGAATGGATTGTTTTGAATGAGTATTAATGATGGCCATTGTTGCCTTTGCCATCGATGTTGTTACATATCAGTGGTCATCCATTGTATTTGACTGACTGGCCTGTGGGCCAATCAGAATATGGGGGCGGGGCTTCACTGGTGTCGTGGGTGGAGCTTTGCTCTGTGTACCAGGAAATAGCAAAACGAAACTAGTCGTTTTAACTAAACATTGATGTAAAAACTATTCAACATCGACCATAACCCATCGATGGTTTATAAACATCGATGGCCGATGGCCATCCCTAATGATAATTGCATCAACCAATCAGATGGTCTAATTTCCAAACTAATTTGCATAAGGAATTTATTTGCTCTCCATAACTTACTTAGGTCCTTCCTCACCCTAGTCTGATTGAAAACCTACAAAACCAGCCAAAGATGGTTGATAACAAGAACATACTTGACCAATTGGCTTCCTGGTTGAAGATTATTGCATGATGGTCCCATCAAAAGTAGTAAAATAGAAAACTGTTGACTGACAGTACATAAACCAATCGTAATGGATTGTTTTGAATGAGTATTAATGATGGCCATTGTTGCCTTTGCCATCGATGTTACATATCAGTGGTCATCCATTGTATTTGACTGACTGGCCTGTGGGCCAATAACAATATGGGGGCGGGGCTTCACTGGTGTCGTGGGTGGAGCTTTGCTCTGTGTACCAGGAAAAAGTAAAACAAAACTAGTCGTTTTAACTAAACATTGATGTAAAAACTATTGAACATCGACCATAACCCATCGATGGTTTATAAACATCGATGGCCGATGGCCATCCCTAATGAGAATTGCATCAACCAATCAGATGGTCTAATTTCCAAACTAATTTGCATAAGGCATTTATTTGCTCTCCATAACTTACTTAGGTCCTTCCTCACCCTAGTCTGATTGAAAACCTACAAAGCCAGCAAAAGATGGTTGATAACAAGAACATTCTTGACCAATTGGTTTCCTGGTTGAAGACTATTGCATGATAGTCCCATCAAAAGTAGTAAAATAGAAAACTGTTGGCTGACAGTACATAAACAAATTTGAATGGATTGTTTTGAATGAGTATTAATGATGGCCATTGTTGCCTTTGCCATCGATGTTGTTACATATCAGTGGTCATCCATTGTATTTGACTGACTGGCTTGTGGGCCAATCAGAATATGGGGGCGGGGCTTCACTGGTGTCGTGGATGGAGCTTTGCTCTGTGTACCAGGAAATAGCAAAACAAAACAAGTCGTTTTAACTAAACATTGATGTAAAAACTATTGAACATCGACCATAACCCATCGATGGTTTATAAACATCGATGGCCGATGGCCATCCCTCATGAGAATTGCATCAACCATTCAGATGGTCTAATTTCCAAACTAATTTGCATAAGGAATTTATTTGCTCTCCATAACTTACTTAGCTCTTTCCTCACCCTAGTCTGATTGAAAACCTACAAAACCAGCCAAAGATGGTTGATAACAAGAACATTCTTGACCAATTGGCTTCCTGGTTGAAGATTATTGCATGATGGTCCCATCAAAAGTAGTAAAATAGAAAACTGTTGACTGACAGTACATAAACCAATCGTAATGGATTGTTTTGAATGAGTATTAATGATGGCCATTGTTGCCTTTGCCATCGATGTTACATATCAGTGGTCATCCATTGTATTTGACTGACTGGCCTGTGGGCCAATCACAATATGGGGGCGGGGCTTCACTGGTGTCGTGGGTGGAGCTTTGCTCTGTGTACCAGGAAATTGTAAAACAAAACTAGTCGTTTTAACTAAACATTGATGTAAAAACTATTGAACATCGACCATAACCCATCAATGGTTTATAAACATCGATGGCCGATGGCCATCCCTAATGAGAATTGCATCAACCAATCAGATGGTCTAATTTCCAAACTAATTTGCATAAGGAATTTATTTGCTCTCCATAACTTACTTAGGTCCTTCCTCACCCTAGTCTGATTTAAAACCTACAAAACCAGCCAAAGATGGTTGATAACAAGAACATTCTTGACCAGTTGGCTACCTGGTTGAAGACTATTGCATGATGGTCCCATCAAAAGTAGTAAAATAGAAAACTGTTGGCTGACAGTACATAAACAAATTGGAATGGATTGTTTTGAATGAGTATTAATGATTGCCATTGTTGCCTTTGCCATCGATGTTGTTACATATCAGTGGTCATCCATTGTATTTGACTGACTGGCCTGTGGGCCAATCAGAATATGGGGGTGGGGCTTCACTGGTGTCGTGGGTGGAGCTTTGCTCTGTGTACCAGGAAATAGCAAAACGAAACTAGTCGTTTTAACTAAACATTGATGTAAAAACTATTGAACATCGACCATAACCCATCGATGGTTCATAAACATCGATGGCCGATGGCCATCCCTAATGAGCATTGCATCAACCAATCAGATGGTCTAATTTCCAAACTAATTTGCATAAGGAATTTATTTGCTCTCCATAACTTACTTAGGTCCTTCCTCACCCTAGTCTGATTGAAAACCTACAAAACCAGCCAAAGATGGTTGATAACATGAACATTCTTGACCAATTGGCTTCCTGGTTGAAGACTATTGCATGATGGTCCCATCTAAAGTAGTAAAATAGAAAACTGTTGGCTGACAGTACATAAACAAATCGGAATGGATTGTTTTGAATGAGTATTAATGATTGCCATTGTTGCCTTTGCCATCAATGTTGTTACATATCAGTGGTCATCCATTGTATTTGACTGACTGGCCTGTGGGCCAATCAGAATATGGGGGTGGGGCTTCACTGGTGTCGTGGGTGGAGCTTTGCTCTGTGTACCAGGAAATAGCAAAACGAAACTAGTCGTTTTAACTAAACATTGATGTAAAAACTATTGAACATCGACCATAACCCATCGATGGTTTATTAACATCGATGGTCGTTGGCCATCCCTAATGAGAATTGCATCAACAAATCAGATGGTCTAATTTCCAAACTAATTTGCATAAGGAATTTATTTGCTCTCCATAACTTACTTAGGTCCTTCCTCACCCTAGTCTGATTGAAAACCTACAAAACCAGCCAAAGATGGTTGATAACAAGATCATTCTTGACCAATTGGCTTCCTGGTTGAAGACTATTGTATGATGGTCCCATCAAAAGTAGTAAAATAGAAAACTGTTGACTGACAGTACATAAACCAATTGGAATGGATTGTTTTGAATGAGTATTAATGATGGCCATTGTTGCCTTTGCCATCGATGTTACATATCAGTGGTTATCCATTGTATTTGACTGACTGGCCTGTGGGCCAATCAGAATATGGGGGCGGGGCTTCACTGGTGTCGTGGGTGGAGCTTTGCTCTGTGTACCAGGAAATAGCAAAACGAAACTAGTCGTTTCAACTAAACATTGATGTAAAAACTATTGAACCTCGACCGTAACCCATCGATGGTTTAAAAACATCGATGGTCGATGGCCATCCCTAATGAGAATTGCATCAACCAATCAGATGGTCTAATTTCCAAACTAATTTGCATAAGGAATTTATTTGCTCTCCATAACTTACTTAGGTCCTTCCTCACCCTAGTCTGATTGAAAATCTACAAAACCAGCCAAATATGGTTGATAACAAGAACATTCTTGACCAATTGGCTTCCTGGTTGAAGACTATTGCATGATGGTCCCATCAAAAGTAGTAAAATAGAAAACTGTTGGCTGACAGTACATAATCAAATCGGAATGGATTGTTTTGAATGAGTATTAATGATGGCCATTGTTGCCTTTGCCATCGATGTTGTTACATATCAGTGGTCATCCATTGTATTTGACTGACTGGCCTGTGGGCCAGTCAGAATATGCGGGCGGGGCTTCACTGGTGTCGTGGGTGGAGCTTTGCTCTGTGTACCAGGAAATAGCAAAACGAAACTAGTCATTTTAACTAAACATTGATGTAAAAACAATTGAAACTCGACCATAACCCATCGATGGCTTAAAAACATCGATGGTCGATGGCCATCCCTAATGAGAATTGCATCAACCAATCAGATGGTCTAATTTCCAAACTAATTTGCATAAGGAATTTATTTGCTCTCCATAACTTACTTAGGTCCTTCCTCACCCTAGTCTGATTGAAAACCTACAAAACCAGCCAAAGATGGTTGATAACAAGAACATTCTTGACCAATTGGCTACCTGGTTGAAGACTATTGCATGATGGTCCCATCAAAAGTAGTAAAATAGAAAACTGTTGGCTGACAGTACATAAACAAATTGGAATGGATTGTTTTGAATGAGTATTAATGATTGCCATTGTTGCCTTTGCCATCGATGTTGTTACATATCAGTGGTCATCCATTGTATTTGACTGACTGGCCTGTGGGCCAATCAGAATATGGGGGTGGGGCTTCACTGGTGTCGTGGGTGGAGCTTTGCTCTGTGTACCAGGAAAAAGTAAAACAAAACTAGTCGTTTTAACTAAACATTGATGTAAAAACTATTGAACATCGACCATAACCCATCAATGGTTTATAAACATCGATGGCCGATGGCCATCCCTAATGAGAATTGCATCAACCAATCAGATGGTCTAATTTCCAAACTAATTTGCATAAGGCATTTATTTGCTCTCCATAACTTACTTAGGTCCTTCCTCACCCTAGTCTGATTGAAAACCAACAAAACCAGCCAAAGATGGTTGATAACAAGAACATTCTTGACCAATTGGCTTCCTGGTTGAAGACTATTGCATGATAGTCCCATCAAAAGTAGTAAAATAGAAAACTGTTGGCTGACAGTACATAAACAAATCGGAATGGATTGTTTTGAATGAGTATTAATGATGGCCATTGTTGCCTTTGCCATCGATGTTGTTACATATCAGTGGTCATCCATTGTATTTGACTGACTGGCCTGTGGGCCAATCAGAATATGGGGGCGGGGCTTCACTGGTGTCGTGGGTGGTTCTTTGCTCTGTGTACCAGGAAATAGCAAAACGAAACTAGTCGTTTTAACTAAACATTGATGTAAAAACTATTGAACATCGACCATAACCCATCGATGGTTTATAAACATCGATGGCCGATGGCCATCCCTAATGAGAATTGCATCAACCAATCAGATGGTCTAATTTCCAAACTAATTTGCATAAGGAATTTATTTGCTCTCCATAACTTACTTAGGTCCTTCCTCACCCTAGTCTGATTGAAAACCTACAAAACCAGCCAAAGATGGTTGATAACCTGAACATTCTTGACCAATTGGCTTCCTGGTTGAAGACTATTGCATGATGGTCCCATCAAAAGTAGTAAAATAGAAAACTGTTGGCTGACAGTACATAAACAAATCGGAATGGATTGTTTTGAATGAGTATTAATGATTGCCATTGTTGCCTTTGCCATTGATGTTGTTACATATCAGTGGTCATCCATTGTATTTGACTGACTGGCCTGTGGGCCAATCAGAATATGGGGGTGGGGCTTCACTGGTGTCGTGGGTGGAGCTTTGCTCTGTGTACCAGGAAATAGCAAAACGAAACTAGTCGTTTTAACTAAACATTGATGTAAAAACTATTGAACATCGACCATAACCCATTGATGGTTTATTAACATCGATGGTCGTTGGCCATCCCTAATGAGAATTGCATCAACAAATCAGATGGTCTAATTTCCAAACTAATTTGCATAAGGAATTTATTTGCTCTCCATAACTTACTTAGGTCCTTCCTCACCCTAGTCTGATTGAAAACCTACAAAACCAGCCAAAGATGGTTGATAACAAGATCATTCTTGACCAATTGGCTTCCTGGTTGAAGACTATTGCATGATGGTCCCATCAAAAGTAGTAAAATAGAAAACTGTTGACTGACAGTACATAAACCAATTGGAATGGATTGTTTTGAATGAGTATTAATGATGGCCATTGTTACCTTTGCCATCGATGTTACATATCAGTGGTTATCCATTGTATTTGACTGACTGGCCTGTGGGCCAATCAGAATATGGGGGCGGGGCTTCACTGGTGTCGTGGGTGGAGCTTTGCTCTGTGTACCAGGAAATAGCAAAACGAAACTAGTAATTTTAACTAAACATTGATGTAAAAACTATTGAACCTCGACCATAACCCATCGATGGTTTAAAAACATCGATGGTCGATGGCCATCCCTAATGAGAATTGCATCAACCAATCAGATGGTCTAATTTCCAAACTAATTTGCATAAGGAATTTATTTGCTCTCCATAACTTACTTAGGTCCTTCCTCACCCTAGTCTGATTGAAAATCTACAAAACCAGCCAAATATGGTTGATAACAAGAACATTCTTGACCAATTGGCTTCCTGGTTGAAGACTATTGCATGATGGTCCCATCAAAAGTAGTTAAATAGAAAACTGTTGGCTGACAGTACATAAACAAATCGGAATGGATTGTTTTGAATGAGTATTAATGATGGCCATTGTTGCCTTTGCCATCGATGTTGTTACATATCAGTGGTCATCCATTGTATTTGACTGACTGGCCTGTGGGCCAGTCAGAATATGCGGGCGGGGCTTCACTGGTGTCGTGGGTGGAGCTTTGCTCTGTGTACCAGGAAATAGCAAAACGAAACTAGTCATTTTAACTAAACATTGATGTAAAAACAATTGAACCTCGACCATAACCCATTGATGGCTTAAAAACATCGATGGTCGATGGCCATCCCTAATGAGAATTGCATCAACCAATCAGATGGTCTAATTTCCAAACTAATTTGCATAAGGAATTTATTTGCTCTCCATAACTTACTTAGGTCCTTCCTCACCCTAGTCTGATTGAAAACCTACAAAACCAGCCAAAGATGGTTGATAACAAGAAAATTCTTGACCAATTGGCTTCCTGGGTGAAGACTATTGCATGATGGTCCCATCAAAAGTAGTAAAATAGAAAACTGTTGACTGACAGTACATAAACCAATCAGAATGGATTGTTTTGAATGAGTATTAATGATGGCCATTGTTGCCTTTGCCATCGATGTTACATATCAGTGGTCGTCCATTGTATTTGACTGACTGGCCTGTGGGCCAATCACAATATGGGGGCGGGGCTTCACTGGTGTCGTGGGTGGAGCTTTGCTCTGTGTACCAGGAAATAGTAAAACAAAACTAGTCGTTTTAACTAAACATTGAAGTAAAAACTATTGAACATCGACCAGAACCCATCGATGGTTTATAAACATCGATGGCCGATGGCCATCCCTAATGAGAATTGCATCAACCAATCAGATGGTCTAATTTCCAAACTAATTTGCATAAGGCATTTATTTGCTCTCCATAACTTACTTAGGTCCTTCCTCACCCAAGTCTGATTGAAAACCTACAAAACCAGCCAAAGATGGTTGATAACAAGAACATTCTTGACCAATTGGCTTCCTGGTTGAAGACTATTGCATGATGGTCCCATCAAAAGTAGTAAAATAGAAAACTGTTGGCTGACAGTACATAAACAAATCGGAATGGATTGTTTTGAATGAGTATTAATGATGGCCATTGTTGCCTTTGCCATCGATGTTGTTACATATCAGTGGTCATCCATTGTATTTGACTGACTGGCCTGTGGGCCAATCAGAATATGGGGGCGGGGCTTCACTGGTGTCGTGGGTGGTTCTTTGCTCTGTGTACCAGGAAATAGCAAAACGAAACTAGTCGTTTTAACTAAACATTGATGTAAAAACTATTGAACATCGACCATAACCCATCGATGGTTTATAAACATCGATGGCCGATGGCCATCCCTAATGAGAATTGCATCAACCAATCAGATGGTCTAATTTCCAAACTAATTTGCATAAGGAATTTATTTGCTCTCCATAACTTACTTAGGTCCTTCCTCACCCTAGTCTGATTGAAAACCTACAAAACCAGCCAAAGATGGTTGATAACCTGAACATTCTTGACCAATTGCCTTCCTGGTTGAAGACTATTGCATGATGGTCCCATCAAAAGTAGTAAAATAGAAAACTGTTGGCTGACAGTACATAAACAAATCGGAATGGATTGTTTTGAATGAGTATTAATGATTGCCATTGTTGCCTTTGCCATTGATGTTGTTACATATCAGTGGTCATCCATTGTATTTGACTGACTGGCCTGTGGGCCAATCAGAATATGGGGGTGGGGCTTCACTGGTGTCGTGGGTGGAGCTTTGCTCTGTGTACCAGGAAATAGCAAAACGAAACTAGTCGTTTTAACTAAACATTGATGTAAAAACTATTGAACCTCGACCATAACCCATCGATGGTTTAAAAACATCGATGGTCGATGGCCATCCCTAATGAGAATTGCATCAACCAATCAGATGGTCTAATTTCCAAACTAATTTGCATAAGGAATTTATTTGCTCTCCATAACTTACTTAGGTCCTTCCTCACCCTAGTCTGATTGAAAATCTACAAAACCAGCCAAATATGGTTGATAACAAGAACATTCTTGACCAATTGGCTTCCTGGTTGAAGACTATTGCATGATGGTCCCATCAAAAGTAGTAAAATAGAAAACTGTTGGCTGACAGTACATAAACAAATCGGAATGGATTGTTTTGAATGAGTATTAATGATGGCCATTGTTGCCTTTGCCATCGATGTTGTTACATATCAGTGGTCATCCATTGTATTTGACTGACTGGCCTGTGGGCCAGTCAGAATATGCGGGCGGGGCTTCACTGGTGTCGTGGGTGGAGCTTTGCTCTGTGTACCAGGAAATAGCAAAACGAAACTAGTCATTTTAACTAAACATTGATGTAAAAACAATTGAACCTCGACCATAACCCATCGATGGCTTAAAAACATCGATGGTCGATGGCCATCCCTAATGAGAATTGCATCAACCAATCAGATGGTCTAATTTCCAAACTAATTTGCATAAGGAATTTATTTGCTCTCCATAACTTACTTAGGTCCTTCCTCACCCTAGTCTGATTGAAAACCTACAAAACCAGCCAAATATGGTTGATAACAAGAACATTCTTGACCAATTGGCTTCCTGGGTGAAGACTATTGCATGATGGTCCCATCAAAAGTAGTAAAATAGAAAACTGTTGACTGACAGTACATAAACCAATCAGAATGGATTGTTTTGAATGAGTATTAATGATGGCCATTGTTGCCTTTGCCATCGATGTTACATATCAGTGGTCGTCCATTGTATTTGACTGACTGGCCTGTGGGCCAATCACAATATGGGGGCGGGGCTTCACTGGTGTCGTGGGTGGAGCTTTGCTCTGTGTACCAGGAAATAGTAAAACAAAACTAGTCGTTTTAACTAAACATTGATGTAAAAACTATTGAACATCGACCATAACCCATCGATGGTTTATAAACATCGATGGCCGATGGCCATCCCTAATGAGAATTGCATCAACCAATCAGATGGTCTAATTTCCAAACTAATTTGCATAAGGCATTTATTTGCTCTCCATAACTTACTTAGGTCCTTCCTCACCCAAGTCTGATTGAAAACCTACAAAACCAGCCAAAGATGGTTGATAACAAGAACATTCTTGACCAATTGGCTTCCTGGTTGAAGACTATTGCATGATGGTCCCATCAAAAGTAGTAAAATAGAAAACTGTTGGCTGACAGTACATAAACAAATCGGAATGGATTGTTTTGAATGAGTATTAATGATGGCCATTGTTGCCTTTGCCATCGATGTTGTTACATATCAGTGGTCATCCATTGTATTTGACTGACTGGCCTGTGGGCCAATCAGAATATGGGGGCGGGGCTTCACTGGTGTCGTGGGTGGAGCTTTGCTCTGTGTACCAGGAAATAGCAAAACGAAACTAGTCGTTTTAACTAAACATTGATGTAAAAACTATTGAACATCGACCATAACCCATCGATGGTTTATAAACATCGATGGCCGATGGCCATCCCTAATGAGAATTGCATCAACCAATCAGATGGTCTAATTTCCAAACTAATTTGCATAAGGCATTTATTTGCTCTCCATAACTTACTTAGGTCCTTCCTCACCCTAGTCTGATTGAAAACCTACAAAACCAGCCAAAGATGGTTGATAACAAGAACATTCTTGACCAATTGGCTTCCTGGTTGAAGACTATTGCATGATGGTCCCATCAAAAGTAGTAAAATAGAAAACTGTTGGCTGACAGTACATAAACAAATCGGAATGGATTGTTTTGAATGAGTATTAATGATGGCCATTGTTGCCTTTGCCATCGATGTTGTTACATATCAGTGGTCATCCATTGTATTTGACTGACTGGCCTGTGGGCCAATCAGAATATGGGGGCGGGGCTTCACTGGTGTCGTGGGTGGAGCTTTGCTCTGTGTACCAGGAAATAGCAAAACGAAATTAGTCGTTTTAACTAAACATTGATGTAAAAACTATTGAACATCGACCATAACCCATTGATGGTTTATAAACATCGATGGCCGATGGCCATCCCTAATGAGAATTGCATCAACCAATCAGATGGTCTAATTTCCAAACTAATTTGCATAAGGAATTTATTTGCTCTCCATAACTTACTTAGGTCCTTCCTCACCCTAGTCTGATTGAAAACCTACAAAACCAGCCAAAGATGGTTGATAACCTGAACATTCTTGACCATTTGGCTTCCTGGTTGAAGACTATTGCATGATGGTCCCATCAAAAGTAGTAAAATAGAAAACTGTTGGCTGACAGTACATAAACAAATCGGAATGGATTGTTTTGAATGAGTATTAATGATTGCCATTGTTGCCTTTGCCATCGATGTTGTTACATATCAGTGGTCATCCATTGTATTTGACTGACTGGCCTGTGGGCCAATCAGAATATGGGGGTGGGGCTTCACTGGTGTCGTGGGTGGAGCTTTGCTCTGTGTACCAGGAAATAGCAAAACGAAACTAGTCGTTTTAACTAAACATTGATGTAAAAACTATTGAACATCGACCATAACCCATTGATGGTTTATTAACATCGATGGTCGTTGGCCATCCCTAATGAGAATTGCATCAACAAATCAGATGGTCTAATTTCCAAACTAATTTGCATAAGGAATTTATTTGCTCTCCATAACTTACTTAGGTCCTTCCTCACCCTAGTCTGATTGAAAACCTACAAAACCAGCCAAAGATGGTTGATAACAAGATCATTCTTGACCAATTGGCTTCCTGGTTGAAGACTATTGCATGATGGTCCCATCAAAAGTAGTAAAATAGAAAACTGTTGACTGACAGTACATAAACCAATTGGAATGGATTGTTTTGATTGAGTATTAATGATGGCCATTGTTACCTTTGCCATCGATGTTACATATCAGTGGTTATCCATTGTATTTGACTGACTGGCCTGTGGGCCAATCAGAATATGGGGGCGGGGCTTCACTGGTGTCGTGGGTGGAGCTTTGCTCTGTGTACCAGGAAATAGCAAAACGAAACTAGTCATTTTAACTAAACATTGATGTAAAAACTATTGAACCTCGACCATAACCCATCGATGGTTTAAAAACATCGATGGTCGATGGCCATCCCTAATGAGAATTGCATCAACCAATCAGATGGTCTAATTTCCAAACTAATTTGCATAAGGAATTTATTTGCTCTCCATAACTTACTTAGGTCCTTCCTCGCCCTAGTCTGATTGAAAATCTACAAAACCAGCCAAATATGGTTGATAACAAGAACATTCTTGACCAATTGGCTTCCTGGTTGAAGACTATTGCATGATGGTCCCATCAAAAGTAGTAAAATAGAAAACTGTTGGCTGACAGTACATAAACAAATCGGAATGGATTGTTTTGAATGAGTATTAATGATGGCCATTGTTGCCTTTGCCATCGATGTTGTTACATATCAGTGGTCATCCATTGTATTTGACTGACTGGCCTGTGGGCCAGTCAGAATATGCGGGCGGGGCTTCACTGGTGTCGTGGGTGGAGCTTTGCTCTGTGTACCAGGAAATAGCAAAACGAAACTAGTCATTTTAACTAAACATTGATGTAAAAACAATTGAACCTCGACCATAACCCATCGATGGCTTAAAAACATCGATGGTCGATGGCCATCCCTAATGAGAATTGCATCAACCAATCAGATGGTCTAATTTCCAAACTAATTTGCATAAGGAATTTATTTGCTCTCCATAACTTACTTAGGTCCTTCCTCACCCTAGTCTGATTGAAAACCTACAAAACCAGCCAAAGATGGTTGATAACAAGAACATTCTTGACCAATTGGCTTCCTGGGTGAAGACTATTGCATGATGGTCCCATCAAAAGTAGTAAAATAGAAAACTGTTGACTGACAGTACATAAACCAATCAGAATGGGTTGTTTTGAATGAGTATTAATGATGGCCATTGTTGCCTTTGCCATCGATGTTACATATCAGTGGTCGTCCATTGTATTTGACTGACTGGCCTGTGGGCCAATCACAATATGGGGGCGGGGCTTCACTGGTGTCGTGGGTGGAGCTTTGCTCTGTGTACCAGGAAATAGTAAAACAAAACTAGTCGTTTTAACTAAACATTGATGTAAAAACTATTGAACATCGACCATAACCCATCGATGGTTTATAAACATCGATGGCCGATGGCCATCCCTAATGAGAATTGCATCAACCAATCAGATGGTCTAATTTCCAAACTAATTTGCATAAGGCATTTATTTGCTCTCCATAACTTACTTAGGTCCTTCCTCACCCTAGTCTGATTGAAAACCTACAAAACCAGCCAAAGATGGTTGATAACAAGAACATTCTTGACCAATTGGCTTCCTGGTTGAAGACTATTGCATGATAGTCCCATCAAAAGTAGTAAAATAGAAAACTGTTGGCTGACAGTACATAAACAAATCGGAATGGATTGTTTTGAATGAGTATTAATGATGGCCATTGTTGCCTTTGCCATCGATGTTGTTACATATCAGTGGTCATCCATTGTATTTGACTGACTGGCCTGTGGGCCAATCAGAATATGGAGGCGGGGCTTCACTGGTGTCGTGGGTGGAGCTTTGCTCTGTGTACCAGGAAATAGTAAAACAAAACTAGTCGTTTTAACTAAACATTGATGTAAAAACTATTGAACATCGACCAGAACCCATCGATGGTTTATAAACATCGATGGCCGATGGCCATCCCTAATGAGAATTGCATCAACCAATCAGATGGTCTAATTTCCAAACTAATTTGCATAAGGCATTTATTTGCTCTCCATAACTTACTTAGGTCCTTCCTCACCCTAGTCTGATTGAAAACCTACAAAACCAGCCAAAGATGGTTGATAACAAGAACATTCTTGACCAATTGGCTTCCTGGTTGAAGACTATTGCATGATGGTCCCATCAAAAGTAGTAAAATAGAAAACTGTTGACTGACAGTACATAAACCAATCGGAATGGATTGTTTTGAATGAGTATTAATGATGGCCATTGTTGCCTTTGCCATCGATGTTACATATCAGTGGTTATCCATTGTATTTGACTGACTGGCCTGTGGGCCAATCACAATATGGGGGCGGGGCTTCACTGGTGTCGTGGGTGGAGCTTTGCTCTGTGTACCAGGAAATAGCAAAACAAAACTAGTCGTTTTTACTAAACATTGATGTAAAAACTATTGAACATCGACCATAACCCATCGATGGTTTATAAACATCGATGGCCGATGGCCATCCCTAATGAGAATTGCATCAACCAATCAGATGGTCTAATTTCCAAACTAATTTGCATAAGGCATTTATTTGCTCTCCATAACTTACTTAGGTCCTTCCTCACCCTAGTCTGATTGAAAACCTACAAAACAAGCCAAAGATGGTTGATAACAAGAACATTCTTGACCAATTGGCTTCCTGGTTGAAGATTATTGCATGATGGTCCCATCAAAAGTAGTAAAATAGAAAACTGTTGACTGACAGTACATAAACAAATCAGAATGGATTGTTTTGAATGAGTATTAATGATGGCCATTGTTGCCTTTGCCATCGATGTTGTTACATATCAGTGGTTATCCATTGTATTTGACTGACTGGCCTGTGGGCCAATCAGAATATGGGGGTGGGGCTTCACTGGTGTCGTGGATGGAGCTTTTCTCTGTGTACCAGGAAATAGCAAAACAAAACTAGTCATTTTAACTAAACATTGATGTAAAAACTATTGAACATCGACCATAACCCATCGATGGTTTATAAACATCGATGGCCGATGGCCATCCCTAATGAGAATTGCATCAACCATTCAGATGGTCTAATTTCCAAACTAATTTCATAAGGAATTTATTTGCTCTCCATAACTTACTTAGCTCCTTCCTCACCCTAGTCTGATTGAAAACCTACAAAACCAGCCAAAGATGGTTGATAACAAGAACATTCTTGACCAATTGGCTTCCTGGTTGAAGACTATTGCATGATAGTCCCATCAAAAGTAGTAAAATAGAAAACTGTTGGCTGACAGTACATAAACAAATCGGAATGGATTGTTTTGAATGAGTATTAATGATGGCCATTGTTGCCTTTGCCATCGATGTTGTTATATATCAGTGGTCATCCATTGTATTTGACTGACTGGCCTGTGGGCCAATCAGAATATGGGGGCGGGGCTTCACTGGTGTCGTGGGTGGAGCTTTGCTCTGTGTACCAGGAAATAGTAAAACAAAACTAGTCGTTTTAACTAAACATTGATGTAAAAACTATTGAACATCGACCATAACCCATCGATGGTTTATAAACATCGATGGCCGATGGCCATCCCTAATGAGAATTGCATCAACCAATCAGATGGTCTAATTTCCAAACTAATTTGCATAAGGCATTTATTTGCTCTCCATAACTTACTTAGGTCCTTCCTCACCCTAGTCTGATTGAAAACCTACAAAACCAGCCAAAGATGGTTGATAACAAGAACATTCTTGACCAATTGGCTTCCTGGTTGAAGACTATTGCATGATGGTCCCATCAAAAGTAGTAAAATAGAAAACTGTTGGCTGACAGTACATAAACAAATCGGAATGGATTGTTTTGAATGAGTATTAATGATGGCCATTGTTGCCTTTGCCATCGATGTTGTTACATATCAGTGGTCATCCATTGTATTTGACTGACTGGCCTGTGGGCCAATCAGAATATGGGGGCGGGGCTTCACTGGTGTCGTGGGTGGAGCTTTGCTCTGTGTACCAGGAAATAGCAAAACGAAACTAGTCGTTTTAACTAAACATTGATGTAAAAACTATTGAACATCGACCATAACCCATTGATGGTTTATAAACATCGATGGCCGATGGCCATCCCTAATGAGAATTGCATCAACCAATCAGATGGTCTAATTTCCAAACTAATTTGCATAAGGAATTTATTTGCTCTCCATAACTTACTTAGGTCCTTCCTCACCCTAGTCTGATTGAAAACCTACAAAACCAGCCAAAGATGGTTGATAACCTGAACATTCTTGACCATTTGGCTTCCTGGTTGAAGACTATTGCATGATGGTCCCATCAAAAGTAGTAAAATAGAAAACTGTTGG
Organism: Crinia signifera; assembly: GCF_055691185.1. Lineage (NCBI taxonomy): Eukaryota > Metazoa > Chordata > Amphibia > Anura > Myobatrachidae > Crinia > Crinia signifera. Next base: position 86,366,446 of record NC_139224.1, on the reverse strand, counting down.
CTGACAGTACATAAACAAATCGGAATGGATTGTTTTGAATGAGTATTAATGATTGCCATTGTTGCCTTTGCCATCGATGTTGTTACATATCAGTGGTCATCCATTGTATTTGACTGACTGGCCTGTGGGCCAATCAGAATATGGGGGTGGGGCTTCACTGGTGTCGTGGGTGGAGCTTTGCTCTGTGTACCAGGAAATAGCAAAACGAAACTAGTCGTTTTAACTAAACATTGATGTAAAAACTATTGAACATCGACCATAACCCATTGATGGTTTATTAACATCGATGGTCGTTGGCCATCCCTAATGAGAATTGCATCAACAAATCAGATGGTCTAATTTCCAAACTAATTTGCATAAGGAATTTATTTGCTCTCCATAACTTACTTAGGTCCTTCCTCACCCTAGTCTGATTGAAAACCTACAAAACCAGCCAAAGATGGTTGATAACAAGATCATTCTTGACCAATTGGCTTCCTGGTTGAAGACTATTGCATGATGGTCCCATCAAAAGTAGTAAAATAGAAAACTGTTGACTGACAGTACATAAACCAATTGGAATGGATTGTTTTGATTGAGTATTAATGATGGCCATTGTTACCTTTGCCATCGATGTTACATATCAGTGGTTATCCATTGTATTTGACTGACTGGCCTGTGGGCCAATCAGAATATGGGGGCGGGGCTTCACTGGTGTCGTGGGTGGAGCTTTGCTCTGTGTACCAGGAAATAGCAAAACGAAACTAGTCATTTTAACTAAACATTGATGTAAAAACTATTGAACCTCGACCATAACCCATCGATGGTTTAAAAACATCGATGGTCGATGGCCATCCCTAATGAGAATTGCATCAACCAATCAGATGGTCTAATTTCCAAACTAATTTGCATAAGGAATTTATTTGCTCTCCATAACTTACTTAGGTCCTTCCTCGCCCTAGTCTGATTGAAAATCTACAAAACCAGCCAAATATGGTTGATAACAAGAACATTCTTGACCAATTGGCTTCCTGGTTGAAGACTATTGCATGATGGTCCCATCAAAAGTAGTAAAATAGAAAACTGTTGGCTGACAGTACATAAACAAATCGGAATGGATTGTTTTGAATGAGTATTAATGATGGCCATTGTTGCCTTTGCCATCGATGTTGTTACATATCAGTGGTCATCCATTGTATTTGACTGACTGGCCTGTGGGCCAGTCAGAATATGCGGGCGGGGCTTCACTGGTGTCGTGGGTGGAGCTTTGCTCTGTGTACCAGGAAATAGCAAAACGAAACTAGTCATTTTAACTAAACATTGATGTAAAAACAATTGAACCTCGACCATAACCCATCGATGGCTTAAAAACATCGATGGTCGATGGCCATCCCTAATGAGAATTGCATCAACCAATCAGATGGTCTAATTTCCAAACTAATTTGCATAAGGAATTTATTTGCTCTCCATAACTTACTTAGGTCCTTCCTCACCCTAGTCTGATTGAAAACCTACAAAACCAGCCAAAGATGGTTGATAACAAGAACATTCTTGACCAATTGGCTTCCTGGGTGAAGACTATTGCATGATGGTCCCATCAAAAGTAGTAAAATAGAAAACTGTTGACTGACAGTACATAAACCAATCAGAATGGATTGTTTTGAATGAGTATTAATGATGGCCATTGTTGCCTTTGCCATCGATGTTACATATCAGTGGTCGTCCATTGTATTTGACTGACTGGCCTGTGGGCCAATCACAATATGGGGGCGGGGCTTCACTGGTGTCGTGGGTGGAGCTTTGCTCTGTGTACCAGGAAATAGTAAAACAAAACTAGTCGTTTTAACTAAACATTGATGTAAAAACTATTGAACATCGACCATAACCCATCGATGGTTTATAAACATCGATGGCCGATGGCCATCCCTAATGAGAATTGCATCAACCAATCAGATGGTCTAATTTCCAAACTAATTTGCATAAGGCATTTATTTGCTCTCCATAACTTACTTAGGTCCTTCCTCACCCTAGTCTGATTGAAAACCTACAAAACCAGCCAAAGATGGTTGATAACAAGAACATTCTTGACCAATTGGCTTCCTGGTTGAAGACTATTGCATGATAGTCCCATCAAAAGTAGTAAAATAGAAAACTGTTGGCTGACAGTACATAAACAAATCGGAATGGATTGTTTTGAATGAGTATTAATGATGGCCATTGTTGCCTTTGCCATCGATGTTGTTACATATCAGTGGTCATCCATTGTATTTGACTGACTGGCCTGTGGGCCAATCAGAATATGGAGGCGGGGCTTCACTGGTGTCGTGGGTGGAGCTTTGCTCTGTGTACCAGGAAATAGTAAAACAAAACTAGTCGTTTTAACTAAACATTGATGTAAAAACTATTGAACATCGACCAGAACCCATCGATGGTTTATAAACATCGATGGCCGATGGCCATCCCTAATGAGAATTGCATCAACCAATCAGATGGTCTAATTTCCAAACTAATTTGCATAAGGCATTTATTTGCTCTCCATAACTTACTTAGGTCCTTCCTCACCCTAGTCTGATTGAAAACCTACAAAACAAGCCAAAGATGGTTGATAACAAGAACATTCTTGACCAATTGGCTTCCTGGTTGAAGACTATTGCATGATGGTCCCATCAAAAGTAGTAAAATAGAAAACTGTTGACTGACAGTACATAAACCAATCGGAATGGATTGTTTTGAATGAGTATTAATGATGGCCATTGTTGCCTTTGCCATCGATGTTACATATCAGTGGTTATCCATTGTATTTGACTGACTGGCCTGTGGGCCAATCACAATATGGGGGCGGGGCTTCACTGGTGTCGTGGGTGGAGCTTTGCTCTGTGTACCAGGAAATAGCAAAACAAAACTAGTCGTTTTTACTAAACATTGATGTAAAAACTATTGAACATCGACCATAACCCATCGATGGTTTATAAACATCGATGGCCGATGGCCATCCCTAATGAGAATTGCATCAACCAATCAGATGGTCTAATTTCCAAACTAATTTGCATAAGGCATTTATTTGCTCTCCATAACTTACTTAGGTCCTTCCTCACCCTAGTCTGATTGAAAACCTACAAAACAAGCCAAAGATGGTTGATAACAAGAACATTCTTGACCAATTGGCTTCCTGGTTGAAGATTATTGCATGATGGTCCCATCAAAAGTAGTAAAATAGAAAACTGTTGACTGACAGTACATAAACAAATCAGAATGGATTGTTTTGAATGAGTATTAATGATGGCCATTGTTGCCTTTGCCATCGATGTTGTTACATATCAGTGGTTATCCATTGTATTTGACTGACTGGCCTGTGGGCCAATCAGAATATGGGGGTGGGGCTTCACTGGTGTCGTGGATGGAGCTTTTCTCTGTGTACCAGGAAATAGCAAAACAAAACTAGTCATTTTAACTAAACATTGATGTAAAAACTATTGAACATCGACCATAACCCATCGATGGTTTATAAACATCGATGGCCGATGGCCATCCCTAATGAGAATTGCATCAACCATTCAGATGGTCTAATTTCCAAACTAATTTCATAAGGAATTTATTTGCTCTCCATAACTTACTTAGCTCCTTCCTCACCCTAGTCTGATTGAAAACCTACAAAACCAGCCAAAGATGGTTGATAACAAGAACATTCTTGACCAATTGGCTTCCTGGTTGAAGACTATTGCATGATAGTCCCATCAAAAGTAGTAAAATAGAAAACTGTTGGCTGACAGTACATAAACAAATCGGAATGGATTGTTTTGAATGAGTATTAATGATGGCCATTGTTGCCTTTGCCATCGATGTTGTTATATATCAGTGGTCATCCATTGTATTTGACTGACTGGCCTGTGGGCCAATCAGAATATGGGGGCGGGGCTTCACTGGTGTCGTGGGTGGAGCTTTGCTCTGTGTACCAGGAAATAGTAAAACAAAACTAGTCGTTTTAACTAAACATTGATGTAAAACTATTGAACATCGACCATAACCCATCGATGGTTTATAAACATCGATAGCCGATGGCCATCCCTAATGAGAATTGCATCAACCAATCAGATGGTCTAATTTCCAAACTAATTTGCATAAGGAATTTATTTGCTCTCCATAACTTACGTAGGTCCTTCCTCACCCTAGTCTGATTGAAAACCTACAAAACCAGCCAAAGATGGTTGATAACAAGAACATTCTTGACCAATTGGCTTCCTGGTTGAAGACTATTGCATGATGGTCCCATCAAAAGTAGTAAAATAGAAAACTGTTGGCTGACAGTACATAAACAAATCGGAATGGATTCTTTTGAATGAGTATTAATGATGGCCATTGTTGCCTTTGCCATCGATGTTGTTACATATCAGTGGTCATCCATTGTATTTGACTGACTGGCCTGTGGGCCAATCAGAATATGGGGGCGGGGCTTCACTGGTGTCGTGGGTGGAGCTTTGCTCTGTGTACCAGGAAATAGTAAAACAAAACTAGTCGTTTTAACTAAACATTGTTACATATCAGTGGTCATCCATTGTATTTGACTGACTGGCCTGTGGGCCAATCACAATATGGGGGCGGGGCTTCACAGGTGTCGTGGGTGGAGCTTTGCTCTGTGTACCAGGAAATAGTAAAACAAAACTAGTCGTTTTAACTAAACATTGATGTAAAAACTATTGAACATCGACCAGAACCCATCGATGGTTTATAAACATCGATGGCCGATGGCCATCCCTAATGAGAATTGCATCAACCAATCAGATGGTCTAATTTCCAAACTAATTTGCATAAGGAATTTATTTGCTCTCCGTAACTTACTTAGGTCCTTCCTCACCCTAGTCTGATTGAAAACCTACAAAACCAGCCAAAGATGGTTGATAACAAGAACATTCTTGACCAATTGGCTTCCTGATTGAAGACTATTGCATGATGGTCCCGTCAAAAGTAGTAAAATAGAAAACTGTTGACTGACAGTACATAAACCAATCGGAATGGATTGTTTTGAATGAGTATTAATGATGGCCATTGTTGCCTTTGCCATCGATGTTGTTACATATCAGTGGTCATCCATTGTATTTGACTGACTGGCCTGTGGGCCAATCAGAATATGGGGGCGGGGCTTCACTGGTGTCGTGGGTGGAGCTTTGCTCTGTGTACCAGGAAATAGCAAAACGAAACTAGTCGTTTTAACTAAACATTGATGTAAAAACTATTGAACATCGACCATAACCCATCGATGGTTTATAACCATCGATGGTCGATGGCCATCCCTAATGAGAATTGCATCAACCAATCAGATGGTCTAATTTCCAAACTAATTTGCATAAGGAATTTATTTGCTCTCCATAACTTACTTAGGTCCTTCCTCACCCTAGTCTGATTGAAAACCTACAAAACCAGCCAAATATGGTTGATAACAAGAACATTCTTGACCAATTGGCTTCCTGGTTGAAGACTATTGCATGATGGTCCCATCAAAAGTAGTAAAATAGAAAACTGTTGGCTGACAGTACATAAACAAATCGGAATGGATTGTTTTGAATGAGTATTAATGATTGCCATTGTTGCCTTTGCCATCGATGTTGTTACATATCAGTGGTCATCCATTGTATTTGACTGACTGGCTTGTGGGCCAATCACAATATGGGGGCGGGGCTTCACTGGTGTCGTGGGTGGAGCTTTGCTCTGTGTACCAGGAAATAGTAAAACGAAACTAGTCGTTTTAACTAAACATTGATGTAAAAACTATTGAACATCGACCATAACCCATCGATGGTTTATAAACATCGATGGCCGATGGCCATCCCTAATGAGAATTGCATCAACCAATCAGATGGTCTAATTTCCAAACTAATTTGCATAAGGCATTTATTTGCTCTCCATAACTTACTTAGGTTCTTCCTCACCCTAGTCTGATTCAAAACCTACAAAACCAGCTAAAGATGGTTGATAACAAGAACATTCTTGACCAATTGGCTTCCTGGTTGAAGACTATTGCATGATGGTCCCATCAAAAGTAGTAAAATAGAAAACTGTTGGCTGACAGCACATAAACAAATCGGAATGGATTATTTTGAATGAGTATTAATGATTGCCATTGTTGCCTTTGCCATCGATGTTGTTACATATCAGTGGTCATCCATTGTATTTGACTGACTGGCTTGTGGGCCAATCACAATATGGGGGCGGGGCTTCACTGGTGTCGTGGGTGGAGCTTTGCTCTGTGTACCAGGAAATAGCAAAACAAAACTAGTCGTTTTAACTAAACATTGATGTAAAAACTATTGAACATCGACCATAACCCATCGATGGTTTATAAACATCGATGGCCGATGGCCATCCCTAATGAGAATTGCATCAACCAATCAGATGGTCTAATTTCCAAACTAATTTGCATAAGGAATTTATTTGCTCTCCATAACTTACTTAGGTCCTTCCTCACCCTAGTCTGATTGAAAACCTACAAAACCAGCCAAAGTTGGTTGATAACAAGAACATTCTTGACCAATTGGCTTCCTGATTGAAGACTATTGCATGATGGTCCCGTCAAAAGTAGTAAAATAGAAAACTGTTGACTGACAGTACATAAACCAATCGGAATGGATTGTTTTGAATGAGTATTAATGATGGCCATTGTTGCCTTTGCCATCGATGTTGTTACATATCAGTGGTCATCCATTGTATTTGACTGACTGGCCTGTGGGCCAATCAGAATATGGGGGCAGGGCTTCACTGGTGTCGTGGGTGGAGCTTTGCTCTGTGTACCAGGAAATAGTAAAACAAAACTAGTCGTTTTAACTAAACATTGATGTAAAAACTATTGAACATCGACCATAACCCATCAATGGTTTATAAACATTAATGGCCAATGGCCATCCCTAATGAGAATTGCATCAACCAATCAGATGGTCTAATTTACAAACTAATTTGCATACGGAATTTATTTGCTCTCCATAACTTACTTAGGTCCTTCCTCACCCTAGTCTGATTGAAAACCTACAAAACCAGCCAAAGATGGTTGATAACAAGAACATTCTTGACGAATTGGCTTCCTGGTTGAAGACTATTGCATGATGGTCCCATCAAAAGTAGTAAAATAGAAAACTGTTGACTGACAGTACATAAACCAATCGGAATGGATTGTTTTGAATGAATATTAATGATGGCCATTGTTGCCTTTGCCATCGATGTTGTTACATATCAGTGGTCATCTATTGTATTTGACTGACTGGCCTGTGGGCCAATCAGAATATGGGGCCGGGGCTTCACTGGTGTCGTGGGTGGAGCTTTGCTCTGTGTACCAGGAAATAGCAAAACAAAACTAGTCGTTTTAACTAAACATTGATGTAAAAACTATTGAACATCGACCATAACCTATCGATGGTTTATAAACATCGATGGCCGATGGCCATCCCTAATGAGAATTGCATCAGCCAATCAGATGGTCTAATTTCCAAACTAATTTGCATAAGGAATTTATTTGCTCTCCATAACTTACTTAGGTCCTTCCTCACCCTAGTCTGATTGAAAACCTACAAAACCAGCCAAAGATGGTTGATAACAAGAACATTCTTGACCAATTGGCTTCCTGGTTGAAGACTATTGCATGATGGTCCCATCAAAAGTAGTAAAATAGAAAACTGTTGGCTGACAGTACATAAACAAATCGGAATGGATTGTTTTGATTGAGTATTAATGATTGCCATTGTTGCCTTTGCCATCGATGTTGTTACATATCAGTGGTCATCCATTGTATTTGACTGACTGGCCAGTGGGTCAATCAGAATATGGGGGCGGGGCTTCACTGGTGTCGTGGGTGGAGCTTTGCTCTGTGTACCAGGAAATAGTAAAAAAAAACTAGTCATTTTAACTAAACATTGATGTAAAAACTATTGAACATCGACCATAACCCATCAATGGTTTATAAACATTAATGGCCAATGGCCATCCCTAATGAGAATTGCATCAACCAATCAGATGGTCTAATTTACAAACTAATTTGCATACGGAATTTATTTGCTCTCCATAACTTACTTAGGTCCTTCCTCACCCTAGTCTGATTGAAAACCTACAAAACCAGCCAAAGATGGTTGATAACAAGAACATTCTTGACGAATTGGCTTCCTGGTTGAAGACTATTGCATGATGGTCCCATCAAAAGTAGTAAAATAGAAAACTGTTGACTGACAGTACATAAACCAATCGGAATGGATTGTTTTGAATGAATATTAATGATGGCCATTGTTGCCTTTGCCATCGATGTTGTTACATATCAGTGGTCATCTATTGTATTTGACTGACTGGCCTGTGGGCCAATCAGAATATGGGGCCGGGGCTTCACTGGTGTCGTGGGTGGAGCTTTGCTCTGTGTACCAGGAAATAGCAAAACAAAACTAGTCGTTTTAACCAAACATTGATGTAAAAACTATTGAACATCGACCATAACCTATCGATGGTTTATAAACATCGATGGCCGATGGCCATCCCTAATGAGAATTGCATCAGCCAATCAGATGGTCTAATTTCCAAACTAATTTGCATAAGGAATTTATTTGCTCTCCATAACTTACTTAGGTCCTTCCTCACCCTAGTCTGATTGAAAACCTACAAAACCAGCCAAATATGGTTGATAACAAGAACATTCTTGACCAATTGGCTTCCTGGTTGAAGACTATTGCATGATGGTCCCATCAAAAGTAGTAAAATAGAAAACTGTTGGCTGACAGTACATAAACAAATCGGAATGGATTGTTTTGAATGAGTATTAATGATTGCCATTGTTGCCTTTGCCATCGATGTTGTTACATATCAGTGGTCATCCATTGTATTTGACTGACTGGCTTGTGGGCCAATCACAATATGGGGGCGGGGCTTCACTGGTGTCGTGGGTGGAGCTTTGCTCTGTGTACCAGGAAATAGTAAAACGAAACTAGTCGTTTTAACTAAACATTGATGTAAAAACTATTGAACATCGACCATAACCCATCGATGGTTTATAAACATCGATGGCCGATGGCCATCCCTAATGAGAATTGCATCAACCAATCAGATGGTCTAATTTCCAAACTAATTTGCATAAGGAATTTATTTGCTCTCCATAACTTACGTAGGTCCTTCCTCACCCTAGTCTGATTGAAAACCTACAAAACCAGCCAAAGATGGTTGATAACAAGAACATTCTTGACCAATTGGCTTCCTGGTTGAAGACTATTGCATGATGGTCCCATCAAAAGTAGTAAAATAGAAAACTGTTGGCTGACAGTACATAAACAAATCGGAATGGATTCTTTTGAATGAGTATTAATGATGGCCATTGTTGCCTTTGCCATCGATGTTGTTACATATCAGTGGTCATCCATTGTATTTGACTGACTGGCCTGTGGGCCAATCAGAATATGGGGGCGGGGCTTCACTGGTGTCGTGGGTGGAGCTTTGCTCTGTGTACCAGGAAATAGTAAAACAAAACTAGTCGTTTTAACTAAACATTGTTACATATCAGTGGTCATCCATTGTATTTGACTGACTGGCCTGTGGGCCAATCACAATATGGGGGCGGGGCTTCACAGGTGTCGTGGGTGGAGCTTTGCTCTGTGTACCAGGAAATAGTAAAACAAAACTAGTCGTTTTAACTAAACATTGATGTAAAAACTATTGAACATCGACCAGAACCCATCGATGGTTTATAAACATCGATGGCCGATGGCCATCCCTAATGAGAATTGCATCAACCAATCAGATGGTCTAATTTCCAAACTAATTTGCATAAGGAATTTATTTGCTCTCCGTAACTTACTTAGGTCCTTCCTCACCCTAGTCTGATTGAAAACCTACAAAACCAGCCAAAGATGGTTGATAACAAGAACATTCTTGACCAATTGGCTTCCTGATTGAAGACTATTGCATGATGGTCCCGTCAAAAGTAGTAAAATAGAAAACTGTTGACTGACAGTACATAAACCAATCGGAATGGATTGTTTTGAATGAGTATTAATGATGGCCATTGTTGCCTTTGCCATCGATGTTGTTACATATCAGTGGTCATCCATTGTATTTGACTGACTGGCCTGTGGGCCAATCAGAATATGGGGGCGGGGCTTCACTGGTGTCGTGGGTGGAGCTTTGCTCTGTGTACCAGGAAATAGCAAAACGAAACTAGTCGTTTTAACTAAACATTGATGTAAAAACTATTGAACATCGACCATAACCCATCGATGGTTTATAACCATCGATGGTCGATGGCCATCCCTAATGAGAATTGCATCAACCAATCAGATGGTCTAATTTCCAAACTAATTTGCATAAGGAATTTATTTGCTCTCCATAACTTACTTAGGTCCTTCCTCACCCTAGTCTGATTGAAAACCTACAAAACCAGCCAAATATGGTTGATAGCAAGAACATTCTTGACCAATTGGCTTCCTGGTTGAAGACTATTGCATGATGGTCCCATCAAAAGTAGTAAAATAGAAAACTGTTGGCTGACAGTACATAAACAAATCGGAATGGATTGTTTTGAATGAGTATTAATGATTGCCATTGTTGCCTTTGCCATCGATGTTGTTACATATCAGTGGTCATCCATTGTATTTGACTGACTGGCTTGTGGGCCAATCACAATATGGGGGCGGGGCTTCACTGGTGTCGTGGGTGGAGCTTTGCTCTGTGTACCAGGAAATAGTAAAACGAAACTAGTCGTTTTAACTAAACATTGATGTAAAAACTATTGAACATCGACCATAACCCATCGATGGTTTATAAACATCGATGGCCGATGGCCATCCCTAATGAGAATTGCATCAACCAATCAGATGGTCTAATTTCCAAACTAATTTGCATAAGGCATTTATTTGCTCTCCATAACTTACTTAGGTTCTTCCTCACCCTAGTCTGATTCAAAACCTACAAAACCAGCTAAAGATGGTTGATAACAAGAACATTCTTGACCAATTGGCTTCCTGGTTGAAGACTATTGCATGATGGTCCCATCAAAAGTAGTAAAATAGAAAACTGTTGGCTGACAGCACATAAACAAATCGGAATGGATTATTTTGAATGAGTATTAATGATTGCCATTGTTGCCTTTGCCATCGATGTTGTTACATATCAGTGGTCATCCATTGTATTTGACTGACTGGCCTGTGGGCCAATCAGAATATGGGGGCGTGGCTTCACTGGTGTCGTGGGTGGAGCTTTGCTCTGTGTACCAGGAAATAGCAAAACAAAACTAGTCGTTTTAACTAAACATTGATGTAAAAACTATTGAACATCGACCATAACCCATCGATGGTTTATAAACATCGATGGCCGATGGCCATCCCTAATGAGAATTGCATCAACCAATCAGATGGTCTAATTTCCAAACTAATTTGCATAAGGAATTTATTTGCTCTCCATAACTTACTTAGGTCCTTCCTCACCCTAGTCTGATTGAAAACCTACAAAACCAGCCAAAGTTGGTTGATAACAAGAACATTCTTGACCAATTGGCTTCCTGATTGAAGACTATTGCATGATGGTCCCGTCAAAAGTAGTAAAATAGAAAACTGTTGACTGACAGTACATAAACCAATCGGAATGGATTGTTTTGAATGAGTATTAATGATGGCCATTGTTGCCTTTGCCATCGATGTTGTTACATATCAGTGGTCATCCATTGTATTTGACTGACTGGCCTGTGGGCCAATCAGAATATGGGGGCAGGGCTTCACTGGTGTCGTGGGTGGAGCTTTGCTCTGTGTACCAGGAAATAGTAAAACAAAACTAGTCGTTTTAACTAAACATTGATGTAAAAACTATTGAACATCGACCATAACCCATCAATGGTTTATAAACATTAATGGCCAATGGCCATCCCTAATGAGAATTGCATCAACCAATCAGATGGTCTAATTTACAAACTAATTTGCATACGGAATTTATTTGCTCTCCATAACTTACTTAGGTCCTTCCTCACCCTAGTCTGATTGAAAACCTACAAAACCAGCCAAAGATGGTTGATAACAAGAACATTCTTGACGAATTGGCTTCCTGGTTGAAGACTATTGCATGATGGTCCCATCAAAAGTAGTAAAATAGAAAACTGTTGACTGACAGTACATAAACCAATCGGAATGGATTGTTTTGAATGAATATTAATGATGGCCATTGTTGCCTTTGCCATCGATGTTGTTACATATCAGTGGTCATCTATTGTATTTGACTGACTGGCCTGTGGGCCAATCAGAATATGGGGCCGGGGCTTCACTGGTGTCGTGGGTGGAGCTTTGCTCTGTGTACCAGGAAATAGCAAAACAAAACTAGTCGTTTTAACTAAACATTGATGTAAAAACTATTGAACATCGACCATAACCTATCGATGGTTTATAAACATCGATGGCCGATGGCCATCCCTAATGAGAATTGCATCAGCCAATCAGATGGTCTAATTTCCAAACTAATTTGCATAAGGAATTTATTTGCTCTCCATAACTTACTTAGGTCCTTCCTCACCCTAGTCTGATTGAAAACCTACAAAACCAGCCAAAGATGGTTGATAACAAGAACATTCTTGACCAATTGGCTTCCTGGTTGAAGACTATTGCATGATGGTCCCATCAAAAGTAGTAAAATAGAAAACTGTTGGCTGACAGTACATAAACAAATCGGAATGGATTGTTTTGATTGAGTATTAATGATTGCCATTGTTGCCTTTGCCATCGATGTTGTTACATATCAGTGGTCATCCATTGTATTTGACTGACTGGCCAGTGGGTCAATCAGAATATGGGGGCGGGGCTTCACTGGTGTCGTGGGTGGAGCTTTGCTCTGTGTACCAGGAAATAGTAAAAAAAAACTAGTCATTTTAACTAAACATTGATGTAAAAACTATTGAACATCGACCATAACCCATCAATGGTTTATAAACATTAATGGCCAATAGCCATCCCTAATGAGAATTGCATCAACCAATCAGATGGTCTAATTTACAAACTAATTTGCATACGGAATTTATTTGCTCTCCATAACTTACTTAGGTCCTTCCTCACCCTAGTCTGATTGAAAACCTACAAAACCAGCCAAAGATGGTTGATAACAAGAACATTCTTGACGAATTGGCTTCCTGGTTGAAGACTATTGCATGATGGTCCCATCAAAAGTAGTAAAATAGAAAACTGTTGACTGACAGTACATAAACCAATCGGAATGGATTGTTTTGAATGAATATTAATGATGGCCATTGTTGCCTTTGCCATCGATGTTGTTACATATCAGTGGTCATCTATTGTATTTGACTGACTGGCCTGTGGGCCAATCAGAATATGGGGCCGGGGCTTCACTGGTGTCGTGGGTGGAGCTTTGCTCTGTGTACCAGGAAATAGCAAAACAAAACTAGTCGTTTTAACTAAACATTGATGTAAAAACTATTGAACATCGACCATAACCTATCGATGGTTTATAAACATCGATGGCCGATGGCCATCCCTAATGAGAATTGCATCAGCCAATCAGATGGTCTAATTTCCAAACTAATTTGCATAAGGAATTTATTTGCTCTCCATAACTTACTTAGGTCCTTCCTCACCCTAGTCTGATTGAAAACCTACAAAACCAGCCAAAGATGGTTGATAACAAGAACATTCTTGACCAATTGGCTTCCTGGTTGAAGACTATTGCATGATGGTCCCATCAAAAGTAGTAAAATAGAAAACTGTTGGCTGACAGTACATAAACAAATCGGAATGGATTGTTTTGATTGAGTATTAATGATTGCCATTGTTGCCTTTGCCATCGATGTTGTTACATATCAGTGGTCATCCATTGTATTTGACTGACTGGCCAGTGGGTCAATCAGAATATGGGGGCGGGGCTTCACTGGTGTCGTGGGTGGAGCTTTGCTCTGTGTACCAGGAAATAGTAAAAAAAAACTAGTCATTTTAACTAAACATTGATGTAAAAACTATTGAACATCGACCATAACCCATCAATGGTTTATAAACATTGATGGCCGATGGCCATCCCTAATGAGAATTGCATCAACCAATCAGATGGTATAATTTCCAAACTAATTTGCATAAGGAATTTATTTGCTCTCCATAATTTACTTAGGTCCTTCCTCACCCTAGTCTGATTGAAAACCAGCCAAAGATGGTTGATAACAAGAACATTCTTGACCAATTGGCTTCCTGGTTGAAGACTATTGCATGATAGTCCCATCAAAAGTAGTAAAATAGAAAACTGTTGGCTGACAGTACATAAACAAATCGGAATGGATTGTTTTGAATGAGTATTAATGATGGCCATTGTTGCCTTTGCCATCGATGTTGTTATATATCAGTGGTCATCCATTGTATTTGACTGACTGGCCTGTGGGCCAATCAGAATATGGGGGCGGGGCTTCACTGGTGTCGTGGGTGGAGCTTTGCTCTGTGTACCAGGAAATAGTAAAACAAAACTAGTCGTTTTAACTAAACATTGATGTAAAACTATTGAACATCGACCATAACCCATCGATGGTTTATAAACATCGATAGCCGATGGCCATCCCTAATGAGAATTGCATCAACCAATCAGATGGTCTAATTTCCAAACTAATTTGCATAAGGAATTTATTTGCTCTCCATAACTTACGTAGGTCCTTCCTCACCCTAGTCTGATTGAAAACCTACAAAACCAGCCAAAGATGGTTGATAACAAGAACATTCTTGACCAATTGGCTTCCTGGTTGAAGACTATTGCATGATGGTCCCATCAAAAGTAGTAAAATAGAAAACTGTTGGCTGACAGTACATAAACAAATCGGAATGGATTCTTTTGAATAAGTATTAATGATGGCCATTGTTGCCTTTGCCATCGATGTTGTTACATATCAGTGGTCATCCATTGTATTTGACTGACTGGCCTGTGGGCCAATCAGAATATGGGGGCGGGGCTTCACTGGTGTCGTGGGTGGAGCTTTGCTCTGTGTACCAGGAAATAACAAAACGAAACTAGTCGTTTTAACTAAACATTGATGTAAAAACTATTGAACATCGACCATAACCCATCGATGGTTTATAAACATCGATGGCCGATGGCCATCCCTAATGAGAATTGCATCAACCAATCAGATGGTCTAATTTCCAAACTAATTTGCATAAGGCATTTATTTGCTCTCCATAACTTACTTAGGTCCTTCCTCACCCTAGTCTGATTGAAAACCTACAAAACAAGCCAAATATGGTTGATAACAAGAGCATTCTTGACCAATTGGCTTCCTGATTGAAGACTATTGCATGATGGTCCCGTCAAAAGTATTAAAATAGAAAACTGTTGACTGACAGTACATAAACCAATCGGAATAGATTGTTTTGAATGAGTATTAATGATGGCCATTGTTGCCTTTGCCATCGATGGTGTTACATATCAGTGGTCATCCATTGTATTTGACTGACTGGCCTGTGGGCCAATCAGAATATGGGGGCGGGGCTTCACTGGTGTCGTGGGTGGAGCTTTGCTCTGTGTACCAGGAAATAGCAAAACGAAACTAGTCGTTTTAACTAAACATTGATGTAAAAACTATTGAACATCGACCATAACCCATCGATGGTTTATAAACATCGATGGCCGATGGCCATCCCTAATGAGAATTGCATCAACCAATCAGATGGTCTAATTTCCAAACTAATTTGCATAAGGCATTTATTTGCTCTCCATAACTTACTTAGGTCCTTCCTCACCCTAGTCTGATTGAAAACCTACAAAACAAGCCAAATATGGTTGATAACAAGAGCATTCTTGACCAATTGGCTTCCTGATTGAAGACTATTGCATGATGGTCCCGTCAAAAGTATTAAAATAGAAAACTGTTGACTGACAGTACATAAACCAATCGGAATAGATTGTTTTGAATGAGTATTAATGATGGCCATTGTTGCCTTTGCCATCGATGGTGTTACATATCAGTGGTCATCCATTGTATTTGACTGACTGGCCTGTGGGCCAATCAGAATATGGGGGCGGGGCTTCACTGGTGTCGTGGGTGGAGCTTTGCTCTGTGTACCAGGAAATAGCAAAACGAAACTAGTCGTTTTAACTAAACATTGATGTAAAAACTATTGAACATCGACCATAACCCATCGATGGTTTATAAACATCGATGGCCGATGGCCATCCCTAATGAGAATTGCATCAACCAATCAGATGGTCTAATTTCCAAACTAATTTGCATAAGGCATTTATTTGCTCTCCATAACTTACTTAGGTCCTTCCTCACCCTAGTCTGATTGAAAACCTACAAAACCAGCCAAAGATGGTTGATAACAAGAACATTCTTGACCAATTGGCTTCCTGGTTGAAGACTATTGCATGGTGGTCCCATCAAAAGTAGTAAAATAGAAAACTGTTGGCTGACAGCACATAAACAAATCGGAATGGATTGTTTTGAATGAGTATTAATGATTGCCATTGTTGCCTTTGCCATCGATGTTGTTACATATCAGTGGTCATCCATTGTATTTGACTGACTGGCCTGTGGGCCAATCAGAATATGGGGGCGTGGCTTCACTGGTGTCGTGGGTGGAGCTTTGCTCTGTGTACCAGGAAATAGCAAAACAAAACTAGTCGTTTTAACTAAACATTGATGTAAAAACTATTGAACATCGACCATAACCCATCGATGGTTTATAAACATCGATGGCCGATGGCCATCCCTAATGAGAATTGCATCAACCAATCAGATGGTCTAATTTCCAAACTAATTTGCATAAGGAATTTATTTGCTCTCCATAACTTACTTAGGTCCTTCCTCACCCTAGTCTGATTGAAAACCTACAAAACCAGCCAAATATGGTTGATAACAAGAACATTCTTGACCAATTGGCTTCCTGGTTGAAGACTATTGCATGATGGTCCCATCAAAAGTAGTAAAATAGAAAACTGTTGGCTGACAGTACATAAACAAATCGGAATGGATTGTTTTGAATGAGTATTAATGATTGCCATTGTTGCCTTTGCCATCGATGTTGTTACATATCAGTGGTCATCCATTGTATTTGACTGACTGGCTTGTGGGCCAATCACAATATGGGGGCGGGGCTTCACTGGTGTCGTGGGTGGAGCTTTGCTCTGTGTACCAGGAAATAGTAAAACGAAACTAGTCGTTTTAACTAAACATTGATGTAAAAACTATTGAACATCGACCATAACCCATCGATGGTTTATAAACATCGATGGCCGATGGCCATCCCTAATGAGAATTGCATCAACCAATCAGATGGTCTAATTTCCAAACTAATTAGCATAAGGAATTTATTTGCTCTCCATAACTTACGTAGGTCCTTCCTCACCCTAGTCTGATTGAAAACCTACAAAACCAGCCAAAGATGGTTGATAACAAGAACATTCTTGACCAATTGGCTTCCTGGTTGAAGACTATTGCATGATGGTCCCATCAAAAGTAGTAAAATAGAAAACTGTTGGCTGACAGTACATAAACAAATCGGAATGGATTCTTTTGAATGAGTATTAATGATGGCCATTGTTGCCTTTGCCATCGATGTTGTTACATATCAGTGGTCATCCA
This sequence comes from Crinia signifera, assembly GCF_055691185.1. Taxonomy (NCBI): domain Eukaryota; kingdom Metazoa; phylum Chordata; class Amphibia; order Anura; family Myobatrachidae; genus Crinia; species Crinia signifera. The sequence continues at coordinate 86,348,910 of NC_139224.1, read as the reverse complement.
TTGTATTTGACTGACTGGCCTGTGGGCCAATCAGAATATGGGGGCGGGGCTTCACTGGTGTCGTGGGTGGAGCTTTGCTCTGTGTACCAGGAAATAGTAAAACAAAACTAGTCGTTTTAACTAAACATTGTTACATATCAGTGGTCATCCATTGTATTTGACTGACTGGCCTGTGGGCCAATCACAATATGGGGGCGGGGCTTCACAGGTGTCGTGGGTGGAGCTTTGCTCTGTGTACCAGGAAATAGTAAAACAAAACTAGTCGTTTTAACTAAACATTGATGTAAAAACTATTGAACATCGACCAGAACCCATCGATGGTTTATAAACATCGATGGCCGATGGCCATCCCTAATGAGAATTGCATCAACCAATCAGATGGTCTAATTTCCAAACTAATTTGCATAAGGAATTTATTTGCTCTCCGTAACTTACTTAGGTCCTTCCTCACCCTAGTCTGATTGAAAACCTACAAAACCAGCCAAAGATGGTTGATAACAAGAACATTCTTGACCAATTGGCTTCCTGATTGAAGACTATTGCATGATGGTCCCGTCAAAAGTAGTAAAATAGAAAACTGTTGACTGACAGTACATAAACCAATCGGAATGGATTGTTTTGAATGAGTATTAATGATGGCCATTGTTGCCTTTGCCATCGATGTTGTTACATATCAGTGGTCATCCATTGTATTTGACTGACTGGCCTGTGGGCCAATCAGAATATGGGGGCGGGGCTTCACTGGTGTCGTGGGTGGAGCTTTGCTCTGTGTACCAGGAAATAGCAAAACGAAACTAGTCGTTTTAACTAAACATTGATGTAAAAACTATTGAACATCGACCATAACCCATCGATGGTTTATAACCATCGATGGTCGATGGCCATCCCTAATGAGAATTGCATCAACCAATCAGATGGTCTAATTTCCAAACTAATTTGCATAAGGAATTTATTTGCTCTCCATAACTTACTTAGGTCCTTCCTCACCCTAGTCTGATTGAAAACCTACAAAACCAGCCAAATATGGTTGATAGCAAGAACATTCTTGACCAATTGGCTTCCTGGTTGAAGACTATTGCATGATGGTCCCATCAAAAGTAGTAAAATAGAAAACTGTTGGCTGACAGTACATAAACAAATCGGAATGGATTGTTTTGAATGAGTATTAATGATTGCCATTGTTGCCTTTGCCATCGATGTTGTTACATATCAGTGGTCATCCATTGTATTTGACTGACTGGCTTGTGGGCCAATCACAATATGGGGGCGGGGCTTCACTGGTGTCGTGGGTGGAGCTTTGCTCTGTGTACCAGGAAATAGTAAAACGAAACTAGTCGTTTTAACTAAACATTGATGTAAAAACTATTGAACATCGACCATAACCCATCGATGGTTTATAAACATCGATGGCCGATGGCCATCCCTAATGAGAATTGCATCAACCAATCAGATGGTCTAATTTCCAAACTAATTTGCATAAGGCATTTATTTGCTCTCCATAACTTACTTAGGTTCTTCCTCACCCTAGTCTGATTCAAAACCTACAAAACCAGCTAAAGATGGTTGATAACAAGAACATTCTTGACCAATTGGCTTCCTGGTTGAAGACTATTGCATGATGGTCCCATCAAAAGTAGTAAAATAGAAAACTGTTGGCTGACAGCACATAAACAAATCGGAATGGATTATTTTGAATGAGTATTAATGATTGCCATTGTTGCCTTTGCCATCGATGTTGTTACATATCAGTGGTCATCCATTGTATTTGACTGACTGGCCTGTGGGCCAATCAGAATATGGGGGCGTGGCTTCACTGGTGTCGTGGGTGGAGCTTTGCTCTGTGTACCAGGAAATAGCAAAACAAAACTAGTCGTTTTAACTAAACATTGATGTAAAAACTATTGAACATCGACCATAACCCATCGATGGTTTATAAACATCGATGGCCGATGGCCATCCCTAATGAGAATTGCATCAACCAATCAGATGGTCTAATTTCCAAACTAATTTGCATAAGGAATTTATTTGCTCTCCATAACTTACTTAGGTCCTTCCTCACCCTAGTCTGATTGAAAACCTACAAAACCAGCCAAAGTTGGTTGATAACAAGAACATTCTTGACCAATTGGCTTCCTGATTGAAGACTATTGCATGATGGTCCCGTCAAAAGTAGTAAAATAGAAAACTGTTGACTGACAGTACATAAACCAATCGGAATGGATTGTTTTGAATGAGTATTAATGATGGCCATTGTTGCCTTTGCCATCGATGTTGTTACATATCAGTGGTCATCCATTGTATTTGACTGACTGGCCTGTGGGCCAATCAGAATATGGGGGCAGGGCTTCACTGGTGTCGTGGGTGGAGCTTTGCTCTGTGTACCAGGAAATAGTAAAACAAAACTAGTCGTTTTAACTAAACATTGATGTAAAAACTATTGAACATCGACCATAACCCATCAATGGTTTATAAACATTAATGGCCAATGGCCATCCCTAATGAGAATTGCATCAACCAATCAGATGGTCTAATTTACAAACTAATTTGCATACGGAATTTATTTGCTCTCCATAACTTACTTAGGTCCTTCCTCACCCTAGTCTGATTAAAAACCTACAAAACCAGCCAAAGATGGTTGATAACAAGAACATTCTTGACGAATTGGCTTCCTGGTTGAAGACTATTGCATGATGGTCCCATCAAAAGTAGTAAAATAGAAAACTGTTGACTGACAGTACATAAACCAATCGGAATGGATTGTTTTGAATGAATATTAATGATGGCCATTGTTGCCTTTGCCATCGATGTTGTTACATATCAGTGGTCATCTATTGTATTTGACTGACTGGCCTGTGGGCCAATCAGAATATGGGGCCGGGGCTTCACTGGTGTCGTGGGTGGAGCTTTGCTCTGTGTACCAGGAAATAGCAAAACAAAACTAGTCGTTTTAACTAAACATTGATGTAAAAACTATTGAACATCGACCATAACCTATCGATGGTTTATAAACATCGATGGCCGATGGCCATCCCTAATGAGAATTGCATCAGCCAATCAGATGGTCTAATTTCCAAACTAATTTGCATAAGGAATTTATTTGCTCTCCATAACTTACTTAGGTCCTTCCTCACCCTAGTCTGATTGAAAACCTACAAAACCAGCCAAAGATGGTTGATAACAAGAACATTCTTGACCAATTGGCTTCCTGGTTGAAGACTATTGCATGATGGTCCCATCAAAAGTAGTAAAATAGAAAACTGTTGGCTGACAGTACATAAACAAATCGGAATGGATTGTTTTGATTGAGTATTAATGATTGCCATTGTTGCCTTTGCCATCGATGTTGTTACATATCAGTGGTCATCCATTGTATTTGACTGACTGGCCAGTGGGTCAATCAGAATATGGGGGCGGGGCTTCACTGGTGTCGTGGGTGGAGCTTTGCTCTGTGTACCAGGAAATAGTAAAAAAAAACTAGTCATTTTAACTAAACATTGATGTAAAAACTATTGAACATCGACCATAACCCATCAATGGTTTATAAACATTAATGGCCAATGGCCATCCCTAATGAGAATTGCATCAACCAATCAGATGGTCTAATTTACAAACTAATTTGCATACGGAATTTATTTGCTCTCCATAACTTACTTAGGTCCTTCCTCACCCTAGTCTGATTGAAAACCTACAAAACCAGCCAAAGATGGTTGATAACAAGAACATTCTTGACGAATTGGCTTCCTGGTTGAAGACTATTGCATGATGGTCCCATCAAAAGTAGTAAAATAGAAAACTGTTGACTGACAGTACATAAACCAATCGGAATGGATTGTTTTGAATGAATATTAATGATGGCCATTGTTGCCTTTGCCATCGATGTTGTTACATATCAGTGGTCATCTATTGTATTTGACTGACTGGCCTGTGGGCCAATCAGAATATGGGGCCGGGGCTTCACTGGTGTCGTGGGTGGAGCTTTGCTCTGTGTACCAGGAAATAGCAAAACAAAACTAGTCGTTTTAACTAAACATTGATGTAAAAACTATTGAACATCGACCATAACCTATCGATGGTTTATAAACATCGATGGCCGATGGCCATCCCTAATGAGAATTGCATCAGCCAATCAGATGGTCTAATTTCCAAACTAATTTGCATAAGGAATTTATTTGCTCTCCATAACTTACTTAGGTCCTTCCTCACCCTAGTCTGATTGAAAACCTACAAAACCAGCCAAAGATGGTTGATAACAAGAACATTCTTGACCAATTGGCTTCCTGGTTGAAGACTATTGCATGATGGTCCCATCAAAAGTAGTAAAATAGAAAACTGTTGGCTGACAGTACATAAACAAATCGGAATGGATTGTTTTGATTGAGTATTAATGATTGCCATTGTTGCCTTTGCCATCGATGTTGTTACATATCAGTGGTCATCCATTGTATTTGACTGACTGGCCAGTGGGTCAATCAGAATATGGGGGCGGGGCTTCACTGGTGTCGTGGGTGGAGCTTTGCTCTGTGTACCAGGAAATAGTAAAAAAAAACTAGTCATTTTAACTAAACATTGATGTAAAAACTATTGAACATCGACCATAACCCATCAATGGTTTATAAACATTGATGGCCGATGGCCATCCCTAATGAGAATTGCATCAACCAATCAGATGGTATAATTTCCAAACTAATTTGCATAAGGAATTTATTTGCTCTCCATAATTTACTTAGGTCCTTCCTCACCCTAGTCTGATTGAAAACCAGCCAAAGATGGTTGATAACAAGAACATTCTTGACCAATTGGCTTCCTGGTTGAAGACTATTGCATGATAGTCCCATCAAAAGTAGTAAAATAGAAAACTGTTGGCTGACAGTACATAAACAAATCGGAATGGATTGTTTTGAATGAGTATTAATGATGGCCATTGTTGCCTTTGCCATCGATGTTGTTATATATCAGTGGTCATCCATTGTATTTGACTGACTGGCCTGTGGGCCAATCAGAATATGGGGGCGGGGCTTCACTGGTGTCGTGGGTGGAGCTTTGCTCTGTGTACCAGGAAATAGTAAAACAAAACTAGTCGTTTTAACTAAACATTGATGTAAAACTATTGAACATCGACCATAACCCATCGATGGTTTATAAACATCGATAGCCGATGGCCATCCCTAATGAGAATTGCATCAACCAATCAGATGGTCTAATTTCCAAACTAATTTGCATAAGGAATTTATTTGCTCTCCATAACTTACGTAGGTCCTTCCTCACCCTAGTCTGATTGAAAACCTACAAAACCAGCCAAAGATGGTTGATAACAAGAACATTCTTGACCAATTGGCTTCCTGGTTGAAGACTATTGCATGATGGTCCCATCAAAAGTAGTAAAATAGAAAACTGTTGGCTGACAGTACATAAACAAATCGGAATGGATTCTTTTGAATAAGTATTAATGATGGCCATTGTTGCCTTTGCCATCGATGTTGTTACATATCAGTGGTCATCCATTGTATTTGACTGACTGGCCTGTGGGCCAATCAGAATATGGGGGCGGGGCTTCACTGGTGTCGTGGGTGGAGCTTTGCTCTGTGTACCAGGAAATAACAAAACGAAACTAGTCGTTTTAACTAAACATTGATGTAAAAACTATTGAACATCGACCATAACCCATCGATGGTTTATAAACATCGATGGCCGATGGCCATCCCTAATGAGAATTGCATCAACCAATCAGATGGTCTAATTTCCAAACTAATTTGCATAAGGCATTTATTTGCTCTCCATAACTTACTTAGGTCCTTCCTCACCCTAGTCTGATTGAAAACCTACAAAACAAGCCAAATATGGTTGATAACAAGAGCATTCTTGACCAATTGGCTTCCTGATTGAAGACTATTGCATGATGGTCCCGTCAAAAGTATTAAAATAGAAAACTGTTGACTGACAGTACATAAACCAATCGGAATAGATTGTTTTGAATGAGTATTAATGATGGCCATTGTTGCCTTTGCCATCGATGGTGTTACATATCAGTGGTCATCCATTGTATTTGACTGACTGGCCTGTGGGCCAATCAGAATATGGGGGCGGGGCTTCACTGGTGTCGTGGGTGGAGCTTTGCTCTGTGTACCAGGAAATAGCAAAACGAAACTAGTCGTTTTAACTAAACATTGATGTAAAAACTATTGAACATCGACCATAACCCATCGATGGTTTATAAACATCGATGGCCGATGGCCATCCCTAATGAGAATTGCATCAACCAATCAGATGGTCTAATTTCCAAACTAATTTGCATAAGGCATTTATTTGCTCTCCATAACTTACTTAGGTCCTTCCTCACCCTAGTCTGATTGAAAACCTACAAAACAAGCCAAATATGGTTGATAACAAGAGCATTCTTGACCAATTGGCTTCCTGATTGAAGACTATTGCATGATGGTCCCGTCAAAAGTATTAAAATAGAAAACTGTTGACTGACAGTACATAAACCAATCGGAATAGATTGTTTTGAATGAGTATTAATGATGGCCATTGTTGCCTTTGCCATCGATGGTGTTACATATCAGTGGTCATCCATTGTATTTGACTGACTGGCCTGTGGGCCAATCAGAATATGGGGGCGGGGCTTCACTGGTGTCGTGGGTGGAGCTTTGCTCTGTGTACCAGGAAATAGCAAAACGAAACTAGTCGTTTTAACTAAACATTGATGTAAAAACTATTGAACATCGACCATAACCCATCGATGGTTTATAAACATCGATGGCCGATGGCCATCCCTAATGAGAATTGCATCAACCAATCAGATGGTCTAATTTCCAAACTAATTTGCATAAGGCATTTATTTGCTCTCCATAACTTACTTAGGTCCTTCCTCACCCTAGTCTGATTGAAAACCTACAAAACCAGCCAAAGATGGTTGATAACAAGAACATTCTTGACCAATTGGCTTCCTGGTTGAAGACTATTGCATGGTGGTCCCATCAAAAGTAGTAAAATAGAAAACTGTTGGCTGACAGCACATAAACAAATCGGAATGGATTGTTTTGAATGAGTATTAATGATTGCCATTGTTGCCTTTGCCATCGATGTTGTTACATATCAGTGGTCATCCATTGTATTTGACTGACTGGCCTGTGGGCCAATCAGAATATGGGGGCGTGGCTTCACTGGTGTCGTGGGTGGAGCTTTGCTCTGTGTACCAGGAAATAGCAAAACAAAACTAGTCGTTTTAACTAAACATTGATGTAAAAACTATTGAACATCGACCATAACCCATCGATGGTTTATAAACATCGATGGCCGATGGCCATCCCTAATGAGAATTGCATCAACCAATCAGATGGTCTAATTTCCAAACTAATTTGCATAAGGAATTTATTTGCTCTCCATAACTTACTTAGGTCCTTCCTCACCCTAGTCTGATTGAAAACCTACAAAACCAGCCAAAGATGGTTGATAACAAGAACATTCTTGACCAATTGGCTTCCTGATTGAAGACTATTGCATGATGGTCCCATCAAAAGTAGTAAAATAGAAAACTGTTGGCTGACAGTACATAAACAAATCGGAATGGATTCTTTTGAATAAGTATTAATGATGGCCATTGTTGCCTTTGCCATCGATGTTGTTACATATCAGTGGTCATCCATTGTATTTGACTGACTGGCCTGTGGGCCAATCAGAATATGGGGGCGGGGCTTCACTGGTGTCGTGGGTGGAGCTTTGCTCTGTGTACCAGGAAATAACAAAACGAAACTAGTCGTTTTAACTAAACATTGATGTAAAAACTATTGAACATCGACCATAACCCATCGATGGTTTATAAACATCGATGGCCGATGGCCATCCCTAATGAGAATTGCATCAACCAATCAGATGGTCTAATTTCCAAACTAATTTGCATAAGGCATTTATTTGCTCTCCATAACTTACTTAGGTCCTTCCTCACCCTAGTCTGATTGAAAACCTACAAAACAAGCCAAATATGGTTGATAACAAGAGCATTCTTGACCAATTGGCTTCCTGATTGAAGACTATTGCATGATGGTCCCGTCAAAAGTATTAAAATAGAAAACTGTTGACTGACAGTACATAAACCAATCGGAATAGATTGTTTTGAATGAGTATTAATGATGGCCATTGTTGCCTTTGCCATCGATGGTGTTACATATCAGTGGTCATCCATTGTATTTGACTGACTGGCCTGTGGGCCAATCAGAATATGGGGGCGGGGCTTCACTGGTGTCGTGGGTGGAGCTTTGCTCTGTGTACCAGGAAATAGCAAAACGAAACTAGTCGTTTTAACTAAACATTGATGTAAAAACTATTGAACATCGACCATAACCCATCGATGGTTTATAAACATCGATGGCCGATGGCCATCCCTAATGAGAATTGCATCAACCAATCAGATGGTCTAATTTCCAAACTAATTTGCATAAGGCATTTATTTGCTCTCCATAACTTACTTAGGTCCTTCCTCACCCTAGTCTGATTGAAAACCTACAAAACAAGCCAAATATGGTTGATAACAAGAGCATTCTTGACCAATTGGCTTCCTGATTGAAGACTATTGCATGATGGTCCCGTCAAAAGTATTAAAATAGAAAACTGTTGACTGACAGTACATAAACCAATCGGAATAGATTGTTTTGAATGAGTATTAATGATGGCCATTGTTGCCTTTGCCATCGATGGTGTTACATATCAGTGGTCATCCATTGTATTTGACTGACTGGCCTGTGGGCCAATCAGAATATGGGGGCGGGGCTTCACTGGTGTCGTGGGTGGAGCTTTGCTCTGTGTACCAGGAAATAGCAAAACGAAACTAGTCGTTTTAACTAAACATTGATGTAAAAACTATTGAACATCGACCATAACCCATCGATGGTTTATAAACATCGATGGCCGATGGCCATCCCTAATGAGAATTGCATCAACCAATCAGATGGTCTAATTTCCAAACTAATTTGCATAAGGCATTTATTTGCTCTCCATAACTTACTTAGGTCCTTCCTCACCCTCGTCTGATTGAATACCTACAAACCCAGCCAAAGATGGTTGATAACAAGAACATTCTTGACCAATTGGCTTCCTGGTTGAAGACTATTGCATGGTGGTCCCATCAAAAGTAGTAAAATAGAAAACTGTTGGCTGACAGCACATAAACAAATCGGAATGGATTGTTTTGAATGAGTATTAATGATTGCCATTGTTGCCTTTGCCATCGATGTTGTTACATATCAGTGGTCATCCATTGTATTTGACTGACTGGCCTGTGGGCCAATCAGAATATGGGGGCGTGGCTTCACTGGTGTCGTGGGTGGAGCTTTGCTCTGTGTACCAGGAAATAGCAAAACAAAACTAGTCGTTTTAACTAAACATTGATGTAAAAACTATTGAACATCGACCATAACCCATCGATGGTTTATAAACATCGATGGCCGATGGCCATCCCTAATGAGAATTGCATCAACCAATCAGATGGTCTAATTTCCAAACTAATTTGCATAAGGAATTTATTTGCTCTCCATAACTTACTTAGGTCCTTCCTCACCCTAGTCTGATTGAAAACCTACAAAACCAGCCAAAGATGGTTGATAACAAGAACATTCTTGACCAATTGGCTTCCTGATTGAAGACTATTGCATGATGGTCCCGTCAAAAGTAGTAAAATAGAAAACTGTTGACTGACAGTACATAAACCAATCGGAATGGATTGTTTTGAATGAGTATTAATGATGGCCATTGTTGCCTTTGCCATCGATGTTGTTACGTATCAGTGGTCATCCATTGTATTTGACTGACTGGCTTGTGGGCCAATCACAATATGGGGGCGGGGCTTCACTGGTGTCGTGGGTGGAGCTTTGCTCTGTGTACCAGGAAATAGTAAAACAAAACTAGTCGTTTTAACTAAACATTGATGTAAAAACTATTGAACATCGACCAGAACCCATCGATGGTTTATAAACATCGATGGCCGATGGCCATCCCTAATGAGAATTGCATCAACCAATCAGATGGTCTAATTTCCAAACTAATTTGCATAAGGAATTTATTTGCTCTCCATAACTTACTTAGGTCCTTCCTCACCCTAGTCTGATTGAAAACCTACAAAACCAGCCAAATATGGTTGATAACAAGAACATTCTTGACCAATTGGCTTCCTGGTTGAAGACTATTGCATGATGGTCCCATCAAAAGTAGTAAAATAGAAAACTGTTGGCTGACAGTACATAAACAAATCGGAATAGATTGTTTTGAATGAGTATTAATGATTGCCATTGTTGCCTTTGCCATCGATGTTGTTACATATCAGTGGTCATCCATTGTATTTGACTGACTGGCCTGTGGGCCAATCACAATATGGGGGCGGGGCTTCACTGGTGTCGTGGGTGGAGCTTTGCTCTGTGTACCAGGAAATAGTAAAACAAAACTAGTCGTTTTAACTAAACATTGATGTAAAACTATTGAACATCGACCATAACCCATCGATGGTTTATAAACATCGATAGCCGATGGCCATCCCTAATGAGAATTGCATCAACCAATCAGATGGTCTAATTTCCAAACTAATTTGCATAAGGAATTTATTTGCTCTCCATAACTTACGTAGGTCCTTCCTCACCCTAGTCTGATTGAAAACCTACAAAACCAGCCAAAGATGGTTGATAACAAGAACATTCTTGACCAATTGGCTTCCTGGTTGAAGACTATTGCATGATGGTCCCATCAAAAGTAGTAAAATAGAAAACTGTTGGCTGACAGTACATAAACAAATCGGAATGGATTCTTTTGAATGAGTATTAATGATGGCCATTGTTGCCTTTGCCATCGATGTTGTTACATATCAGTGGTCATCCATTGTATTTGACTGACTGGCCTGTGGGCCAATCAGAATATGGGGGCGGGGCTTCACTGGTGTCGTGGGTGGAGCTTTGCTCTGTGTACCAGGAAATAACAAAACGAAACTAGTCGTTTTAACTAAACATTGATGTAAAAACTATTGAACATCGACCATAACCCATCGATGGTTTATAAACATCGATGGCCGATGGCCATCCCTAATGAGAATTGCATCAACCAATCAGATGGTCTAATTTCCAAACTAATTTGCATAAGGCATTTATTTGCTCTCCATAACTTACTTAGGTCCTTCCTCACCCTAGTCTGATTGAAAACCTACAAAACAAGCCAAATATGGTTGATAACAAGAGCATTCTTGACCAATTGGCTTCCTGATTGAAGACTATTGCATGATGGTCCCGTCAAAAGTATTAAAATAGAAAACTGTTGACTGACAGTACATAAACCAATCGGAATAGATTGTTTTGAATGAGTATTAATGATGGCCATTGTTGCCTTTGCCATCGATGGTGTTACATATCAGTGGTCATCCATTGTATTTGACTGACTGGCCTGTGGGCCAATCAGAATATGGGGGCGGGGCTTCACTGGTGTCGTGGGTGGAGCTTTGCTCTGTGTACCAGGAAATAGCAAAACGAAACTAGTCGTTTTAACTAAACATTGATGTAAAAACTATTGAACATCGACCATAACCCATCGATGGTTTATAAACATCGATGGCCGATGGCCGATGGCCATCCCTAATGAGAATTGCATCAACCAATCAGATGGTCTAATTTCCAAACTAATTTGCATAAGGCATTTATTTGCTCTCCATAACTTACTTAGGTCCTTCCTCACCCTAGTCTGATTGAAAACCTACAAAACAAGCCAAATATGGTTGATAACAAGAGCATTCTTGACCAATTGGCTTCCTGATTGAAGACTATTGCATGATGGTCCCGTCAAAAGTATTAAAATAGAAAACTGTTGACTGACAGTACATAAACCAATCGGAATAGATTGTTTTGAATGAGTATTAATGATGGCCATTGTTGCCTTTGCCATCGATGGTGTTACATATCAGTGGTCATCCATTGTATTTGACTGACTGGCCTGTGGGCCAATCAGAATATGGGGGCGGGGCTTCACTGGTGTCGTGGGTGCAGCTTTGCTCTGTGTACCAGGAAATAGCAAAACGAAACTAGTCGTTTTAACTAAACATTGATGTAAAAACTATTGAACATCGACCATAACCCATCGATGGTTTATAAACATCGATGGCCGATGGCCATCCCTAATGAGAATTGCATCAACCAATCAGATGGTCTAATTTCCAAACTAATTTGCATAAGGCATTTATTTGCTCTCCATAACTTACTTAGGTCCTTCCTCACCCTAGTCTGATTGAAAACCTACAAAACCAGCCAAAGATGGTTGATAACAAGAACATTCTTGACCATTTGGCTTCCTGGTTGAAGACTATTGCATGGTGGTCCCATCAAAAGTAGTAAAATAGAAAACTGTTGGCTGACAGCACATAAACAAATCGGAATGGATTGTTTTGAATGAGTATTAATGATTGCCATTGTTGCCTTTGCCATCGATGTTGTTACATATCAGTGGTCATCCATTGTATTTGACTGACTGGCCTGTGGGCCAATCAGAATATGGGGGCGTGGCTTCACTGGTGTCGTGGGTGGAGCTTTGCTCTGTGTACCAGGAAATAGCAAAACAAAACTAGTCGTTTTAACTAAACATTGATGTAAAAACTATTGAACATCGACCATAACCCATCGATGGTTTATAAACATCGATGGCCGATGGCCATCCCTAATGAGAATTGCATCAACCAATCAGATGGTCTAATTTCCAAACTAATTTGCATAAGGAATTTATTTGCTCTCCATAACTTACTTAGGTCCTTCCTCACCCTAGTCTGATTGAAAACCTACAAAACCAGCCAAAGATGGTTGATAACAAGAACATTCTTGACCAATTGGCTTCCTGATTGAAGACTATTGCATGATGGTCCCATCAAAAGTAGTAAAATAGAAAACTGTTGGCTGACAGTACATAAACAAATCGGAATGGATTCTTTTGAATAAGTATTAATGATGGCCATTGTTGCCTTTGCCATCGATGTTGTTACATATCAGTGGTCATCCATTGTATTTGACTGACTGGCCTGTGGGCCAATCAGAATATGGGGGCGGGGCTTCACTGGTGTCGTGGGTGGAGCTTTGCTCTGTGTACCAGGAAATAACAAAACGAAACTAGTCGTTTTAACTAAACATTGATGTAAAAACTATTGAACATCGACCATAACCCATCGATGGTTTATAAACATCGATGGCCGATGGCCATCCCTAATGAGAATTGCATCAACCAATCAGATGGTCTAATTTCCAAACTAATTTGCATAAGGCATTTATTTGCTCTCCATAACTTACTTAGGTCCTTCCTCACCCTAGTCTGATTGAAAACCTACAAAACAAGCCAAATATGGTTGATAACAAGAGCATTCTTGACCAATTGGCTTCCTGATTGAAGACTATTGCATGATGGTCCCGTCAAAAGTATTAAAATAGAAAACTGTTGACTGACAGTACATAAACCAATCGGAATAGATTGTTTTGAATGAGTATTAATGATGGCCATTGTTGCCTTTGCCATCGATGGTGTTACATATCAGTGGTCATCCATTGTATTTGACTGACTGGCCTGTGGGCCAATCAGAATATGGGGGCGGGGCTTCACTGGTGTCGTGGGTGGAGCTTTGCTCTGTGTACCAGGAAATAGCAAAACGAAACTAGTCGTTTTAACTAAACATTGATGTAAAAACTATTGAACATCGACCATAACCCATCGATGGTTTATAAACATCGATGGCCGATGGCCATCCCTAATGAGAATTGCATCAACCAATCAGATGGTCTAATTTCCAAACTAATTTGCATAAGGCATTTATTTGCTCTCCATAACTTACTTAGGTCCTTCCTCACCCTAGTCTGATTGAAAACCTACAAAACAAGCCAAATATGGTTGATAACAAGAGCATTCTTGACCAATTGGCTTCCTGATTGAAGACTATTGCATGATGGTCCCGTCAAAAGTATTAAAATAGAAAACTGTTGACTGACAGTACATAAACCAATCGGAATAGATTGTTTTGAATGAGTATTAATGATGGCCATTGTTGCCTTTGCCATCGATGGTGTTACATATCAGTGGTCATCCATTGTATTTGACTGACTGGCCTGTGGGCCAATCAGAATATGGGGGCGGGGCTTCACTGGTGTCGTGGGTGGAGCTTTGCTCTGTGTACCAGGAAATAGCAAAACGAAATTAGTCGTTTTAACTAAACATTGATGTAAAAACTATTGAACATCGACCATAACCCATCGATGGTTTATAAACATCGATGGCCGATGGCCATCCCTAATGAGAATTGCATCAACCAATCAGATGGTCTAATTTCCAAACTAATTTGCATAAGGCATTTATTTGCTCTCCATAACTTACTTAGGTCCTTCCTCACCCTAGTCTGATTGAATACCTACAAACCCAGCCAAAGATGGTTGATAACAAGAACATTCTTGACCAATTGGCTTCCTGGTTGAAGACTATTGCATGGTGGTCCCATCAAAAGTAGTAAAATAGAAAACTGTTGGCTGACAGCACATAAACAAATCGGAATGGATTGTTTTGAATGAGTATTAATGATTGCCATTGTTGCCTTTGCCATCGATGTTGTTACATATCAGTGGTCATCCATTGTATTTGACTGACTGGCCTGTGGGCCAATCAGAATATGGGGGCGTGGCTTCACTGGTGTCGTGGGTGGAGCTTTGCTCTGTGTACCAGGAAATAGCAAAACAAAACTAGTCGTTTTAACTAAACATTGATGTAAAAACTATTGAACATCGACCATAACCCATCGATGGTTTATAAACATCGATGGCCGATGGCCATCCCTAATGAGAATTGCATCAACCAATCAGATGGTCTAATTTCCAAACTAATTTGCATAAGGAATTTATTTGCTCTCCATAACTTACTTAGGTCCTTCCTCACCCCAGTCTGATTGAAAACCTACAAAACCAGCCAAAGATGGTTGATAACAAGAACATTCTTGACCAATTGGCTTCCTGATTGAAGACTATTGCATGATGGTCCCGTCAAAAGTAGTAAAATAGAAAACTGTTGACTGACAGTACATAAACCAATCGGAATGGATTGTTTTGAATGAGTATTAATGATGGCCATTGTTGCCTTTGCCATCGATGTTGTTACGTATCAGTGGTCATCCATTGTATTTGACTGACTGGCTTGTGGGCCAATCACAATATGGGGGCGGGGCTTCACTGGTGTCGTGGGTGGAGCTTTGCTCTGTGTACCAGGAAATAGTAAAACAAAACTAGTCGTTTTAACTAAACATTGATGTAAAAACTATTGAACATCGACCAGAACCCATCGATGGTTTATAAACATCGATGGCCGATGGCCATCCCTAATGAGAATTGCATCAACCAATCAGATGGTCTAATTTCCAAACTAATTTGCATAAGGAATTTATTTGCTCTCCATAACTTACTTAGGTCCTTCCTCACCCTAGTCTGATTGAAAACCTACAAAACCAGCCAAATATGGTTGATAACAAGAACATTCTTGACCAATTGGCTTCCTGGTTGAAGACTATTGCATGATGGTCCCATCAAAAGTAGTAAAATAGAAAACTGTTGGCTGACAGTACATAAACAAATCGGAATAGATTGTTTTGAATGAGTATTAATGATTGCCATTGTTGCCTTTGCCATCGATGTTGTTACATATCAGTGGTCATCCATTGTATTTGACTGACTGGCCTGTGGGCCAATCACAATATGGGGGCGGGGCTTCACTGGTGTCGTGGGTGGAGCTTTGCTCTGTGTACCAGGAAATAGTAAAACAAAACTAGTCGTTTTAACTAAACATTGATGTAAAACTATTGAACATCGACCATAACCCATCGATGGTTTATAAACATCGATAGCCGATGGCCATCCCTAATGAGAATTGCATCAACCAATCAGATGGTCTAATTTCCAAACTAATTTGCATAAGGAATTTATTTGCTCTCCATAACTTACGTAGGTCCTTCCTCACCCTAGTCTGATTGAAAACCTACAAAACCAGCCAAAGATGGTTGATAACAAGAACATTCTTGACCAATTGGCTTCCTGGTTGAAGACTATTGCATGATGGTCCCATCAAAAGTAGTAAAATAGAAAACTGTTGGCTGACAGTACATAAACAAATCGGAATGGATTCTTTTGAATGAGTATTAATGATGGCCATTGTTGCCTTTGCCATCGATGTTGTTACATATCAGTGGTCATCCATTGTATTTGACTGACTGGCCTGTGGGCCAATCAGAATATGGGGGCGGGGCTTCACTGGTGTCGTGGGTGGAGCTTTGCTCTGTGTACCAGGAAATAACAAAACGAAACTAGTCGTTTTAACTAAACATTGATGTAAAAACTATTGAACATCGACCATAACCCATCGATGGTTTATAAACATCGATGGCCGATGGCCATCCCTAATGAGAATTGCATCAACCAATCAGATGGTCTAATTTCCAAACTAATTTGCATAAGGCATTTATTTGCTCTCCATAACTTACTTAGGTCCTTCCTCACCCTAGTCTGATTGAAAACCTACAAAACAAGCCAAATATGGTTGATAACAAGAGCATTCTTGACCAATTGGCTTCCTGATTGAAGACTATTGCATGATGGTCCCGTCAAAAGTATTAAAATAGAAAACTGTTGACTGACAGTACATAAACCAATCGGAATAGATTGTTTTGAATGAGTATTAATGATGGCCATTGTTGCCTTTGCCATCGATGGTGTTACATATCAGTGGTCATCCATTGTATTTGACTGACTGGCCTGTGGGCCAATCAGAATATGGGGGCGGGGCTTCACTGGTGTCGTGGGTGGAGCTTTGCTCTGTGTACCAGGAAATAGCAAAACGAAACTAGTCGTTTTAACTAAACATTGATGTAAAAACTATTGAACATCGACCATAACCCATCGATGGTTTATAAACATCGATGGCCGATGGCCATCCCTAATGAGAATTGCATCAACCAATCAGATGGTCTAATTTCCAAACTAATTTGCATAAGGCATTTATTTGCTCTCCATAACTTACTTAGGTCCTTCCTCACCCTAGTCTGATTGAAAACCTACAAAACCAGCCAAAGATGGTTGATAACAAGAACATTCTTGACCAATTGACTTCCTGGTTGAAGACTATTGCATGGTGGTCCCATCAAAAGTAGTAAAATAGAAAACTGTTGGCTGACAGTATATAAACAAATCGGAATAGATTGTTTTGAATGAGTATTAATGATTGCCATTGTTGCCTTTGCCATCGATGTTGTTACATATCAGTGGTCATCCATTGTATTTGACTGACTGGCCTGTGGGCCAATCACAATATGGGGGCGGGGCTTCACTGGTGTCGTGGGTGGAGCTTTGCTCTGTGTACCAGGAAATAGTAAAACAAAACTAGTCGTTTTAACTAAACATTGATGTAAAACTATTGAACATCGACCATAACCCATCGATGGTTTATAAACATCGATAGCCGATGGCCATCCCTAATGAGAATTGCATCAACCAATCAGATGGTCTAATTTCCAAACTAATTTGCATAAGGAATTTATTTGCTCTCCATAACTTACGTAGGTCCTTCCTCACCCTAGTCTGATTGAAAACCTACAAAACCAGCCAAAGATGGTTGATAACAAGAACATTCTTGACCAATTGGCTTCCTGGTTGAAGACTATTGCATGATGGTCCCATCAAAAGTAGTAAAATAGAAAACTGTTGGCTGACAGTACATAAACAAATCGGAATGGATTCTTTTGAATGAGTATTAATGATGGCCATTGTTGCCTTTGCCATCGATGTTGTTACATATCAGTGGTCATCCATTGTATTTGACTGACTGGCCTGTGGGCCAATCAGAATATGGGGGCGGGGCTTCACTGGTGTCGTGGGTGGAGCTTTGCTCTGTGTACCAGGAAATAACAAAACGAAACTAGTCGTTTTAACTAAACATTGATGTAAAAACTATTGAACATCGACCATAACCCATCGATGGTTTATAAACATCGATGGCCGATGGCCATCCCTAATGAGAATTGCATCAACCAATCAGATGGTCTAATTTCCAAACTAATTTGCATAAGGCATTTATTTGCTCTCCATAACTTACTTAGGTCCTTCCTCACCCTAGTCTGATTGAAAACCTACAAAACAAGCCAAATATGGTTGATAACAAGAGCATTCTTGACCAATTGGCTTCCTGATTGAAGACTATTGCATGATGGTCCCGTCAAAAGTATTAAAATAGAAAACTGTTGACTGACAGTACATAAACCAATCGGAATAGATTGTTTTGAATGAGTATTAATGATGGCCATTGTTGCCTTTGCCATCGATGGTGTTACATATCAGTGGTCATCCATTGTATTTGACTGACTGGCCTGTGGGCCAATCAGAATATGGGGGCGGGGCTTCACTGGTGTCGTGGGTGGAGCTTTGCTCTGTGTACCAGGAAATAGCAAAACGAAACTAGTCGTTTTAACTAAACATTGATGTAAAAACTATTGAACATCGACCATAACCCATCGATGGTTTATAAACATCGATGGCCGATGGCCATCCCTAATGAGAATTGCATCAACCAATCAGATGGTCTAATTTCCAAACTAATTTGCATAAGGCATTTATTTGCTCTCCATAACTTACTTAGGTCCTTCCTCACCCTAGTCTGATTGAAAACCTACAAAACCAGCCAAAGATGGTTGATAACAAGAACATTCTTGACCAATTGACTTCCTGGTTGAAGACTATTGCATGGTGGTCCCATCAAAAGTAGTAAAATAGAAAACTGTTGGCTGACAGCACATAAACAAATCGGAATGGATTGTTTTGAATGAGTATTAATGATTGCCATTGTTGCCTTTGCCATCGATGTTGTTACATATCAGTGGTCATCCATTGTATTTGACTGACTGGCCTGTGGGCCAATCAGAATATGGGGGCGTGGCTTCACTGGTGTCGTGGGTGGAGCTTTGCTCTGTGTACCAGGAAATAGCAAAACAAAACTAGTCGTTTTAACTAAACATTGATGTAAAAACTATTGAACATCGACCATAACCCATCGATGGTTTATAAACATCGATGGCCGATGGCCATCCCTAATGAGAATTGCATCAACCAATCAGATGGTCTAATTTCCAAACTAATTTGCATAAGGAATTTATTTGCTCTCCATAACTTACTTAGGTCCTTCCTCACCCTAGTCTGATTGAAAACCTACAAAACCAGCCAAAGATGGTTGATAACAAGAACATTCTTGACCAATTGGCTTCCTGATTGAAGACTATTGCATGATGGTCCCGTCAAAAGTAGTAAAATAGAAAACTGTTGACTGACAGTACATAAACCAATCGGAATGGATTGTTTTGAATGAGTATTAATGATGGCCATTGTTGCCTTTGCCATCGATGTTGTTACGTATCAGTGGTCATCCATTGTATTTGACTGACTGGCTTGTGGGCCAATCACAATATGGGGGCAGGGCTTCACTGGTGTCGTGGGTGGAGCTTTGCTCTGTGTACCAGGAAATAGTAAAACAAAACTAGTCGTTTTAACTAAACATTGATGTAAAAACTATTGAACATCGACCAGAACCCATCGATGGTTTATAAACATCGATGGCCGATGGCCATCCCTAATGAGAATTGCATCAACCAATCAGATGGTCTAATTTCCAAACTAATTTGCATAAGGAATTTATTTGCTCTCCATAACTTACTTAGGTCCTTCCTCACCCTAGTCTGATTGAAAACCTACAAAACCAGCCAAATATGGTTGATAACAAGAACATTCTTGACCAATTGGCTTCCTGGTTGAAGACTATTGCATGATGGTCCCATCAAAAGTAGTAAAATAGAAAACTGTTGGCTGACAGTACATAAACAAATCGGAATGGATTGTTTTGAATGAGTATTAATGATTGCCATTGTTGCCTTTGCCATCGATGTTGTTACATATCAGTGGTCATCCATTGTATTTGACTGACTGGCCTGTGGGCCAATCACAATATGGGGGCGGGGCTTCACTGGTGTCGTGGGTGGAGCTTTGCTCTGTGTACCAGGAAATAGTAAAACAAAACTAGTCGTTTTAACTAAACATTGATGTAAAAACTATTGAACATCGACCAGAACCCATCGATGGTTTATAAACATCGATGGCCGATGGCCATCCCTAATGAGAATTGCATCAACCAATCAGATGGTCTAATTTTCAAACTAATTTGCATAAGGAATTTATTTGCTCTCCATAACTTACTTAGGTCCTTCCTCACCCTAGTCTGATTGAAAACCTACAAAACCAGCCAAAGATGGTTGATAACAAGAACATTCTTGACCAATTGGCTTCCTGGTTGAAGACTATTGCATGATGGTCCCATCAAAAGTAGTAAAATAGAAAACTGTTGACTGACAGTACATAAACCAATCGGAATGGATTGTTTTGAATGAGTATTAATGATGGCCATTGTTGCCTTTGCCATCGATGTTGTTACATATCAGTGGTCATCCATTGTATTTGACTGACTGGCCTGTGGGCCAATCAGAATATGGGGGCGGGGCTTCACTGGTGTCGTGGGTGGAGCTTTGCTCTGTGTACCAGGAAATAGCAAAACAAAACTAGTCGTTTTAACTAAACATTGATGTAAAAACTATTGAACATCGACCATAACCCATCGATGGTTTATAAACATCGATGGCCGATGGCCATCCCTAATGAGAATTGCATCAGCCAATCAGATGGTCTAATTTCCAAACTAATTTGCATAAGGAATTTATTTGCTCTCCATAACTTACTTAGGTCCTTCCTCACCCTAGTCTGATTGAAAACCTACAAAACCAGCCAAAGATGGTTGATAACAAGAACATTCTTGACCAATTGGCTTCCTGGTTGAAGACTATTGCATGATGGTCCCATCAAAAGTAGTAAAATAGAAAACTGTTGGCTGACAGTACATAAACAAATCGGAATGGATTGTTTTGATTGAGTATTAATGATTGCCATTGTTGCCTTTGCCATCGATGTTGTTACATATCAGTGGTCATCCATTGTATTTGACTGACTGGCCAGTGGGCCAATCAGAATATGGGGGCGGGGCTTCACTGGTGTCGTGGGTGGAGCTTTGCTCTGTGTACCAGGAAATAGTAAAAAAAAACTAGTCATTTTAACTAAACATTGATGTAAAAACTATTGAACATCGACCATAACCCATCAATGGTTTATAAACATTGATGGCCGATGGCCATCCCTAATGAGAATTGCATCAACCAATCAGATGGTATAATTTCCAAACTAATTTGCATAAGGAATTTATTTGCTCTCCATAATTTACTTAGGTCCTTCCTCACCCTAGTCTGATTGAAAACCTACAAAACCAGCCAAAGATGGTTGATAACAAGAACATTCTTGACCAATTGGCTTCCTGGTTGAAGACTATTGCATGATAGTCCCATCAAAAGTAGTAAAATAGAAAACTGTTGGCTGACAGTACATAAACAAATCGGAATGGATTGTTTTGAATGAGTATTAATGATGGCCATTGTTGCCTTTGCCATCGATGTTGTTATATATCAGTGGTCATCCATTGTATTTGACTGACTGGCCTGTGGGCCAATCAGAATATGGGGGCGGGGCTTCACTGGTGTCGTGGGTGGAGCTTTGCTCTGTGTACCAGGAAATAGTAAAACAAAACTAGTCGTTTTAACTAAACATTGATGTAAAACTATTGAACATCGACCATAACCCATCGATGGTTTATAAACATCGATAGCCGATGGCCATCCCTAATGAGAATTGCATCAACCAATCAGATGGTCTAATTTCCAAACTAATTTGCATAAGGAATTTATTTGCTCTCCATAACTTACGTAGGTCCTTCCTCACCCTAGTCTGATTGAAAACCTACAAAACCAGCCAAAGATGGTTGATAACAAGAACATTCTTGACCAATTGGCTTCCTAGTTGAAGACTATTGCATGATGGTCCCATCAAAAGTAGTAAAATAGAAAACTGTTGGCTGACAGTACATAAACAAATCGGAATGGATTCTTTTGAATGAGTATTAATGATGGCCATTGTTGCCTTTGCCATCGATGTTGTTACATATCAGTGGTCATCCATTGTATTTGACTGACTGGCCTGTGGGCCAATCAGAATATGGGGGCGGGGCTTCACTGGTGTCGTGGGTGGAGCTTTGCTCTGTGTACCAGGAAATAACAAAACGAAACTAGTCGTTTTAACTAAACATTGATGTAAAAACTATTGAACATCGACCATAACCCATCGATGGTTTATAAACATCGATGGCCGATGGCCATCCCTAATGAGAATTGCATCAACCAATCAGATGGTCTAATTTCCAAACTAATTTGCATAAGGCATTTATTTGCTCTCCATAACTTACTTAGGTCCTTCCTCACCCTAGTCTGATTGAAAACCTACAAAACCAGCCAAAGATGGTTGATAACAAGAACATTCTTGACCAATTGGCTTCCTGATTGAAGACTATTGCATGATGGTCCCGTCAAAAGTAGTAAAATAGAAAACTGTTGACTGACAGTACATAAACCAATCGGAATGGATTGTTTTGAATGAGTATTAATGATGGCCATTGTTGCCTTTGCCATCGATGTTGTTACGTATCAGTGGTCATCCATTGTATTTGACTGACTGGCTTGTGGGCCAATCACAATATGGGGGCAGGGCTTCACTGGTGTCGTGGGTGGAGCTTTGCTCTGTGTACCAGGAAATAGTAAAACAAAACTAGTCGTTTTAACTAAACATTGATGTAAAAACTATTGAACATCGACCAGAACCCATCGATGGTTTATAAACATCGATGGCCGATGGCCATCCCTAATGAGAATTGCATCAACCAATCAGATGGTCTAATTTCCAAACTAATTTGCATAAGGAATTTATTTGCTCTCCATAACTTACTTAGGTCCTTCCTCACCCTAGTCTGATTGAAAACCTACAAAACCAGCCAAATATGGTTGATAACAAGAACATTCTTGACCAATTGGCTTCCTGGTTGAAGACTATTGCATGATGGTCCCATCAAAAGTAGTAAAATAGAAAACTGTTGGCTGACAGTACATAAACAAATCGGAATGGATTGTTTTGAATGAGTATTAATGATTGCCATTGTTGCCTTTGCCATCGATGTTGTTACATATCAGTGGTCATCCATTGTATTTGACTGACTGGCCTGTGGGCCAATCACAATATGGGGGCGGGGCTTCACTGGTGTCGTGGGTGGAGCTTTGCTCTGTGTACCAGGAAATAGTAAAACAAAACTAGTCGTTTTAACTAAACATTGATGTAAAAACTATTGAACATCGACCAGAACCCATCAATGGTTTATAAACATCGATGGCCGATGGCCATCCCTAATGAGAATTGCATCAACCAATCAGATGGTCTAATTTCCAAACTAATTTGCATAAGGAATTTATTTGCTCTCCATAACTTACTTAGGTCCTTCCTCACCCTAGTCTGATTGAAAACCTACAAAACCAGCCAAAGATGGTTGATAACAAGAACATTCTTGACCAATTGGCTTCCTGGTTGAAGACTATTGCATGATGGTCCCATCAAAAGTAGTAAAATAGAAAACTGTTGACTGACAGTACATAAACCAATCGGAATGGATTGTTTTGAATGAGTATTAATGATGGCCATTGTTGCCTTTGCCATCGATGTTGTTACATATCAGTGGTCATCCATTGTATTTGACTGACTGGCCTGTGGGCCAATCAGAATATGGGGGCGGGGCTTCACTGGTGTCGTGGGTGGAGCTTTGCTCTGTGTACCAGGAAATAGCAAAACAAAACTAGTCGTTTTAACTAAACATTGATGTAAAAACTATTGAACATCGACCATAACCCATCGATGGTTTATAAACATCGATGGCCGATGGCCATCCCTAATGAGAATTGCATCAGCCAATCAGATGGTCTAATTTCCAAACTAATTTGCATAAGGAATTTATTTGCTCTCCATAACTTACTTAGGTCCTTCCTCACCCTAGTCTGATTGAAAACCTACAAAACCAGCCAAAGATGGTTGATAACAAGAACATTCTTGACCAATTGGCTTCCTGGTTGAAGACTATTGCATGATGGTCCCATCAAAAGTAGTAAAATAGAAAACTGTTGGCTGACAGTACATAAACAAATCGGAATGGATTGTTTTGATTGAGTATTAATGATTGCCATTGTTGCCTTTGCCATCGATGTTGTTACATATCAGTGGTCATCCATTGTATTTGACTGACTGGCCAGTGGGCCAATCAGAATATGGGGGCGGGGCTTCACTGGTGTCGTGGGTGGAGCTTTGCTCTGTGTACCAGGAAATAGTAAAAAAAAACTAGTCATTTTAACTAAACATTGATGTAAAAACTATTGAACATCGACCATAACCCATCAATGGTTTATAAACATTGATGGCCGATGGCCATCCCTAATGAGAATTGCATCAACCAATCAGATGGTATAATTTCCAAACTAATTTGCATAAGGAATTTATTTGCTCTCCATAATTTACTTAGGTCCTTCCTCACCCTAGTCTGATTGAAAACCTACAAAACCAGCCAAAGATGGTTGATAACAAGAACATTCTTGACCAATTGGCTTCCTGGTTGAAGACTATTGCATGATAGTCCCATCAAAAGTAGTAAAATAGAAAACTGTTGGCTGACAGTACATAAACAAATCGGAATGGATTGTTTTGAATGAGTATTAATGATGGCCATTGTTGCCTTTGCCATCGATGTTGTTATATATCAGTGGTCATCCATTGTATTTGACTGACTGGCCTGTGGGCCAATCAGAATATGGGGGCGGGGCTTCACTGGTGTCGTGGGTGGAGCTTTGCTCTGTGTACCAGGAAATAGTAAAACAAAACTAGTCGTTTTAACTAAACATTGATGTAAAACTATTGAACATCGACCATAACCCATCGATGGTTTATAAACATCGATAGCCGATGGCCATCCCTAATGAGAATTGCATCAACCAATCAGATGGTCTAATTTCCAAACTAATTTGCATAAGGAATTTATTTGCTCTCCATAACTTACGTAGGTCCTTCCTCACCCTAGTCTGATTGAAAACCTACAAAACCAGCCAAAGATGGTTGATAACAAGAACATTCTTGACCAATTGGCTTCCTAGTTGAAGACTATTGCATGATGGTCCCATCAAAAGTAGTAAAATAGAAAACTGTTGGCTGACAGTACATAAACAAATCGGAATGGATTCTTTTGAATGAGTATTAATGATGGCCATTGTTGCCTTTGCCATCGATGTTGTTACATATCAGTGGTCATCCATTGTATTTGACTGACTGGCCTGTGGGCCAATCAGAATATGGGGGCGGGGCTTCACTGGTGTCGTGGGTGGAGCTTTGCTCTGTGTACCAGGAAATAACAAAACGAAACTAGTCGTTTTAACTAAACATTGATGTAAAAACTATTGAACATCGACCATAACCCATCGATGGTTTATAAACATCGATGGCCGATGGCCATCCCTAATGAGAATTGCATCAACCAATCAGATGGTCTAATTTCCAAACTAATTTGCATAAGGCATTTATTTGCTCTCCATAACTTACTTAGGTCCTTCCTCACCCTAGTCTGATTGAAAACCTACAAAACAAGCCAAATATGGTTGATAACAAGAGCATTCTTGACCAATTGGCTTCCTGATTGAAGACTATTGCATGATGGTTCCGTCAAAAGTATTAAAATAGAAAACTGTTGACTGACAGTACATAAACCAATCGGAATAGATTGTTTTGAATGAGTATTAATGATGGCCATTGTTGCCTTTGCCATCGATGGTGTTACATATCAGTGTACATCCATTGTATTTGACTGACTGGCCTGTGGGCCAATCAGAATATGGGGGCGGGGCTTCACTGGTGTCGTGGGTGGAGCTTTGCTCTGTGTACCAGGAAATAGCAAAACGAAACTAGTCGTTTTAACTAAACATTGATGTAAAAACTATTGAACATCGACCATAACCCATCGATGGTTTATAAACATCGATGGCCGATGGCCATCCCTAATGAGAATTGCATCAACCAATCAGATGGCCTAATTTCCAAACTAATTTGCATAAGGCATTTATTTGCTCTCCATAACTTACTTAGGTCCTTCCTCACCCTAGTCTGATTGAAAACCTACAAAACCAGCCAAAGATGGTTGATAACAAGAACATTCTTGACCAATTGGCTTCCTGGTTGAAGACTATTGCATGGTGGTCCCATCAAAAGTAGTAAAATAGAAAACTGTTGGCTGACAGCACATAAACATATCGGAATGGATTGTTTTGAATGAGTATTAATGATTGCCATTGTTGCCTTTGCCATCGATGTTGTTACATATCAGTGGTCATCCATTGTATTTGACTGACTGGCCTGTGGGCCAATCAGAATATGGGGGCGTGGCTTCACTGGTGTCGTGGGTGGAGCTTTGCTCTGTGTACCAGGAAATAGCAAAACAAAACTAGTCGTTTTAACTAAACATTGATGTAAAAACTATTGAACATCGACCATAACCCATCGATGGTTTATAAACATCGATGGCCGATGGCCATCCCTAATGAGAATTGCATCAACCAATCAGATGGTCTAATTTCCAAACTAATTTGCATAAGGAATTTATTTGCTCTCCATAACTTACTTAGGTCCTTCCTCACCCTAGTCTGATTGAAAACCTACAAAACCAGCCAAAGATGGTTGATAACAAGAACATTCTTGACCAATTGGCTTCCTGATTGAAGACTATTGCATGATGGTCCCGTCAAAAGTAGTAAAATAGAAAACTGTTGACTGACAGTACATAAACCAATCGGAATGGATTGTTTTGAATGAGTATTAATGATGGCCATTGTTGCCTTTGCCATCGATGTTGTTACGTATCAGTGGTCATCCATTGTATTTGACTGACTGGCTTGTGGGCCAATCACAATATGGGGGCGGGGCTTCACTGGTGTCGTGGGTGGAGCTTTGCTCTGTGTACCAGGAAATAGTAAAACAAAACTAGTCGTTTTAACTAAACATTGATGTAAAAACTATTGAACATCGACCAGAACCCATCGATGGTTTATAAACATCGATGGCCGATGGCCATCCCTAATGAGAATTGCATCAACCAATCAGATGGTCTAATTTCCAAACTAATTTGCATAAGGAATTTATTTGCTCTCCATAACTTACTTAGGTCCTTCCTCACCCTAGTCTGATTGAAAACCTACAAAACCAGCCAAATATGGTTGATAACAAGAACATTCTTGACCAATTGGCTTCCTGGTTGAAGACTATTGCATGATGGTCCCATCAAAAGTAGTAAAATAGAAAACTGTTGGCTGACAGTACATAAACAAATCGGAATGGATTGTTTTGAATGAGTATTAATGATTGCCATTGTTGCCTTTGCCATCGATGTTGTTACATATCAGTGGTCATCCATTGTATTTGACTGACTGGCCTGTGGGCCAATCACAATATGGGGGCGGGGCTTCACTGGTGTCGTGGGTGGAGCTTTGCTCTGTGTACCAGGAAATAGTAAAACAAAACTAGTCGTTTTAACTAAACATTGATGTAAAAACTATTGAACATCGACCAGAACCCATCGATGGTTTATAAACATCGATGGCCGATGGCCATCCCTAATGAGAATTGCATCAACCAATCAGATGGTCTAATTTCCAAACTAATTTGCATAAGGAATTTATTTGCTCTCCATATCTTACTTAGGTCCTTCCTCACCCTAGTCTGATTGAAAACCTACAAAACCAGCCAAAGATGGTTGATAACAAGAACATTCTTGACCAATTGGCTTCCTGGTTGAAGACTACTGCATGATGGTCCCATCAAAAGTAGTAAAATAGAAAACTGTTGACTGACAGTACATAAACCAATCGGAATGGATTGTTTTGAATGAGTATTAATGATGGCCATTGTTGCCTTTGCCATCGATGTTGTTACATATCAGTGGTCATCCATTGTATTTGACTGACTGGCCTGTGGGCCAATCAGAATATGGGGGCGGGGCTTCACTGGTGTCGTGGGTGGAGCTTTGCTCTGTGTACCAGGAAATAGCAAAACAAAACTAGTCGTTTTAACTAAACATTGATGTAAAAACTATTGAACATCGACCAGAACCCATCGATGGTTTATAAACATCGATGGACGATGGCCATCCCTAATGAGAATTGCATCAACCAATCAGATGGTCTAATTTCCAAACTAATTTGCATAAGGAATTTATTTGCTCTCCATAACTTACTTAGGTCCTTCCTCACCCTAGTCTGATTGAAAACCTACAAAACCAGCCAAAGATGGTTGATAACAAGAACATTCTTGACCAATTGGCTTCCTGGTTGAAGATTATTGCATGATGGTCAAATCAAAAATAGTAAAATAGAAAACTGTTGGCTGACAGTACATAAACCAATTGGAATGGATTGTTTTGAATGAGTATTAATGATGGCCATTGTTGCCTTTGCCATCGATGTTACATATCAGTGGTCATCCATTGTATTTGACTGACTGGCCTGTGGGCCAATCAGAATATGGGGGCGGGGCTTCACTGGTGTCGTGGGTGGAGCTTTGCTCTGTGTACCAGGAAATAGTAAAACAAAACTAGTCGTTTTAACTAAACATTGATGTAAAAACTATTGAACATCGACCATAACCCATCAATGGTTTATAAACATTGATGGCCGATGGCCATCCCTAATGAGAATTGCATCAACCAATCAGATGGTCTAATTTCCAAACTAATTTGCATAAGGAATTTATTTGCTCTCCATAACTTACTTAGGTCCTTTCTCACACTAGTCTGATTGAAAACCTACAAAACCAGCCAAAAATGGTTGATAACAAGAACATTCTTGACCAATTGGCTTCCTGGTTGAAGACTATTGCATGATGGTCCCATCAAAAGTAGTAAAATAGAAAACTGTTGGCTGACAGTACATAAACAAATCGGAATGGATTGTTTTGAATGAGTATTAATGATTGCCATTGTTGCCTTTGCCATCGATGTTGTTACATATCAGTGGTCATCCATTGTATTTGACTGACTGGCCTGTGGGCCAATCAGAATATGGGGGCGGGGCTTCACTGGTGTCGTGGGTGGAGCTTTGCTCTGTGTACCAGGAAATAGTAAAACAAAACTAGTCGTTTTAACTAAACATTGATGTAAAAACTATTGAACATCGACCATAACCCATCGATGGTTTATAAACATCGATGGCCGATGGCCATCCCTAATGAGAATTGCATCAACCAATCAGATGGTCTAATTTCCAAACTAATTTGCATAAGGAATTTATTTGCTCTCCATAACTTACTTAGGTCCTTCCTCACCCTAGTCTGATTGAAAACCTACAAAACCAGCCAAAGATGGTTGATAACAAGAACATTCTTGACCAATTGGCTTCCTGGTTGAAGACTATTGCATGATGGTCCCATCGAAAGTAGTAAAATAGAAAACTGTTGACTGACAGTACATAAACCAATCGGAATGGATTGTTTTGAATGAGTATTAATGATGGCCATTGTTGCCGTTGCCATCGATGTTGTTACATATCAGTGGTCATCCATTGTATTTGACTGACTGGCCTGTGGGCCAATCAGAATATGGGGGCGGGGCTTCACTGGTGTCGTGGGTGGAGCTTTGCTCTGTGTACCAGGAAATAGCAAAACGAAACTAGTCGTTTTAACTAAACATTGATGTAAAAACTATTGAACATCGACCATAACCCATCGATGGTTTATAAACATCGATGGCCGATGGCCATCCCTAATGAGAATTGCATCAACCAATCAGATGGTCTAATTTCCAAACTAATTTGCATAAGGCATTTATTTGCTCTCCATAACTTACTTAGGTCCTTCCTCACCCTAGTCTGATTGAAAACCTACAAAACCAGCCAAAGATGGTTGATAACAAGAACATTCTTGACCAATTGGCTTCCTGGTTGAAGACTATTGCATGGTGGTCCCATCAAAAGTAGTAAAATAGAAAACTGTTGGCTGACAGTACATAAACAAATCGGAATGGATTGTTTTGAATGAGTATTAATGATGGCCATTGTTGCCTTTGCCATCGATGTTGTTACATATCAGTGGTCATCCATTGTATTTGACTGACTGGCCTGTGGGCCAATCAGAATATGGGGGCGGGGCTTCACTGGTGTCGTGGGTGGAGCTTTGCTCTGTGTACCAGGAAATAGCAAAACGAAACTAGTCGTTTTAACTAAACATTGATGTAAAAACTATTGAACATCGACCATAACCCATCGATGGTTTATAAACATCGATGGCCGATGGCCATCCCTAATGAGAATTGCATCAACCAATCAGATGGTCTAATTTCCAAACTAATTTGCATAAGGCATTTATTTGCTCTCCATAACTTACTTAGGTTCTTCCTCACCCTAGTCTGATTGAAAACCTACAAAACCAGCTAAAGATGGTTGATAACAAGAACATTCTTGATCAATTGGCTTCCTGGTTGAAGACTATTGCATGATGGTCCCATCAAAAGTAGTAAAATGGAAAACTGTTGGCTGACAGCACATAAACAAATCGGAATGGATTGTTTTGAATGAGTATTAATGATTGCCATTGTTGCCTTTGCCATCGATGTTGTTACATATCAGTGGTCATCCATTGTATTTGACTGACTGGCCTGTGGGCCAATCAGAATATGGGGGCGTGGCTTCACTGGTGTCGTGGGTGGAGCTTTGCTCTGTGTACCAGGAAATAGCAAAACAAAACTAGTCGTTTTAACTAAACATTGATGTAAAAACTATTGAACATCGACCATAACCCATCGATGGTTTATAAACATCGATGGTCAATGGCCATCCCTAATGAGAATTGCATCAACCAATCAGATGGTCTAATTTCCAAACTAATTTGCATAAGGAATTTATTTGCTCTCCATAACTTACTTAGGTCCTTCCTCACCCTAGTCTGATTGAAAACCTACAAAACCAGCCAAAGATGGTTGATAACAAGAACATTCTTGACCAATTGGCTTCCTGGTTGAAGACTATTGCATGATGGTCCCATCAAAAGTAGTAAAATAGAAAACTGTTGACTGAGAGTACATAAACCAATCGGAATGGATTGTTTTGAATGAGTATTAATGATGGCCATTGTTGCCTTTGCCATCGATGTTGTTACATATCAGTGGTCATCCATTGTATTTGACTGACTGGCCTGTGGGCCAATCAGAATATGGGGGCGGGGCTTCACTGGTGTCGTGGGTGGAGCTTTGCTCTGTGTACCAGGAAATAGCAAAACAAAACTAGTCGTTTTAACTAAACATTGATGTAAAAACTATTGAACATCGACCATAACCCATCGATGGTTTATAAACATCGATGGACGATGGCCATCCCTAATGAGAATTGCATCAACCAATCAGATGGTCTAATTTCCAAACTAATTTGCATAAGGAATTTATTTGCTCTCCATAACTTACTTAGGTCCTTCCTCACCCTAGTCTGATTGAAAACCTACAAAACCAGCCAAATATGGTTGATAACAAGAACATTCTTGACCAATTGGCTTCCTGGTTGAAGATTATTGCATGATGGTCAAATCAAAAATAGTAAAATAGAAAACTGTTGTCTGACAGTACATAAACCAATTGGAATGGATTGTTTTGAATGAGTATTAATGATGGCCATTGTTGCCTTTGCCATCGATGTTACATATCAGTGGTCATCCATTGTATTTGACTGACTGGCTTGTGGGCCAATCACAATATGGGGGCGGGGCTTCACTGGTGTCGTGGGTGGAGCTTTGCTCTGTGTACCAGGAAATAGTAAAACAAAACTAGTCGTTTTAACTAAACATTGATGTAAAAACTATTGAACATCGACCAGAACCCATCGATGGTTTATAAACATCGATGGCCGATGGTCATCCCTAATGAGAATTGCATCAACCAATCAGATGGTCTAATTTCCAAACTAATTTGCATAAGGAATTTATTTGCTCTCCATAACTTACTTAGGTCCTTCCTCACCCTAGTCTGATTGAAAACCTACAAAACCAGCCAAATATGGTTGATAACAAGAACATTCTTGACCAATTGGCTTCCTGGTTGAAGACTATTGCATGATGGTCCCATCAAAAGTAGTAAAATAGAAAACTGTTGGCTGACAGTACATAAACAAATCGGAATGGATTGTTTTGAATGAGTATTAATGATTGCCATTGTTGCCTTTGCCATCGATGTTGTTACATATCAGTGGTCATCCATTGTATTTGACTGACTGGCCTGTGGGCCAATCACAATATGGGGGCGGGGCTTCACTGGTGTCGTGGGTGGAGCTTTGCTCTGTGTACCAGGAAATAGTAAAACAAAACTAGTCGTTTTAACTAAACATTGATGTAAAAACTATTGAACATCGACCAGAACCCATCGATGGTTTATAAACATCGATGGCCGATGGCCATCCCTAATGAGAATTGCATCAACCAATCAGATGGTCTAATTTCCAAACTAATTTGCATAAGGAATTTATTTGCTCTCCATAACTTACTTAGGTCCTTCCTCACCCTAGTCTGATTGAAAACCTACAAAACCAGCCAATGATGGTTGATAACAAGAACATTCTTGACCAATTGGCTTCCTGGTTGAAGATTATTGCATGATGGTCAAATCAAAAATAGTAAAATAGAAAACTGTTGGCTGACAGTACATAAACCAATTGGAATGGATTGTTTTGAATGAGTATTAATGATGGCCATTGTTGCCTTTGCCATCGATGTTACATATCAGTGGTCATCCATTGTATTTGACTGACTGGCCTGTGGGCCAATCAGAATATGGGGGCGGGGCTTCACTGGTGTCGTGGGTGGAGCTTTGCTCTGTGTACCAGGAAATAGTAAAACAAAACTAGTCGTTTTAACTAAACATTGATGTAAAAACTATTGAACATCGACCATAACCCATCAATGGTTTATAAACATTGATGGCCGATGGCCATCCCTAATGAGAATTGCATCAACCAATCAGATGGTCTAATTTCCAAACTAATTTGCATAAGGAATTTATTTGCTCTCCATAACTTACTTAGGTCCTTTCTCACACTAGTCTGATTGAAAACCTACAAAACCAGCCAAAAATGGTTGATAACAAGAACATTCTTGACCAATTGGCTTCCTGGTTGAAGACTATTGCATGATGGTCCCATCAAAAGTAGTAAAATAGAAAACTGTTGGCTGACAGTACATAAACAAATCGGAATGGATTGTTTTGAATGAGTATTAATGATTGCCATTGTTGCCTTTGCCATCGATGTTGTTACATATCAGTGGTCATCCATTGTATTTGACTGACTGGCCTGTGGGCCAATCAGAATATGGGGGCGGGGCTTCACTGGTGTCGTGGGTGGAGCTTTGCTCTGTGTACCAGGAAATAGCAAAACAAAACTAGTCGTTTTAACTAAACATTGATGTAAAAACTATTGAACATCGACCATAACCCATCGATGGTTTATAAACATCGATGGCCGATGGCCATCCCTAATGAGAATTGCATCAACCAATCAGATGGTCTAATTTCCAAACTAATTTGCATAAGGAATTTATTTGCTCTCCATAACTTACTTAGGTCCTTCCTCACCCTAGTCTGATTGAAAACCTACAAAACCAGCCAAAGATGATTGATAACAAGAACATTCTTGACCAATTGGCTTCCTGGTTGAAGATTACTGCATGATGGTCCCATCAAAAGTAGTAAAATAGAAAACTGTTGGCTGACAGTACATAAACCAATCGGAATGGATTGTTTTGAATGAGTATTAATGATGGCCATTGTTGCCTTTGCCATCAATTTTACATATCAGTGTTCATCCATTGTATTTGACTGACTGGCCTGTGGGCCAATCAGAATATGGGGGCGGGGCTTCACTGGTGTCGTGGGTGGAGCTTTGCTCTGTGTACCAGGAAATAGTAAAACAAAACTAGTCGTTTTAACTAAACATTGATGTAAAAGCTATTGAACATCGACCAGAACCCATCGATGGTTTATAAACATCGATGGCCGATGGCCATCCCTAATGAGAATTGCATCAACCAATCAGATGGTCTAATTTCCAAACTAATTTGCATATGGAATTTATTTGCTCTCCATAACTTACTTAGGTCCTTCCTCACCCTAGTCTGATTGAAAACCTACAAAACCAGCCAAAGATGGTTGATAACAAGAACATTCTTGACCAATTGGCTTCCTGATTGAAGACTATTGCATGATGGTCCCGTCAAAAGTAGTAAAATAGAAAACTGTTGACTGACAGTACATAAACCAATCGGAATAGATTGTTTTGAATGAGTATTAATGATGGCCATTGTTGCCTTTGCCATCGATGGTGTTACATATCAGTGGTCATCCATTGTATTTGACTGACTGGCCTGTGGGCCAATCAGAATATGGAGGCGGGGCTTCACTGGTGTCGTGGGTGGAGCTTTGCTCTGTGTACCAGGAAATAGCAAAACGAAACTAGTCGTTTTAACTAAACATTGATGTAAAAACTATTGAACATCGACCATAACCCATCGATGTTTTATAAACATCGATGGCCGATGGCCGATGGCCATCCCTAATGAGAATTGCATCAACCAATCAGATGGTCTAATTTCCAAACTAATTTGCATAAGGCATTTATTTGCTCTCCATAACTTACTTAGGTCCTTCCTCACCCTAGTCTGATTGAAAACCTACAAAACCAGCCAAAGATGGTTGATAACAAGAACATTCTTGACCAATTGGCTTCCTGATTGAAGACTATTGCATGATGGTCCCGTCAAAAGTAGTAAAATAGAAAACTGTTGACTGACAGTACATAAACCAATCGGAATGGATTGTTTTGAATGAGTATTAATGATGGCCATTGTTGCCTTTGCCATCGATGTTGTTACATATCAGTGGTCATCCACTGTATTTGACTGACTGGCCTGTGGGCCAATCAGAATATGGGGGCGGGGCTTCACTGGTGTCGTGGGTGGAGCTTTGCTCTGTGTACCAGGAAATAGCAAAACAAAACTAGTCGTTTTAACTAAACATTGATGTAAAAACTATTGAACATCGACCATAACCCATCGATGGTTTATAACCATCGATGGTCGATGGCCATCCCTAATGAGAATTGCATCAACCAATCAGATGGGCTAATTTCCAAACTAATTTGCATAAGGAATTCATTTGCTCTCCATAACTTACTTAGGTCCTTCCTCACCCTAGTCTGATTGAAAACCTACAAAACCAGCCAAATATGGTTGATAACAAGAACATTCTTGACCAATTGGCTTCCTGGTTGAAGACTATTGCATGATGGTCCCATCAAAAGTAGTAAAATAGAAAACTGTTGGCTGACAGTACATAAACAAATCGGAATGGATTGTTTTGAATGAGTATTAATGATTGCCATTGTTGCCTTTGCCATCGATGTTGTTACATATCAGTGGTCATCCATTGTATTTGACTGACTGGCCTGTGGGCCAATCAGAATATGGGGGCGGGGCTTCACTGGTGTCGTGGGTGGAGCTTTGCTCTGTGTACCAGGAAATAGCAAAACAAAACTAGTCGTTTTAACTAAACATTGATGTAAAAACTATTGAACATCGACCATAACCCATCGATGGTTTATAACCATCGATGGTCGATGGCCATCCCTAATGAGAATTGCATCAACCAATCAGATGGTCTAATTTCCAAACTAATTTGCATTTGGATTTTATTTGCTCTCCATAACTTACTTAGGTCCTTCCTCACCCTAGTCTGATTGAAAACTTACAAAACCAGCCAAAGATGGTTGATAACAAGAACATTCTTGACCAATTGGCTTCCTGATTGAAGACTATTGCATGATGGTCCCGTCAAAAGTATTAAAATAGAAAACTGTTGACTGACAGTACATAAACCAATCGGAATAGATTGTTTTGAATGAGTATTAATGATGGCCATTGTTGCCTTTGCCATCGATGGTGTTACATATCAGTGGTCATCCATTGTATTTTACTGACTGGCCTGTGGGCCAACCAGAATATGGGGGCGGGGCTTCACTGGTGTCGTGGGTGGAGCTTTGCTCTGTGTACCAGGAAATAGCAAAACGAAACTAGTCGTTTTAACTAAACATTGATGTAAAAACTATTGAACATCGACCATAACCCATCGATGGTTTATAAACATCGATGGCCGATATCCATCCCTAATGAGAATTGCATCAACCAATCAGATGGTCTAATTTCCAAACTAATTTGCATAAGGCATTTATTTGCTCTCCATAACTTACTTAGGTCCTTCCTCACCCTAGTCTGATTGAAAACCTACAAAACCAGCCAAAGATGGTTGATAACAAGAACATTCTTGGCCAATTGGCTTCCTGGTTGAAGACTATTGCATGGTGGTCCCATCAAAAGTAGTAAAATAGAAAACTGTTGGCTGACAGTACATAAACCAATCGGAATGGATTGTTTTGAATGAGTATTAATGATGGCCATTGTTGCCTTTGCCATCAATTTTACATATCAGTGTTCATCCATTGTATTTGACTGACTGGCCTGTGGGCCAATCAGAATATGGGGGCGGGGCTTCACTGGTGTCGTGGGTGGAGCTTTGCTCTGTGTACCAGGAAATAGTAAAACAAAACTAGTCGTTTTAACTAAACATTGATGTAAAAGCTATTGAACATCGACCAGAACCCATCGATGGTTTATAAACATCGATGGCCGATGGCCATCCCTAATGAGAATTGCATCAACCAATCAGATGGTCTAATTTCCAAACTAATTTGCATATGGAATTTATTTGCTCTCCATAACTTACTTAGGTCCTTCCTCACCCTAGTCTGATTGAAAACCTACAAAACCAGCCAAAGATGGTTGATAACAAGAACATTCTTGACCAATTGGCTTCCTGATTGAAGACTATTGCATGATGGTCCCGTCAAAAGTAGTAAAATAGAAAACTGTTGACTGACAGTACATAAACCAATCGGAATAGATTGTTTTGAATGAGTATTAATGATGGCCATTGTTGCCTTTGCCATCGATGGTGTTACATATCAGTGGTCATCCATTGTATTTGACTGACTGGCCTGTGGGCCAATCAGAATATGGAGGCGGGGCTTCACTGGTGTCGTGGGTGGAGCTTTGCTCTGTGTACCAGGAAATAGCAAAACGAAACTAGTCGTTTTAACTAAACATTGATGTAAAAACTATTGAACATCGACCATAACCCATCGATGTTTTATAAACATCGATGGCCGATGGCCGATGGCCATCCCTAATGAGAATTGCATCAACCAATCAGATGGTCTAATTTCCAAACTAATTTGCATAAGGCATTTATTTGCTCTCCATAACTTACTTAGGTCCTTCCTCACCCTAGTCTGATTGAAAACCTACAAAACCAGCCAAAGATGGTTGATAACAAGAACATTCTTGACCAATTGGCTTCCTGATTGAAGACTATTGCATGATGGTCCCGTCAAAAGTAGTAAAATAGAAAACTGTTGACTGACAGTACATAAACCAATCGGAATGGATTGTTTTGAATGAGTATTAATGATGGCCATTGTTGCCTTTGCCATCGATGTTGTTACATATCAGTGGTCATCCACTGTATTTGACTGACTGGCCTGTGGGCCAATCAGAATATGGGGGCGGGGCTTCACTGGTGTCGTGGGTGGAGCTTTGCTCTGTGTACCAGGAAATAGCAAAACAAAACTAGTCGTTTTAACTAAACATTGATGTAAAAACTATTGAACATCGACCATAACCCATCGATGGTTTATAACCATCGATGGTCGATGGCCATCCCTAATGAGAATTGCATCAACCAATCAGATGGGCTAATTTCCAAACTAATTTGCATAAGGAATTCATTTGCTCTCCATAACTTACTTAGGTCCTTCCTCACCCTAGTCTGATTGAAAACCTACAAAACCAGCCAAATATGGTTGATAACAAGAACATTCTTGACCAATTGGCTTCCTGGTTGAAGACTATTGCATGATGGTCCCATCAAAAGTAGTAAAATAGAAAACTGTTGGCTGACAGTACATAAACAAATCGGAATGGATTGTTTTGAATGAGTATTAATGATTGCCATTGTTGCCTTTGCCATCGATGTTGTTACATATCAGTGGTCATCCATTGTATTTGACTGACTGGCCTGTGGGCCAATCAGAATATGGGGGCGGGGCTTCACTGGTGTCGTGGGTGGAGCTTTGCTCTGTGTACCAGGAAATAGCAAAACAAAACTAGTCGTTTTAACTAAACATTGATGTAAAAACTATTGAACATCGACCATAACCCATCGATGGTTTATAACCATCGATGGTCGATGGCCATCCCTAATGAGAATTGCATCAACCAATCAGATGGTCTAATTTCCAAACTAATTTGCATTTGGATTTTATTTGCTCTCCATAACTTACTTAGGTCCTTCCTCACCCTAGTCTGATTGAAAACTTACAAAACCAGCCAAAGATGGTTGATAACAAGAACATTCTTGACCAATTGGCTTCCTGATTGAAGACTATTGCATGATGGTCCCGTCAAAAGTATTAAAATAGAAAACTGTTGACTGACAGTACATAAACCAATCGGAATAGATTGTTTTGAATGAGTATTAATGATGGCCATTGTTGCCTTTGCCATCGATGGTGTTACATATCAGTGGTCATCCATTGTATTTTACTGACTGGCCTGTGGGCCAACCAGAATATGGGGGCGGGGCTTCACTGGTGTCGTGGGTGGAGCTTTGCTCTGTGTACCAGGAAATAGCAAAACGAAACTAGTCGTTTTAACTAAACATTGATGTAAAAACTATTGAACATCGACCATAACCCATCGATGGTTTATAAACATCGATGGCCGATATCCATCCCTAATGAGAATTGCATCAACCAATCAGATGGTCTAATTTCCAAACTAATTTGCATAAGGCATTTATTTGCTCTCCATAACTTACTTAGGTCCTTCCTCACCCTAGTCTGATTGAAAACCTACAAAACCAGCCAAAGATGGTTGATAACAAGAACATTCTTGGCCAATTGGCTTCCTGGTTGAAGACTATTGCATGGTGGTCCCATCAAAAGTAGTAAAATAGAAAACTGTTGGCTGACAGTACATAAACAAATCGGAATGGATTGTTTTGAATGAGTATTAATGATGGCCATTGTTGCCTTTGCCATCGATGTTGTTACATATCAGTGGTCATCCATTGTATTTGACTGACTGGCCTGTGGGCCAATCAGAATATGGGGGCGGGGCTTCACTGGTGTCGTGGGTGGAGCTTTGCTCTGTGTACCAGGAAATAGCAAAACGAAACTAGTCGTTTTAACTAAACATTGATGTAAAAACTATTGAACATCGACCATAACCCATCGATGGTTTATAAACATCGATGGCCGATGGCCATCCCTAATGAAAATTGCATCAACCAATCAGATGGTCTAATTTCCAAACTAATTTGCATAAGGCATTTATTTGCTCTCCATAACTTACTTAGGTTCTTCCTCACCCTAGTCTGATTGAAAACCTACAAAACCAGCTAAAGATGGTTGATAACAAGAACATTCTTGACCAATTGGCTTCCTGATTGAAGACTATTGCATGATGGTCCCGTCAAAAGTAGTAAAATAGAAAACTGTTGACTGACAGTACATAAACCAATCGGAATGGATTGTTTTGAATGAGTATTAATGATGACCATTGTTGCCTTTGCCATCGATGTTGTTACATATCAGTGGTCATCCACTGTATTTGACTGACTGGCCTGTGGGCCAATCAGAATATGGGGGCGGGGCTTCACTGGTGTCGTGGGTGGAGCTTTGCTCTGTGTACCAGGAAATAGCAAAACAAAACTAGTCGTTTTAACTAAACATTGATGTAAAAACTATTGAACATCGACCATAACCCATCGATGGTTTATAACCATCGATGGTCGATGGCCATCCCTAATGAGAATTGCATCAACCAATCAGATGGGCTAATTTCCAAACTAATTTGCATAAGGAATTTATTTGCTCTCCATAACTTACTTAGGTCCTTCCTCACCCTAGTCTGATTGAAAACCTACAAAACCAGCCAAATATGGTTGATAACAAGAACATTCTTGACCAATTGGCTTCCTGGTTGAAGACTATTGCATGATGGTCCCATCAAAAGTAGTAAAATAGAAAACTGTTGGCTGACAGTACATAAACAAATCGGAATGGATTGTTTTGAATGAGTATTAATGATTGCCATTGTTGCCTTTGCCATCGATGTTGTTACATATCAGTGGTCATCCATTGTATTTGACTGACTGGCCTGTGGGCCAATCAGAATATGGGGGCGGGGCTTCACTGGTGTCGTGGGTGGAGCTTTGCTCTGTGTACCAGGAAATAGCAAAACAAAACTAGTCGTTTTAACTAAACATTGATGTAAAAACTATTGAACATCGACCATAACCCATCGATGGTTTATAACCATCGATGGTCGATGGCCATCCCTAATGAGAATTGCATCAACCAATCAGATGGTCTAATTTCCAAACTAATTTGCATAAGGAATTTATTTGCTCTCCATAACTTACTTAGGTCCTTCCTCACCCTAGTCTGATTGAAAACCTACAAAACCAGCCAAATATGGTTGATAACAAGAACATTCTTGACCAATTGGCTTCCTAGTTGAAGACTATTGCATGATGGTCCCATCAAAAGTAGTAAAATAGAAAACTGTTGGCTGACAGTACATAAACAAATCGGAATGGATTGTTTTGAATGAGTATTAATGATTGCCATTGTTGCCTTTGCCATCGATGTTGTTACATATCAGTGGTCATCCATTGTATTTGACTGACTGGCCTGTGGGCCAATCACAATATGGGGGCGGGGCTTCACTGGTGTCGTGGGTGGAGCTTTGCTCTGTGTACCAGGAAATAGTAAAACAAAACTAGTCGTTTTAACTAAACATTGATGTAAAAACTATTGAACATCGACCAGAACCCATCGATGGTTTATAAACATCGATGGCCGATGGCCATCCCTAATGAGAATTGCATCAACCAATCAGATGGTCTAATTTCCAAACTAATTTGCATTTGGATTTTATTTGCTCTCCATAACTTACTTAGGTCCTTCCTCACCCTAGTCTGATTGAAAACCTACAAAACCAGCCAAAGATGGTTGATAACAAGAACATTCTTGACCAATTGGCTTCCTGATTGAAGACTATTGCATGATGGTCCCGTCAAAAGTATTAAAATAGAAAACTGTTGACTGACAGTACATAAACCAATCGGAATAGATTGTTTTGAATGAGTATTAATGATGGCCATTGTTGCCTTTGCCATCGATGGTGTTACATATCAGTGGTCATCCATTGTATTTTA
Source organism: Crinia signifera (assembly GCF_055691185.1). NCBI lineage: Eukaryota > Metazoa > Chordata > Amphibia > Anura > Myobatrachidae > Crinia > Crinia signifera. Next base: position 86,307,486 of record NC_139224.1, on the reverse strand, counting down.
CTGACTGGCCTGTGGGCCAACCAGAATATGGGGGCGGGGCTTCACTGGTGTCGTGGGTGGAGCTTTGCTCTGTGTACCAGGAAATAGCAAAACGAAACTAGTCGTTTTAACTAAACATTGATGTAAAAACTATTGAACATCGACCATAACCCATCGATGGTTTATAAACATCGATGGCCGATGGCCATCCCTAATGAGAATTGCATCAACCAATCAGATGGTCTAATTTCCAAACTAATTTGCATAAGGCATTTATTTGCTCTCCATAACTTACTTAGGTCCTTCCTCACCCTAGTCTGATTGAAAACCTACAAAACCAGCCAAAGATGGTTGATAACAAGAACATTCTTGACCAATTGGCTTCCTGGTTGAAGACTATTGCATGGTGGTCCCATCAAAAGTAGTAAAATAGAAAACTGTTGGCTGACAGTACATAAACAAATCGGAATGGATTGTTTTGAATGAGTATTAATGATGGCCATTGTTGCCTTTGCCATCGATGTTGTTACATATCAGTGGTCATCCATTGTATTTGACTGACTGGCCTGTGGGCCAATCAGAATATGGGGGTGGGGCTTCACTGGTGTCGTGGGTGGAGCTTTGCTCTGTGTACCAGGAAATAGCAAAACGAAACTAGTCGTTTTAACTAAACATTGATGTAAAAACTATTGAACATCGACCATAACCCATCGATGGTTTATAAACATCGATGGTCGATGGCCATCCCTAATGAGAATTGCATCAACCAATCAGATGGTCTAATTTCCAAACTAATTTGCATAAGGCATTTATTTGCTCTCCATAACTTACTTAGGTTCTTCCTCACCCTAGTCTGATTGAAAACCTACAAAACCAGCTAAAGATGGTTGATAACAAGAACATTCTTGACCAATTGGCTTCCTGATTGAAGACTATTGCATGATGGTCCCGTCAAAAGTAGTAAAATAGAAAACTGTTGACTGACAGTGCATAAACCAATCGGAATGGATTGTTTTGAATGAGTATTAATGATGGCCATTGTTGCCTTTGCCATCGATGTTGTTACATATCAGTGGTCATCCATTGTATTTGACTGACTGGCCTGTGGGCCAATCACAATATGGGGGCGGGGCTTCACTGGTGTCGTGGGTGGAGCTTTGCTCTGTGTACCAGGAAATAGTAAAACAAAACTAGTCGTTTTAACTAAACATTGATGTAAAAACTATTGAACATCGACCATAACCCATCGATGGTTTATAAACATCGATGGCCGATGGCCATCCCTAATGAGAATTGCATCAACCAATCAGATGGTCTAATTTCCAAACTAATTTGCATAAGGCATTTATTTGCTCTCCATAACTTACTTAGGTCCTTCCTCACCCTAGTCTGATTGAAAACCTACAAAACCAGCCAAAGATGGTTGATAACAAGAACATTCTTGACCAATTGGCTTCCTGGTTGAAGACTATTGCATGGTGGTCCCATCAAAAGTAGTAAAATAGAAAACTGTTGGCTGACAGTACATAAACAAATCGGAATGGATTGTTTTGAATGAGTATTAATGATGGCCATTGTTGCCTTTGCCATCGATGTTGTTACATATCAGTGGTCATCCATTGTATTTGACTGACTGGCCTGTGGGCCAATCAGAATATGGGGGTGGGGCTTCACTGGTGTCGTGGGTGGAGCTTTGCTCTGTGTACCAGGAAATAGCAAAACGAAACTAGTCGTTTTAACTAAACATTGATGTAAAAACTATTGAACATCGACCATAACCCATCGATGGTTTATAAACATCGATGGCCGATGGCCATCCCTAATGAGAATTGCATCAACCAATCAGATGGTCTAATTTCCAAACTAATTTGCATAAGGCATTTATTTGCTCTCCATAACTTACTTAGGTTCTTCCTCACCCTAGTCTGATTGAAAACCTACAAAACCAGCTAAAGATGGTTGATAACAAGAACATTCTTGACCAATTGGCTTCCTGATTGAAGACTATTGCATGATGGTCCCGTCAAAAGTAGTAAAATAGAAAACTGTTGACTGACAGTACATAAACCAATCGGAATGGATTGTTTTGAATGAGTATTAATGATGGCCATTGTTGCCTTTGCCATCGATGTTGTTACATATCAGTGGTCATCCATTGTATTTGACTGACTGGCCTGTGGGCCAATCACAATATGGGGGCGGGGCTTCACTGGTGTCGTGGGTGGAGCTTTGCTCTGTGTACCAGGAAATAGTAAAACAAAACTAGTCGTTTTAACTAAACATTGATGTAAAAACTATTGAACATCGACCAGAACCCATCGATGGTTTATAAACATCGATGGCCGATGGCCATCCCTAATGAGAATTGCATCAACCAATCAGATGGTCTAATTTCCAAACTAATTTGCATAAGGAATTTATTTGCTCTCCATAACTTACTTAGGTCCTTCCTCACCCTAGTCTGATTGAAAACCTACAAAACCAGCCAAAGATGGTTGATAACAAGAACATTCTTGACCAATTGGCTTCCTGGTTGAAGACTATTGCATGATGGTCCCATCAAAAGTAGTAAAATAGAAAACTGTTGACTGACAGTACATAAACCAATCGGAATGGATTGTTTTGAATGAGTATTAATGATGGCCATTGTTGCCTTTGCCATCGATGTTGTTACATATCAGTGGTCATCCATTGTATTTGACTGACTGGCCTGTGGGCCAATCAGAATATGGGGGCGGGGCTTCACTGGTGTCGTGGGTGGAGCTTTGCTCTGTGTACCAGGAAATAGCAAAACAAAACTAGTCGTTTTAACTAAACATTGATGTAAAAACTATTGAACATCGACCATAACCCATCGATGGTTTATAAACATCGATGGCCGATGGCCATCCCTAATGAGAATTGCATCAACCAATCAGATGGTCTAATTTCCAAACTAATTTGCATAAGGCATTTATTTGCTCTCCATAACTTACTTAGGTTCTTCCTCACCCTAGTCTGATTGAAAACCTACAAAACCAGCTAAAGATGGTTGATAACAAGAACATTCTTGACCAATTGGCTTCCTGATTGAAGACTATTGCATGATGGTCCCGTCAAAAGTAGTAAAATAGAAAACTGTTGACTGACAGTACATAAACCAATCGGAATGGATTGTTTTGAATGAGTATTAATGATGGCCATTGTTGCCTTTGCCATCGATGTTGTTACATATCAGTGGTCATCCATTGTATTTGACTGACTGGCCTGTGGGCCAATCACAATATGGGGGCGGGGCTTCACTGGTGTCGTGGGTGGAGCTTTGCTCTGTGTACCAGGAAATAGTAAAACAAAACTAGTCGTTTTAACTAAACATTGATGTAAAAACTATTGAACATCGACCAGAACCCATCGATGGTTTATAAACATCGATGGCCGATGGCCATCCCTAATGAGAATTGCATCAACCAATCAGATGGTCTAATTTCCAAACTAATTTGCATAAGGAATTTATTTGCTCTCCATAACTTACTTAGGTCCTTCCTCACCCTAGTCTGATTGAAAACCTACAAAACCAGCCAAAGATGGTTGATAACAAGAACATTCTTGACCAATTGGCTTCCTGGTTGAAGACTATTGCATGATGGTCCCATCAAAAGTAGTAAAATAGAAAACTGTTGACTGACAGTACATAAACCAATCGGAATGGATTGTTTTGAATGAGTATTAATGATGGCCATTGTTGCCTTTGCCATCGATGTTGTTACATATCAGTGGTCATCCATTGTATTTGACTGACTGGCCTGTGGGCCAATCAGAATATGGGGGCGGGGCTTCACTGGTGTCGTGGGTGGAGCTTTGCTCTGTGTACCAGGAAATAGCAAAACAAAACTAGTCGTTTTAACTAAACATTGATGTAAAAACTATTGAACATCGACCATAACCCATCGATGGTTTATAAACATCGATGGACGATGGCCATCCCTAATGAGAATTGCATCAACCAATCAGATGGTCTAATTTCCAAACTAATTTGCATAAGGAATTTATTTGCTCTCCATAACTTACTTAGGTCCTTCCTCACCATAGTCTGATTGAAAACCTACAAAACCAGCCAAAGATGGTTGATAACAAGAACATGCTTGACCAATTGGCTTCCTGGTTGAAGATTATTGCATGATGGTCCCATCAAAAGTAGTAAAATAGAAAACTGTTGGCTGACAGTACATAAACCAATCGGAATGGATTGTTTTAAATGAGTATTAATGATGGGCATTGTTGCCTTTGCCATCGATTTTACATATCAGTGGTCATCCATTGTATTTGACTGACTGGCCTGTGGGCCAATCAGAATATGGGGGCGGGGCTTCACTGGTGTCGTGGGTGGAGCTTTGCTCTGTGTACCAGGAAATAGTAAAACAAAACTAGTCGTTTTAACTAAACATTGATGTAAAAACTATTGAACATCGACCATAACCCATCAATGGTTTATAAACATTGATGGCCGATGGCCATCCCTAATGAGAATTGCATCAACCAATCAGATGGTCTAATTTCCAAACTAATTTGCATAAGGAATTTATTTGCTCTCCATAACTTACTTAGGTCCTTTCTCACACTAGTCTGATTGAAAACCTACAAAACCAGCCAAAAATGGTTGATAACAAGAACATTCTTGACCAATTGGCTTCCTGGTTGAAGATTATTGCATGATGGTCCCATCAAAAGTAGTAAAATAGAAAACTGTTGGCTGACAGTACATAAACCAATCGGAATGGATTGTTTTGAATGAGTATTAATGATGGCCATTGTTGCCTTTGCCATCGATTTTACATATCAGTGTTCATCCATTGTATTTGACTGACTGGCCTGTGGGCCAATCAGAATATGGGGGCGGGGCTTCACTGGTGTCATGGGTGGAGCTTTGCTCTGTGTACCAGGAAATAGTAAAACAAAACTAGTCGTTTTAACTAAACATTGATGTAAAAGCTATTGAACATCGACCAGAACCCATCGATGGTTTATAAACATCGATGGCCGATGGCCATCCCTAATGAGAATTGCATCAACCAATCAGATGGTCTAATTTCCAAACTAATTTGCATATGGAATTTATTTGCTCTCCATAACTTACTTAGGTCCTTCCTCACCCTAGTCTGATTGAAAACCTACAAAACCAGCCAAAGATGGTTGATAACAAGAACATTCTTGACCAATTGGCTTCCTGATTGAAGACTATTGCATGATGGTCCCGTCAAAAGTAGTAAAATAGAAAACTGTTGACTGACAGTACATAAACCAATCGGAATAGATTGTTTTGAATGAGTATTAATGATGGCCATTGTTGCCTTTGCCATCGATGGTGTTACATATCAGTGGTCATCCATTGTATTTGACTGACTGGCCTGTGGGCCAATCAGAATATGGAGGCGGGGCTTCACTGGTGTCGTGGGTGGAGCTTTGCTCTGTGTACCAGGAAATAGCAAAACGAAACTAGTCGTTTTAACTAAACATTGATGTAAAAACTATTGAACATCGACCATAACCCATCGATGTTTTATAAACATCGATGGCCATCCCTAATGAGAATTGCATCAACCAATCAGATGGTCTAATTTCCAAACTAATTTGCATAAGGCATTTATTTGCTCTCCATAACTTACTTAGGTCCTTCCTCACCCTAGTCTGATTGAAAACCTACAAAACCAGCCAAAGATGGTTGATAACAAGAACATTCTTGACCAATTGGCTTCCTGATTGAAGACTATTGCATGATGGTCCCGTCAAAAGTAGTAAAATAGAAAACTGTTGACTGACAGTACATAAACCAATCGGAATGGATTGTTTTGAATGAGTATTAATGATGGCCATTGTTGCCTTTGCCATCGATGTTGTTACATATCAGTGGTCATCCACTGTATTTGACTGACTGGCCTGTGGGCCAATCAGAATATGGGGGCGGGGCTTCACTGGTGTTGTAGGTGGAGCTTTGCTCTGTGTACCAGGAAATAGCAAAACAAAACTAGTCGTTTTAACTAAACATTGATGTAAAAACTATTGAACATCGACCATAACCCATCGATGGTTTATAACCATCGATGGTCGATGGCCATCCCTAATGAGAATTGCATCAACCAATCAGATGGTCTAATTTCCAAACTAATTTGCATAAGGAATTTATTTGCTCTCCATAACTTACTTAGGTCCTTCCTCACCCTAGTCTGATTGAAAACCTACAAAACCAGCCAAATATGGTTGATAACAAGAACATTCTTGACCAATTGGCTTCCTAGTTGAAGACTATTGCATGATGGTCCCATCAAAAGTAGTAAAATAGAAAACTGTTGGCTGACAGTACATAAACAAATCGGAATGGATTGTTTTGAATGAGTATTAATGATTGCCATTGTTGCCTTTGCCATCGATGTTGTTACATATCAGTGGTCATCCATTGTATTTGACTGACTGGCCTGTGGGCCAATCACAATATGGGGGCGGGGCTTCACTGGTGTCGTGGGTGGAGCTTTGCTCTGTGTACCAGGAAATAGTAAAACAAAACTAGTCGTTTTAACTAAACATTGATGTAAAAACTATTGAACATCGACCAGAACCCATCGATGGTTTATAAACATCGATGGCCGATGGCCATCCCTAATGAGAATTGCATCAACCAATCAGATGGTCTAATTTCCAAACTAATTTGCATTTGGATTTTATTTGCTCTCCATAACTTACTTAGGTCCTTCCTCACCCTAGTCTGATTGAAAACCTACAAAACCAGCCAAAGATGGTTGATAACAAGAACATTCTTGACCAATTGGCTTCCTGATTGAAGACTATTGCATGATGGTCCCGTCAAAAGTATTAAAATAGAAAACTGTTGACTGACAGTACATAAACCAATCGGAATAGATTGTTTTGAATGAGTATTAATGATGGCCATTGTTGCCTTTGCCATCGATGGTGTTACATATCAGTGGTCATCCATTGTATTTTACTGACTGGCCTGTGGGCCAACCAGAATATGGGGGCGGGGCTTCACTGGTGTCGTGGGTGGAGCTTTGCTCTGTGTACCAGGAAATAGCAAAACGAAACTAGTCGTTTTAACTAAACATTGATGTAAAAACTATTGAACATCGTCCATAACCCATCGATGGTTTATAAACATCGATGGCCGATGGCCATCCCTAATGAGAATTGCATCAACCAATCAGATGGTCTAATTTCCAAACTAATTTGCATAAGGCATTTATTTGCTCTCCATAACTTACTTAGGTCCTTCCTCACCCTAGTCTGATTGAAAACCTACAAAACCAGCCAAAGATGGTTGATAACAAGAACATTCTTGACCAATTGGCTTCCTGGTTGAAGACTATTGCATGGTGGTCCCATCAAAAGTAGTAAAATAGAAAACTGTTGGCTGACAGTACATAAACAAATCGGAATGGATTGTTTTGAATGAGTATTAATGATGGCCGTTGTTGCCTTTGCCATCGATGTTGTTACATATCAGTGGTCATCCATTGTATTTGACTGACTGGCCTGTGGGCCAATCAGAATATGGGGGTGGGGCTTCACTGGTGTCGTGGGTGGAGCTTTGCTCTGTGTACCAGGAAATAGCAAAACGAAACTAGTCGTTTTAACTAAACATTGATGTAAAAACTATTGAACATCGACCATAACCCATCGATGGTTTATAAACATCGATGGCCGATGGCCATCCCTAATGAGAATTGCATCAACCAATCAGATGGTCTAATTTCCAAACTAATTTGCATAAGGCATTTATTTGCTCTCCATAACTTACTTAGGTCCTTCCTCACCCTAGTCTGATTGAAAACCTACAAAACCAGCCAAAGATGGTTGATAACAAGAACATTCTTGACCAATTGGCTTCCTGGTTGAAGACTATTGCATGGTGGTCCCATCAAAAGTAGTAAAATAGAAAACTGTTGGCTGACAGTACATAAACAAATCGGAATGGATTGTTTTGAATGAGTATTAATGATGGCCATTGTTGCCTTTGCCATCGATGTTGTTACATATCAGTGGTCATCCATTGTATTTGACTGACTGGCCTGTGGGTCAATCAGAATATGGGGGTGGGGCTTCACTGGTGTCGTGGGTGGAGCTTTGCTCTGTGTACCAGGAAATAGCAAAACGAAACTAGTCGTTTTAACTAAACATTGATGTAAAAACTATTGAACATCGACCATAACCCATCGATGGTTTATAAACATCGATGGCCGATGGCCATCCCTAATGAGAATTGCATCAACCAATCAGATGGTCTAATTTCCAAACTAATTTGCATAAGGCATTTATTTGCTCTCCATAACTTACTTAGGTTCTTCCTCACCCTAGTCTGATTGAAAACCTACAAAACCAGCTAAAGATGGTTGATAACAAGAACATTCTTGACCAATTGGCTTCCTGATTGAAGACTATTGCATGATGGTCCCGTCAAAAGTAGTAAAATAGAAAACTGTTGACTGACAGTACATAAACCAATCAGAATGGATTGTTTTGAATGAGTATTAATGATGGCCATTGTTGCCTTTGCCATCGATGTTGTTACATATCAGTGGTCATCCATTGTATTTGACTGACTGGCCTGTGGGCCAATCACAATATGGGGGCGGGGCTTCACTGGTGTCGTGGGTGGAGCTTTGCTCTGTGTACCAGGAAATAGTAAAACAAAACTAGTCGTTTTAACTAAACATTGATGTAAAAACTATTGAACATCGACCAGAACCCATCGATGGTTTATAAACATCGATGGCCGATGGCCATCCCTAATGAGAATTGCATCAACCAATCAGATGGTCTAATTTCCAAACTAATTTGCATAAGGAATTTATTTGCTCTCCATAACTTACTTAGGTCCTTCCTCACCCTAGTCTGATTGAAAACCTACAAAACCAGCCAAAGATGGTTGATAACAAGAACATTCTTGACCAATTGGCTTCCTGGTTGAAGACTATTGCATGATGGTCCCATCAAAAGTAGTAAAATAGAAAACTGTTGACTGACAGTACATAAACCAATCGGAATGGATTGTTTTGAATGAGTATTAATGATGGCCATTGTTGCCTTTGCCATCGATGTTGTTACATATCAGTGGTCATCCATTGTATTTGACTGACTGGCCTGTGGGCCAATCAGAATATGGGGGCGGGGCTTCACTGGTGTCGTGGGTGGAGCTTTGCTCTGTGTACCAGGAAATAGCAAAACAAAACTAGTCGTTTTAACTAAACATTGATGTAAAAACTATTGAACATCGACCATAACCCATCGATGGTTTATAAACATCGATGGCCGATGGCCATCCCTAATGAGAATTGCATCAACCAATCAGATGGTCTAATTTCCAAACTAATTTGCATAAGGCATTTATTTGCTCTCCATAACTTACTTAGGTTCTTCCTCACCCTAGTCTGATTGAAAACCTACAAAACCAGCTAAAGATGGTTGATAACAAGAACATTCTTGACCAATTGGCTTCCTGATTGAAGACTATTGCATGATGGTCCCGTCAAAAGTAGTAAAATAGAAAACTGTTGACTGACAGTACATAAACCAATCGGAATGGATTGTTTTGAATGAGTATTAATGATGGCCATTGTTGCCTTTGCCATCGATGTTGTTACATATCAGTGGTCATCCATTGTATTTGACTGACTGGCCTGTGGGCCAATCACAATATGGGGGCGGGGCTTCACTGGTGTCGTGGGTGGAGCTTTGCTCTGTGTACCAGGAAATAGTAAAACAAAACTAGTCGTTTTAACTAAACATTGATGTAAAAACTATTGAACATCGACCAGAACCCATCGATGGTTTATAAACATCGATGGCCGATGGCCATCCCTAATGAGAATTGCATCAACCAATCAGATGGTCTAATTTCCAAACTAATTTGCATAAGGAATTTATTTGCTCTCCATAACTTACTTAGGTCCTTCCTCACCCTAGTCTGATTGAAAACCTACAAAACCAGCCAAAGATGGTTGATAACAAGAACATTCTTGACCAATTGGCTTCCTGGTTGAAGACTATTGCATGATGGTCCCATCAAAAGTAGTAAAATAGAAAACTGTTGACTGACAGTACATAAACCAATCGGAATGGATTGTTTTGAATGAGTATTAATGATGGCCATTGTTGCCTTTGCCATCGATGTTGTTACATATCAGTGGTCATCCATTGTATTTGACTGACTGGCCTGTGGGCCAATCAGAATATGGGGGCGGGGCTTCACTGGTGTCGTGGGTGGAGCTTTGCTCTGTGTACCAGGAAATAGCAAAACAAAACTAGTCGTTTTAACTAAACATTGATGTAAAAACTATTGAACATCGACCATAACCCATCGATGGTTTATAAACATCGATGGCCGATGGCCATCCCTAATGAGAATTGCATCAACCAATCAGATGGTCTAATTTCCAAACTAATTTGCATAAGGCATTTATTTGCTCTCCATAACTTACTTAGGTTCTTCCTCACCCTAGTCTGATTGAAAACCTACAAAACCAGCTAAAGATGGTTGATAACAAGAACATTCTTGACCAATTGGCTTCCTGATTGAAGACTATTGCATGATGGTCCCGTCAAAAGTAGTAAAATAGAAAACTGTTGACTGACAGTACATAAACCAATCGGAATGGATTGTTTTGAATGAGTATTAATGATGGCCATTGTTGCCTTTGCCATCGATGTTGTTACATATCAGTGGTCATCCATTGTATTTGACTGACTGGCCTGTGGGCCAATCACAATATGGGGGCGGGGCTTCACTGGTGTCGTGGGTGGAGCTTTGCTCTGTGTACCAGGAAATAGTAAAACAAAACTAGTCGTTTTAACTAAACATTGATGTAAAAACTATTGAACATCGACCAGAACCCATCGATGGTTTATAAACATCGATGGCCGATGGCCATCCCTAATGAGAATTGCATCAACCAATCAGATGGTCTAATTTCCAAACTAATTTGCATAAGGAATTTATTTGCTCTCCATAACTTACTTAGGTCCTTCCTCACCCTAGTCTGATTGAAAACCTACAAAACCAGCCAAAGATGGTTGATAACAAGAACATTCTTGACCAATTGGCTTCCTGGTTGAAGACTATTGCATGATGGTCCCATCAAAAGTAGTAAAATAGAAAACTGTTGACTGACAGTACATAAACCAATCGGAATGGATTGTTTTGAATGAGTATTAATGATGGCCATTGTTGCCTTTGCCATCGATGTTGTTACATATCAGTGGTCATCCATTGTATTTGACTGACTGGCCTGTGGGCCAATCAGAATATGGGGGCGGGGCTTCACTGGTGTCGTGGGTGGAGCTTTGCTCTGTGTACCAGGAAATAGCAAAACAAAACTAGTCGTTTTAACTAAACATTGATGTAAAAACTATTGAACATCGACCATAACCCATCGATGGTTTATAAACATCGATGGACGATGGCCATCCCTAATGAGAATTGCATCAACCAATCAGATGGTCTAATTTCCAAACTAATTTGCATAAGGAATTTATTTGCTCTCCATAACTTACTTAGGTCCTTCCTCACCATAGTCTGATTGAAAACCTACAAAACCAGCCAAAGATGGTTGATAACAAGAACATGCTTGACCAATTGGCTTCCTGGTTGAAGATTATTGCATGATGGTCCCATCAAAAGTAGTAAAATAGAAAACTGTTGGCTGACAGTACATAAACCAATCGGAATGGATTGTTTTAAATGAGTATTAATGATGGGCATTGTTGCCTTTGCCATCGATTTTACATATCAGTGGTCATCCATTGTATTTGACTGACTGGCCTGTGGGCCAATCAGAATATGGGGGCGGGGCTTCACTGGTGTCGTGGGTGGAGCTTTGCTCTGTGTACCAGGAAATAGTAAAACAAAACTAGTCGTTTTAACTAAACATTGATGTAAAAACTATTGAACATCGACCATAACCCATCAATGGTTTATAAACATTGATGGCCGATGGCCATCCCTAATGAGAATTGCATCAACCAATCAGATGGTCTAATTTCCAAACTAATTTGCATAAGGAATTTATTTGCTCTCCATAACTTACTTAGGTCCTTTCTCACACTAGTCTGATTGAAAACCTACAAAACCAGCCAAAAATGGTTGATAACAAGAACATTCTTGACCAATTGGCTTCCTGGTTGAAGACTATTGCATGATGGTCCCATCAAAAGTAGTAAAATAGAAAACTGTTGGCTGACAGTACATAAACAAATCGGAATGGATTGTTTTGAATGAGTATTAATGATTGCCATTGTTGCCTTTGCCATCGATGTTGTTACATATCAGTGGTCATCCATTGTATTTGACTGACTGGCCTGTGGGCCAATCAGAATATGGGGGCGGGGCTTCACTGGTGTCGTGGGTGGAGCTTTGCTCTGTGTACCAGGAAATAGCAAAACAAAACTAGTCGTTTTAACTAAACATTGATGTAAAAACTATTGAACATCGACCATAACCCATCGATGGTTTATAAACATCGATGGCCGATGGCCATCCCTAATGAGAATTGCATCAACCAATCAGATGGTCTAATTTCCAAACTAATTTGCATAAGGAATTTATTTGCTCTCCATAACTTACTTAGGTCCTTCCTCACCCTAGTCTGATTGAAAACCTACAAAACCAGCCAAAGATGGTTGATAACAAGAACATTCTTGACCAATTGGCTTCCTGGTTGAAGATTATTGCATGATGGTCCCATCAAAAGTAGTAAAATAGAAAACTGTTGGCTGACAGTACATAAACCAATCGGAATGGATTGTTTTGAATGAGTATTAATGATGGCCATTGTTGCCTTTGCCATCGATTTTACATATCAGTGTTCATCCATTGTATTTGACTGACTGGCCTGTGGGCCAATCAGAATATGGGGGCGGGGCTTCACTGGTGTCATGGGTGGAGCTTTGCTCTGTGTACCAGGAAATAGTAAAACAAAACTAGTCGTTTTAACTAAACATTGATGTAAAAGCTATTGAACATCGACCAGAACCCATCGATGGTTTATAAACATCGATGGCCGATGGCCATCCCTAATGAGAATTGCATCAACCAATCAGATGGTCTAATTTCCAAACTAATTTGCATATGGAATTTATTTGCTCTCCATAACTTACTTAGGTCCTTCCTCACCCTAGTCTGATTGAAAACCTACAAAACCAGCCAAAGATGGTTGATAACAAGAACATTCTTGACCAATTGGCTTCCTGATTGAAGACTATTGCATGATGGTCCCGTCAAAAGTAGTAAAATAGAAAACTGTTGACTGACAGTACATAAACCAATCGGAATAGATTGTTTTGAATGAGTATTAATGATGGCCATTGTTGCCTTTGCCATCGATGGTGTTACATATCAGTGGTCATCCATTGTATTTGACTGACTGGCCTGTGGGCCAATCAGAATATGGAGGCGGGGCTTCACTGGTGTCGTGGGTGGAGCTTTGCTCTGTGTACCAGGAAATAGCAAAACGAAACTAGTCGTTTTAACTAAACATTGATGTAAAAACTATTGAACATCGACCATAACCCATCGATGTTTTATAAACATCGATGGCCATCCCTAATGAGAATTGCATCAACCAATCAGATGGTCTAATTTCCAAACTAATTTGCATAAGGCATTTATTTGCTCTCCATAACTTACTTAGGTCCTTCCTCACCCTAGTCTGATTGAAAACCTACAAAACCAGCCAAAGATGGTTGATAACAAGAACATTCTTGACTAATTGGCTTCCTGATTGAAGACTATTGCATGATGGTCCCGTCAAAAGTAGTAAAATAGAAAACTGTTGACTGACAGTACATAAACCAATCGGAATGGATTGTTTTGAATGAGTATTAATGATGGCCATTGTTGCCTTTGCCATCGATGTTGTTACATATCAGTGGTCATCCACTGTATTTGACTGACTGGCCTGTGGGCCAATCAGAATATGGGGGCGGGGCTTCACTGGTGTCGTAGGTGGAGCTTTGCTCTGTGTACCAGGAAATAGCAAAACAAAACTAGTCGTTTTAACTAAACATTGATGTAAAAACTATTGAACATCGACCATAACCCATCGATGGTTTATAACCATCGATGGTCGATGGCCATCCCTAATGAGAATTGCATCAACCAATCAGATGGGCTAATTTCCAAACTAATTTGCATAAGGAATTTATTTGCTCTCCATAACTTACTTAGGTCTTCCTCACCCTAGTCTGATTGAAAACCTACAAAACCAGCCAAATATGGTTGATAACAAGAACATTCTTGACCAATTGGCTTCCTGGTTGAAGACTATTGCATGATGGTCCCATCAAAAGTAGTAAAATAGAAAACTGTTGGCTGACAGTACATAAACAAATCGGAATGGATTGTTTTGAATGAGTATTAATGATTGCCATTGTTGCCTTTGCCATCGATGTTGTTACATATCAGTGGTCATCCATTGTATTTGACTGACTGGCCTGTGGGCCAATCACAATATGGGGGCGGGGCTTCACTGGTGTCGTGGGTGGAGCTTTGCTCTGTGTACCAGGAAATAGTAAAGCAAAACTAGTCGTTTTAACTAAACATTGATGTAAAAACTATTGAACATCGACCAGAACCCATCGATGGTTTATAAACATCGATGGCCGATGGCCATCCCTAATGAGAATTGCATCAACCAATCAGATGGTCTAATTTCCAAACTAATTTGCATAAGGAATTTATTTGCTCTCCATAACTTACTTAGGTCCTTCCTCACCCTAGTCTGATTGAAAACCTACAAAACCAGCCAAAGATGGTTGATAACAAGAACATTCTTGACCAATTGGCTTCCTGATTGAAGACTATTGCATGATGGTCCCGTCAAAAGTAGTAAAATAGAAAACTGTTGACTGACAGTACATAAACAAATCGGAATGGATTGTTTTGAATGAGTATTAATGATTGCCATTGTTGCCTTTGCCATCGATGTTGTTACATATCAGTGGTCATCCATTGTATTTGACTGACTGGCCTGTGGGCCAATCACAATATGGGGGCGGGGCTTCGTGGGTGGAGCTTTGCTCTGTGTACCAGGAAATAGTAAAGCAAAACTAGTCGTTTTAACTAAACATTGATGTAAAAACTATTGAACATCGACCAGAACCCATCGATGGTTTATAAACATCGATGGCCGATGGCCGATGGCCATCCCTAATGAGAATTGCATCAACCAATCAGATGGTCTAATTTCCAAACTAATTTGCATAAGGAATTTATTTGCTCTCCATAACTTACTTAGGTCCTTCCTCACCCTAGTCTGATTGAAAACCTACAAAACCAGCCAAAGATGGTTGATAACAAGAACATTCTTGACCAATTGGCTTCCTGATTGAAGACTATTGCATGATGGTCCCGTCAAAAGTAGTAAAATAGAAAACTGTTGACTGACAGTACATAAACCAATCGGAATGGATTGTTTTGAATGAGTATTAATGATGGCCATTGTTGCCTTTGCCATCGATGTTGTTACATATCAGTGGTCATCCATTGTATTTTACTGACTGGCCTGTGGGCCAACCAGAATATGGGGGCGGGGCTTCACTGGTGTCGTGGGTGGAGCTTTGCTCTGTGTACCAGGAAATAGCAAAACGAAACTAGTCGTTTTAACTAAACATTGATGTAAAAACTATTGAACATCGACCATAACCCATCGATGGTTTATAAACATCGATGGCCGATATCCATCCCTAATGAGAATTGCATCAACCAATCAGATGGTCTAATTTCCAAACTAATTTGCATAAGGCATTTATTTGCTCTCCATAACTTACTTAGGTCCTTCCTCACCCTAGTCTGATTGAAAACCTACAAAACCAGCCAAAGATGGTTGATAACAAGAACATTCTTGACCAATTGGCTTCCTGGTTGAAGACTATTGCATGGTGGTCCCATCAAAAGTAGTAAAATAGAAAACTGTTGGCTGACAGTACATAAACAAATCGGAATGGATTGTTTTGAATGAGTATTAATGATGGCCATTGTTGCCTTTGCCATCGATGTTGTTACATATCAGTGGTCATCCATTGTAATTGACTCTTGGTCTGTGGGCCAATCAGAATATGGGGGCGGGGCTTCACTGGTGTCGTGGGTGGAGCTTTGCTCTGTGTACCAGGAAATAGCAAAACGAAACTAGTCGTTTTAACTAAACATTGATGTAAAAACTATTGAACATCGACCATAACCCATCGATGGTTTATAAACATCGATGGCCGATGGCCATCCCTAATGAGAATTGCATCAACCAATCAGATGGTCTAATTTCCAAACTAATTTGCATAAGGCATTTATTTGCTCTCCATAACTTACTTAGGTTCTTCCTCACCCTAGTCTGATTGAAAACCTACAAAACCAGCTAAAGATGGTTGATAACAAGAACATTCTTGACCAATTGGCTTCCTGATTGAAGACTATTGCATGATGGTCCCGTCAAAAGTAGTAAAATAGAAAACTGTTGACTGACAGTACATAAACCAATCGGAATGGATTGTTTTGAATGAGTATTAATGATGGCCATTGTTGCCTTTGCCATCGATGTTGTTACATATCAGTGGTCATCCACTGTATTTGACTGACTGGCCTGTGGGCCAATCAGAATATGGGGGCGGGGCTTCACTGGTGTCGTGGGTGGAGCTTTGCTCTGTGTACCAGGAAATAGCAAAACAAAACTAGTCGTTTTAACTAAACATTGATGTAAAAACTATTGAACATCGACCATAACCCATCGATGGTTTATAACCATCGATGGTCGATGGCCATCCCTAATGAGAATTGCATCAACCAATCAGATGGGCTAATTTCCAAACTAATTTGCATAAGGAATTTATTTGCTCTCCATAACTTACTTAGGTCCTTCCTCACCCTAGTCTGATTGTAAACCTACAAAACCAGCCAAATATGGTTGATAACAAGAACATTCTTGACCAATTGGCTTCCTGGTTGAAGACTATTGCATGATGGTCCCATCAAAAGTAGTAAAATAGAAAACTGTTGGCTGACAGTACATAAACAAATCGGAATGGATTGTTTTGAATGAGTATTAATGATTGCCATTGTTGCCTTTGCCATCGATGTTGTTACATATCAGTGGTCATCCATTGTATTTGACTGACTGGCCTGTGGGCCAATCACAATATGGGGGCGGGGCTTCACTGGTGTCGTGGGTGGAGCTTTGCTCTGTGTACCAGGAAATAGTAAAGCAAAACTAGTCGTTTTAACTAAACATTGATGTAAAAACTATTGAACATCGACCAGAACCCATCGATGGTTTATAAACATCGATGGCCGATGGCCATCCCTAATGAGAATTGCATCAACCAATCAGATGGTCTAATTTCCAAACTAATTTGCATAAGGAATTTATTTGCTCTCCATAACTTACTTAGGTCCTTCCTCACCCTAGTCTGATTGAAAACCTACAAAACCAGCCAAAGATGGTTGATAACAAGAACATTCTTGACCAATTGGCTTCCTGATTGAAGACTATTGCATGATGGTCCCGTCAAAAGTATTAAAATAGAAAACTGTTGACTGACAGTACATAAACCAATCGGAATAGATTGTTTTGAATGAGTATTAATGATGGCCATTGTTGCCTTTGCCATCGATGTTGTTACATATCAGTGGTCATCCATTGTATTTGACTGACTGGCCTGTGGGCCAATCAGAATATGGGGGCGGGGCTTCACTGGTGTCGTGGGTGGAGCTTTGCTCTGTGTACCAGGAAATAGCAAAACAAAACTAGTCGTTTTAACTAAACATTGATGTAAAAACTATTGAACATCGACCATAACCCATCGATGGTTTATAACCATCGATGGTCGATGGCCATCCCTAATGAGAATTGCATCAACCAATCAGATGGTCTAATTTCCAAACTAATTTGCATAAGGAATTTATTTGCTCTCCATAACTTACTTAGGTCCTTCCTCACCCTAGTCTGATTGAAAACCTACAAAACCAGCCAAATATGGTTGATAACAAGAACATTCTTGACCAATTGGCTTCCTAGTTGAAGACTATTGCATGATGGTCCCATCAAAAGTAGTAAAATAGAAAACTGTTGGCTAACAGTACATAAACAAATCGGAATGGATTGTTTTGAATGAGTATTAATGATTGCCATTGTTGCCTTTGCCATCGATGTTGTTACATATCAGTGGTCATCCATTGTATTTGACTGACTGGCCTGTGGGCCAATCACAATATGGGGGCGGGGCTTCACTGGTGTCGTGGGTGGAGCTTTGCTCTGTGTACCAGGAAATAGTAAAACAAAACTAGTCATTTTAACTAAACATTGATGTAAAAACTATTGAACATCGACCAGAACCCATCGATGGTTTATAAACATCGATGGCCGATGGCCATCCCTAATGAGAATTGCATCAACCAATCAGATGGTCTAATTTCCAAACTAATTTGCATTTGGATTTTATTTGCTCTCCATAACTTACTTAGGTCCTTCCTCACCCTAGTCTGATTGAAAACCTACAAAACCAGCCAAAGATGGTTGATAACAAGAACATTCTTGACCAATTGGCTTCCTGATTGAAGACTATTGCATGATGGTCCCGTCAAAAGTATTAAAATAGAAAACTGTTGACTGACAGTACATAAACCAATCGGAATAGATTGTTTTGAATGCGTATTAATGATGGCCATTGTTGCCTTTGCCATCGATGGTGTTACATATCAGTGGTCATCCATTGTATTTTACTGACTGGCCTGTGGGCCAACCAGAATATGGGGGCGGGGCTTCACTGGTGTCGTGGGTGGAGCTTTGCTCTGTGTACCAGGAAATAGCAAAATGAAACTAGTCGTTTTAACTAAACATTGATGTAAAAACTATTGAACATCGACCATAACCCATCGATGGTTTATAAACATCGATGGCCGATGGCCATCCCTAATGAGAATTGCATCAACCAATCAGATGGTCTAATTTCCAAACTAATTTGCATAAGGCATTTATTTGCTCTCCATAACTTACTTAGGTCCTTCCTCACCCTAGTCTGATTGAAAACCTACAAAACCAGCCAAAGATGGTTGATAACAAGAACATTCTTGACCAATTGGCTTCCTGGTTGAAGACTATTGCATGGTGGTCCCATCAAAAGTAGTAAAATAGAAAACTGTTGGCTGACAGTACATAAACAAATCGGAATGGATTGTTTTGAATGAGTATTAATGATGGCCATTGTTGCCTTTGCCATCGATGTTGTTACATATCAGTGGTCATCCATTGTATTTGACTGACTGGCCTGTGGGCCAATCAGAATATGGGGGCGGGGCTTCACTGGTGTCGTGGGTGGAGCTTTGCTCTGTGTACCAGGAAATAGCAAAACGAAACTAGTCGTTTTAACAAAACATTGATGTAAAAACTATTGAACATCGACCATAACACATCGATGGTTTATAAACATCGATGGCCGATGGCCATCCCTAATGAGAATTGCATCAACCAATCAGATGGTCTAATTTCCAAACTAATTTGCATAAGGCATTTATTTGCTCTCCATAACTTACTTAGGTTCTTCCTCACCCTAGTCTGATTGAAAACCTACAAAACCAGCTAAAGATGGTTGATAACAAGAACATTCTTGACCAATTGGCTTCCTGATTGAAGACTATTGCATGATGGTCCCGTCAAAAGTAGTAAAAAAGAAAACTGTTGACTGACAGTACATAAACCAATCGGAATGGATTGTTTTGAATGAGTATTAATGATGGCCATTGTTGCCTTTGCCATCGATGTTGTTACATATCAGTGGTCATCCATTGTATTTGACTGACTGGCCTGTGGGCCAATCACAATATGGGGGCGGGGCTTCACTGGTGTCGTGGGTGGAGCTTTGCTCTGTGTACCAGGAAATAGTAAAACAAAACTAGTCGTTTTAACTAAACATTGATGTAAAAACTATTGAACATCGACCAGAACCCATCGATGGTTTATAAACATCGATGGCCGATGGCCATCCCTAATGAGAATTGCATCAACCAATCAGATGGTCTAATTTCCAAACTAATTTGCATAAGGAATTTATTTGCTCTCCATAACTTACTTAGGTCCTTCCTCACCCTAGTCTGATTGAAAACCTACAAAACCAGCCAAAGATGGTTGATAACAAGAACATTCTTGACCAATTGGCTTCCTGGTTGAAGACTATTGCATGATGGTCCCATCAAAAGTAGTAAAATAGAAAACTGTTGACTGACAGTACATAAACCAATCGGAATGGATTGTTTTGAATGAGTATTAATGATGGCCATTGTTGCCTTTGCCATCGATGTTGTTACATATCAGTGGTCATCCATTGTATTTGACTGACTGGCCTGTGGGCCAATCAGAATATGGGGGCGGGGCTTCACTGGTGTCGTGGGTGGAGCTTTGCTCTGTGTACCAGGAAATAGCAAAACAAAACTAGTCGTTTTAACTAAACATTGATGTAAAAACTATTGAACATCGACCATAACCCATCGATGGTTTATAACCATCGATGGTCGATGGCCATCCCTAATGAGAATTGCATCAACCAATCAGATGGTCTAATTTCCAAACTAATTTGCATAAGGAATTTATTTGCTCTCCATAACTTACTTAGGTCCTTCCTCACCCTAGTCTGATTGAAAACCTACAAAACCAGCCAAATATGGTTGATAACAAGAACATTCTTGACCAATTGGCTTCCTAGTTGAAGACTATTGCATGATGGTCCTATCAAAAGTTGTAAAATAGAAAACTGTTGACTGACAGTACATAAACCAATCGTAATGGATTGTTTTGAATGAGTATTAATGATTGCCATTGTTGCCTTTGCCATCGATGTTGTTACATATCAGTGGTCATCCATTGTATTTGACTGACTGGCCTGTGGGCCAATCACAATATGGGGGCGGGGCTTCACTGGTGTCGTGGGTGGAGCTTTGCTCTGTGTACCAGGAAATAGTAAAACAAAACTAGTCGTTTTAACTAAACATTGATGTAAAAACTATTGAACATCGACCAGAACCCATCGATGGTTTATAAACATCGATGGCCGATGGCCATCCCTAATGAGAATTGCATCAACCAATCAGATGGTCTAATTTCCAAACTAATTTGCATTTGGATTTTATTTGCTCTCCATAACTTACTTAGGTCCTTCCTCACCCTAGTCTGATTGAAAACCTACAAAACCAGCCAAAGATGGTTGATAACAAGAACATTCTTGACCAATTGGCTTCCTGATTGAAGACTATTGCATGATGGTCCCGTCAAAAGTATTAAAATAGAAAACTGTTGACTGACAGTACATAAACCAATCGGAATAGATTGTTTTGAATGAGTATTAATGATGGCCATTGTTGCCTTTGCCATCGATGGTGTTACATATCAGTGGTCATCCATTGTATTTTACTGACAGGCCTGTGGGCCAACCAGAATATGGGGGCGGGGCTTCACTGGTGTCGTGGGTGGAGCTTTGCTCTGTGTACCAGGAAATAGCAAAATGAAACTAGTCGTTTTAACTAAACATTGATGTAAAAACTATTGAACATCGACCATAACCCATCGATGGTTTATAAACATCGATGGCCGATGGCCATCCCTAATGAGAATTGCATCAACCAATCAGATGGTCTAATTTCCAAACTAATTTGCATAAGGCATTTATTTGCTCTCCATAACTTACTTAGGTCCTTCCTCACCCTAGTCTGATTGAAAACCTACAAAACCAGCCAAAGATGGTTGATAACAAGAACATTCTTGACCAATTGGCTTCCTGGTTGAAGACTATTGCATGGTGGTCCCATCAAAAGTAGTAAAATAGAAAACTGTTGGCTGACAGTACATAAACAAATCGGAATGGATTGTTTTGAATGAGTATTAATGATGGCCATTGTTGCCTTTGCCATCGATGTTGTTACATATCAGTGGTCATCCATTGTATTTGACTGACTGGCCTGTGGGCCAATCAGAATATGGGGGCGGGGCTTCACTGGTGTCGTGGGTGGAGCTTTGCTCTGTGTACCAGGAAATAGCAAAACGAAACTAGTCGTTTTAACTAAACATTGATGTAAAAACTATTGAACATCGACCAGAACCCATCGATGGTTTATAAACATCGATGGCCGATGGCCATCCCTAATGAGAATTGCATCAACCAATCAGATGGTCTAATTTCCAAACTAATTTGCATAAGGAATTTATTTGCTCTCCATAACTTACTTAGGTCCTTTCTCACACTAGTCTGATTGAAAACCTACAAAACCAGCCAAAAATGGTTAATAACAAGAACATTCTTGACCAATTGGCTTCCTGGTTGAAGACTATTGCATGATGGTCCCATCAAAAGTAGTAAAATAGAAAACTGTTGGCTGACAGTACATGAACAAATCGGAATGGATTGTTTTGAATGAGTATTAATGATTGCCATTGTTGCCTTTGCCATCGATGTTGTTACATATCAGTGGTCATCCATTGTATTTGACTGACTGGCCTGTGGGCCAATCAGAATATGGGGGCGGGGCTTCACTGGTGTCGTGGGTGGAGCTTTGCTCTGTGTACCAGGAAATAGCAAAACAAAACTAGTCGTTTTAACTAAACATTGATGTAAAAACTATTGAACATCGACCATAATCCATCGATGGTTTATAAACATCGATGGCCGATGGCCATCCCTAATGAGAATTGCATCAACCAATCAGATGGTCTAATTTCCAAACTAATTTGCATAAGGAATTTATTTGCTCTCCATAACTTACTTAGGTCCTTCCTCACCCTAGTCTGATTGAAAACCTACAAAACCAGCCAAAGATGGTTGATAACAAGAACATTCTTGACCAATTGGCTTCCTGGTTGAAGATTATTGCATGATGGTCCCATCAAAAGTAGTAAAATAGAAAACTGTTGGCTGACAGTACATAAACCAATCGGAATGGATTGTTTTGAATGAGTATTAATGATGGCCATTGTTGCCTTTGCCATCGATTTTACATATCAGTGTTCATCCATTGTATTTGACTGACTGGCCTGTGGGCCAATCAGAATATTGGGGCGGGGCTTCACTGGTGTCGTGGGTGGAGCTTTGCTCTGTGTACCAGGAAATAGTAAAACAAAACTAGTCGTTTTAACTAAACATTGATGTAAAAGCTATTGAACATCGACCAGAACCCATCGATGGTTTATAAACATCGATGGCCGATGGCCATCCCTAATGAGAATTGCATCAACCAATCAGATGGTCTAATTTCCAAACTAATTTGCATATGGAATTTATTTGCTCTCCATAACTTACTTAGGTCCTTCCTCACCCTAGTCTGATTGAAAACCTACAAAACCAGCCAAAGATGGTTGATAACAAGAACATTCTTGACCAATTGGCTTCCTGATTGAAGACTATTGCATGATGGTCCCGTCAAAAGTAGTAAAATAGAAAACTGTTGACTGACAGTACATAAACCAATCGGAATAGATTGTTTTGAATGAGTATTAGTGATGGCCATTGTTGCCTTTGCCATCGATGGTGTTACATATCAGTGGCCATCCATTGTATTTGACTGACTGGCCTGTGGGCCAATCAGAATATGGAGGCGGGGCTTCACTGGTGTCGTGGGTGGAGCTTTGCTCTGTGTACCAGGAAATAGCAAAACGAAACTAGTCGTTTTAACTAAACATTGATGTAAAAACTATTGAACATCGACCATAACCCATCGATGTTTTATAAACATCGATGGCCGATGGCCGATGGCCATCCCTAATGAGAATTGCATCAACCAATCAGATGGTCTAATTTCCAAACTAATTTGCATAAGGCATTTATTTGCTCTCCATAACTTACTTAGGTCCTTCCTCACCCTAGTCTGATTGAAAACCTACAAAACCAGCCAAAGATGGTTGATAACAAGAACATTCTTGACCAATTGGCTTCCTGATTGAAGACTATTGCATGATGGTCCCGTCAAAAGTAGTAAAATAGAAAACTGTTGACTGACAGTACATAAACCAATCGGAATGGATTGTTTTGAATGAGTATTAATGATGGCCATTGTTGCCTTTGCCATCGATGTTGTTACATATCAGTGGTCATCCACTGTATTTGACTGACTGGCCTGTGGGCCAATCAGAATATGGGGGCGGGGCTTCAATGGTGTCGTGGGTGGAGCTTTGCTCTGTGTACCAGGAAATAGCAAAACAAAACTAGTCGTTTTAACTAAACATTGATGTAAAAACTATTGAACATCGACCATAACCCATCGATGGTTTATAACCATCGATGGTCGATGGCCATCCCTAATGAGAATTGCATCAACCAATCAGATGGGCTAATTTCCAAACTAATTTGCATAAGGAATTTATTTGCTCTCCATAACTTACTTAGGTCCTTCCTCACCCTAGTCTGATTGAAAACCTACAAAACCAGCCAAATATGGTTGATAACAAGAACATTCTTGACCAATTGGCTTCCTGGTTGAAGACTATTGCATGATGGTCCCATCAAAAGTAGTAAAATAGAAAACTGTTGGCTGACAGTACATAAACAAATCGGAATGGATTGTTTTGAATGAGTATTAATGATTGCCATTGTTGCCTTTGCCATCGATGTTGTTACATATCAGTGGTCATCCATTGTATTTGACTGACTGGCCTGTGGGCCAATCACAATATGGGGGCGGGGCTTCACTGGTGTCGTGGGTGGAGCTTTGCTCTGTGTACCAGGAAATAGTAAAGCAAAACTAGTCGTTTTAACTAAACATTGATGTAAAAACTATTGAACATCGACCAGAACCCATCGATGGTTTATAAACATCGATGGCCGATGGCCATCCCTAATGAGAATTGCATCAACCAATCAGATGGTCTAATTTCCAAACTAATTTGCATAAGGAATTTATTTGCTCTCCATAACTTACTTAGGTCCTTCCTCACCCTAGTCTGATTGAAAACCTACAAAACCAGCCAAAGATGGTTGATAACAAGAACATTCTTGACCAATTGGCTTCCTGATTGAAGACTATTGCATGATGGTCCCGTCAAAAGTAGTAAAATAGAAAACTGTTGACTGACAGTACATAAACCAATCGGAATGGATTGTTTTGAATGAGTATTAATGATGGCCATTGTTGCCTTTGCCATCGATGTTGTTACATATCAGTGGTCATCCATTGTATTTGACTGACTGGCCTGTGGGCCAATCAGAATATGGGGGCGGGGCTTCACTGGTGTCGTGGGTGGAGCTTTGCTCTGTGTACCAGGAAATAGCAAAACAAAACTAGTCGTTTTAACTAAACATTGATGTAAAAACTATTGAACATGGACCATAACCCATCGATGGTTTATAAACATCGATGGACGATGGCCATCCCTAATGAGAATTGCATCAACCAATCAGATGGTCTAATTTCCAAACTAATTTGCATAAGGAATTTATTTGCTCTCCATAACTTACTTAGGTCCTTCCTCACCATAGTCTGATTGAAAACCTACAAAACCAGCCAAAGATGGTTGATAACAAGAACATGCTTGACCAATTGGCTTCCTGGTTGAAGATTATTGCATGATGGTCCCATCAAAAGTAGTAAAATAGAAAACTGTTGGCTGACAGTACATAAACCAATCGGAATGGATTGTTTTAAATGAGTATTAATGATGGGCATTGTTGCCTTTGCCATCGATTTTACATATCAGTGGTCATCCATTGTATTTGACTGACTGGCCTGTGGGCCAATCAGAATATGGGGGCGGGGCTTCACTGGTGTCGTGGGTGGAGCTTTGCTCTGTGTACCAGGAAATAGTAAAACAAAACTAGTCGTTTTAACTAAACATTGATGTAAAAACTATTGAACATCGACCATAACCCATCAATGGTTTATAAACATTGATGGCCGATGGCCATCCCTAATGAGAATTGCATCAACCAATCAGATGGTCTAATTTCCAAACTAATTTGCATAAGGAATTTATTTGCTCTCCATAACTTACTTAGGTCCTTTCTCACACTAGTCTGATTGAAAACCTACAAAACCAGCCAAAAATGGTTAATAACAAGAACATTCTTGACCAATTGGCTTCCTGGTTGAAGACTATTGCATGATGGTCCCATCAAAAGTAGTAAAATAGAAAACTGTTGGCTGACAGTACATAAACAAATCGGAATGGATTGTTTTGAATGAGTATTAATGATTGCCATTGTTGCCTTTGCCATCGATGTTGTTACATATCAGTGGTCATCCATTGTATTTGACTGACTGGCCTGTGGGCCAATCAGAATATGGGGGCGGGGCTTCACTGGTGTCGTGGGTGGAGCTTTGCTCTGTGTACCAGGAAATAGCAAAACAAAACTAGTCGTTTTAACTAAACATTGATGTAAAAACTATTGAACATCGACCATAATCCATCGATGGTTTATAAACATCGATGTCCGATGGCCATCCCTAATGAGAATTGCATCAACCAATCAGATGGTCTAATTTCCAAACTAATTTGCATAAGGAATTTATTTGCTCTCCATAACTTACTTAGGTCCTTCCTCACCCTAGTCTGATTGAAAACCTACAAAACCAGCCAAAGATGGTTGATAACAAGAACATTCTTGACCAATTGGCTTCCTGGTTGAAGATTATTGCATGATGGTCCCATCAAAAGTAGTAAAATAGAAAACTGTTGGCTGACAGTACATAAACCAATCGGAATGGATTGTTTTGAATGAGTATTAATGATGGCCATTGTTGCCTTTGCCATCGATTTTACATATCAGTGTTCATCCATTGTATTTGACTGACTGGCCTGTGGGCCAATCAGAATATGGGGGCGGGGCTTCACTGGTGTCGTGGGTGGAGCTTTGCTCTGTGTACCAGGAAATAGTAAAACAAAACTAGTCGTTTTAACTAAACATTGATGTAAAAGCTATTGAACATCGACCAGAACCCATCGATGGTTTATAAACATCGATGGCCGATGGCCATCCCTAATGAGAATTGCATCAACCAATCAGATGGTCTAATTTCCAAACTAATTTGCATATGGAATTTATTTGCTCTCCATAACTGACTTAGGTCCTTCCTCACCCTAGTCTGATTGAAAACCTACAAAACCAGCCAAAGATGGTTGATAACAAGAACATTCTTGACCAATTGGCTTCCTGATTGAAGACTATTGCATGATGGTCCCGTCAAAAGTAGTAAAATAGAAAACTGTTGACTGACAGTACATAAACCAATCGGAATAGATTGTTTTGAATGAGTATTAGTGATGGCCATTGTTGCCTTTGCCATCGATGGTGTTACATATCAGTGGTCATCCATTGTATTTGACTGACTGGCCTGTGGGCCAATCAGAATATGGAGGCGGGGCTTCACTGGTGTCGTGGGTGGAGCTTTGCTCTGTGTACCAGGAAATAGCAAAACGAAACTAGTCGTTTTAACTAAACATTGATGTAAAAACTATTGAACATCGACCATAACCCATCGATGTTTTATAAACATCGATGGCCGATGGCCGATGGCCATCCCTAATGAGAATTGCATCAACCAATCAGATGGTCTAATTTCCAAACTAATTTGCATAAGGCATTTATTTGCTCTCCATAACTTACTTAGGTCCTTCCTCACCCTAGTCTGATTGAAAACCTACAAAACCAGCCAAAGATGGTTGATAACAAGAACATTCTTGACCAATTGGCTTCCTGATTGAAGACTATTGCATGATGGTCCCGTCAAAAGTAGTAAAATAGAAAACTGTTGACTGACAGTACATAAACCAATCGGAATGGATTGTTTTGAATGAGTATTAATGATGGCCATTGTTGCCTTTGCCATCGATGTTGTTACATATCAGTGGTCATCCACTGTATTTGACTGACTGGCCTGTGGGCCAATCAGAATATGGGGGCGGGGCTTCAATGGTGTCGTGGGTGGAGCTTTGCTCTGTGTACCAGGAAATAGCAAAACAAAACTAGTCGTTTTAACTAAACATTGATGTAAAAACTATTGAACATCGACCATAACCCATCGATGGTTTATAACCATCGATGGTCGATGGCCATCCCTAATGAGAATTGCATCAACCAATCAGATGGGCTAATTTCCAAACTAATTTGCATAAGGAATTTATTTGCTCTCCATAACTTACTTAGGTCCTTCCTCACCCTAGTCTGATTGAAAACCTACAAAACCAGCCAAATATGGTTGATAACAAGAACATTCTTGACCAATTGGCTTCCTGGTTGAAGACTATTGCATGATGGTCCCATCAAAAGTAGTAAAATAGAAAACTGTTGGCTGACAGTACATAAACAAATCGGAATGGATTGTTTTGAATGAGTATTAATGATTGCCATTGTTGCCTTTGCCATCGATGTTGTTACATATCAGTGGTCATCCATTGTATTTGACTGACTGGCCTGTGGGCCAATCACAATATGGGGGCGGGGCTTCACTGGTGTCGTGGGTGGAGCTTTGCTCTGTGTACCAGGAAATAGTAAAGCAAAACTAGTCGTTTTAACTAAACATTGATGTAAAAACTATTGAACATCGACCAGAACCCATCGATGGTTTATAAACATCGATGGCCGATGGCCATCCCTAATGAGAATTGCATCAACCAATCAGATGGTCTAATTTCCAAACTAATTTGCATAAGGAATTTATTTGCTCTCCATAACTTACTTAGGTCCTTCCTCACCCTAGTCTGATTGAAAACCTACAAAACCAGCCAAAGATGGTTGATAACAAGAACATTCTTGACCAATTGGCTTCCTGATTGAAGACTATTGCATGATGGTCCCGTCAAAAGTAGTAAAATAGAAAACTGTTGACTGACAGTACATAAACCAATCGGAATGGATTGTTTTGAATGAGTATTAATGATGGCCATTGTTGCCTTTGCCATCGATGTTGTTACATATCAGTGGTCATCCATTGTATTTGACTGACTGGCCTGTGGGCCAATCAGAATATGGGGGCGGGGCTTCACTGGTGTCGTGGGTGGAGCTTTGCTCTGTGTACCAGGAAATAGCAAAACGAAACTAGTCGTTTTAACTAAACATTGATGTAAAAACTATTGAACATCGACCATAACCCATCGATGGTTTATAAACATCGATGGCCGATGGCCATCCCTAATGAGAATTGCATCAACCAATCAGATGGTCTAATTTCCAAACTAATTTGCATAAGGCATTTATTTGCTCTCCATAACTTACTTAGGTTCTTCCTCACCCTAGTCTGATTGAAAACCTACAAAACCAGCTAAAGATGGTTGATAACAAGAACATTCTTGACCAATTGGCTTCCTGATTGAAGACTATTGCATGATGGTCCCGTCAAAAGTAGTAAAATAGAAAACTGTTGACTGACAGTACATAAACCAATCGGAATGGATTGTTTTGAATGAGTATTAATGATGGCCATTGTTGCCTTTGCCATCGATGTTGTTACATATCAGTGGTCATCCATTGTATTTGACTGACTGGCCTGTGGGCCAATCACAATATGGGGGCGGGGCTTCACTGGTGTCGTGGGTGGAGCTTTGCTCTGTGTACCAGGAAATAGTAAAACAAAACTAGTCGTTTTAACTAAACATTGATGTAAAAACTATTGAACATCGACCAGAACCCATCGATGGTTTAAAAACATCGATGGCCGATGGCCATCCCTAATGAGAATTGCATCAACCAATCAGATGGTCTAATTTCCAAACTAATTTGCATAAGGAATTTATTTGCTCTCCATAACTTACTTAGGTCCTTCCTCACCCTAGTCTGATTGAAAACCTACAAAACCAGCCAAAGATGGTTGATAACAAGAACATTCTTGACCAATTGGCTTCCTGGTTAAAGACTATTGCATGATGGTCCCATCAAAAGTAGTAAAATAGAAAACTGTTGACTGACAGTACATAAACCAATCGGAATGGATTGTTTTGAATGAGTATTAATGATGGCCATTGTTGCCTTTGCCATCGATGTTGTTACATATCAGTGGTCATCCATTGTATTTGACTGACTGGCCTGTGGGCCAATCAGAATATGGGGGCGGGGCTTCACTGGTGTCGTGGGTGGAGCTTTGCTCTGTGTACCAGGAAATAGCAAAACAAAACTAGTCGTTTTAACTAAACATTGATGTAAAAACTATTGAACATCGACCATAACCCATCGATGGTTTATAAACATCGATGGACGATGGCCATCCCTAATGAGAATTGCATCAACCAATCAGATGGTCTAATTTCCAAACTAATTTGCATAAGGAATTTATTTGCTCTCCATAACTTACTTAGGTCCTTCCTCACCATAGTCTGATTGAAAACCTACAAAACCAGCCAAAGATGGTTGATAACAAGAACATGCTTGACCAATTGGCTTCCTGGTTGAAGATTATTGCATGATGGTCCCATCAAAAGTAGTAAAATAGAAAACTGTTGGCTGACAGTACATAAACCAATCGGAATGGATTGTTTTAAATGAGTATTAATGATGGGCATTGTTGCCTTTGCCATCGATTTTACATATCAGTGGTCATCCATTGTATTTGACTGACTGGCCTGTGGGCCAATCAGAATATGGGGGCGGGGCTTCACTGGTGTTGTGGGTGGAGCTTTGCTCTGTGTACCAGGAAATAGTAAAACAAAACTAGTCGTTTTAACTAAACATTGATGTAAAAACTATTGAACATCGACCATAACCCATCAATGGTTTATAAACATTGATGGCCGATGGCCATCCCTAATGAGAATTGCATCAACCAATCAGATGGTCTAATTTCCAAACTAATTTGCATAAGGAATTTATTTGCTCTCCATAACTTACTTAGGTCCTTTCTCACACTAGTCTGATTGAAAACCTACAAAACCAGCCAAAAATGGTTGATAACAAGAACATTCTTGACCAATTGGCTTCCTGGTTGAAGACTATTGCATGATGGTCCCATCAAAAGTAGTAAAATAGAAAACTGTTGGCTGACAGTACATAAACAAATCGGAATGGATTGTTTTGAATGAGTATTAATGATTGCCATTGTTGCCTTTGCCATCGATGTTGTTACATATCAGTGGTCATCCATTGTATTTGACTGACTGGCCTGTGGGCCAATCAGAATATGGGGGCGGGGCTTCACTGGTGTCGTGGGTGGAGCTTTGCTCTGTGTACCAGGAAATAGCAAAACAAAACTAGTCGTTTTAACTAAACATTGATGTAAAAACTATTGAACATCGACCATAACCCATCGATGGTTTATAAACATCGATGGCCGATGGCCATCCCTAATGAGAATTGCATCAACCAATCAGATGGTCTAATTTCCAAACTAATTTGCATAAGGAATTTATTTGCTCTCCATAACTTACTTAGGTCCTTCCTCACCCTAGTCTGATTGAAAACCTACAAAACCAGCCTAATATGGTTGATAACAAGAACATTCTTGACAAATTGGCTTCCTGGTTGAAGACTATTGCATGATGGTCCCATCAAAAGTAGTAAAATAGAAAACTGTTGACTGACAGTACATAAACCAATCGGAATGGATTGTTTTGAATGAGTATTAATGATGGCCATTGTTGCCTTTGCCATCGATGTTGTTACATATCAGTGGTCATCCATTGTATTTGACTGACTGGCCTGTGGGCCAATCAGAATATGGGGGCGGGGCTTCACTGGTGTCGTGGGTGGAGCTTTGCTCTGTGTACCAGGAAATAGCAAAACAAAACTAGTCGTTTTAACTAAACATTGATGTAAAAACTATTGAACATCGACCATAACCCATCGATGGTTTATAAACATCGATGGACGATGGCCATCCCTAATGAGAATTGCATCAACCAATCAGATGGTCTAATTTCCAAACTAATTTGCATAAGGAATTTATTTGCTCTCCATAACTTACTTAGGTCCTTCCTCACCATAGTCTGATTGAAAACCTACAAAACCAGCCAAAGATGGTTGATAACAAGAACATGCTTGACCAATTGGCTTCCTGGTTGAAGATTATTGCATGATGGTCCCATCAAAAGTAGTAAAATAGAAAACTGTTGGCTGACAGTACATAAACCAATCGGAATGGATTGTTTTAAATGAGTATTAATGATGGGCATTGTTGCCTTTGCCATCGATTTTACATATCAGTGGTCATCCATTGTATTTGACTGACTGGCCTGTGGGCCAATCAGAATATGGGGGCGGGGCTTCACTGGTGTCGTGGGTGGAGCTTTGCTCTGTGTACCAGGAAATAGTAAAACAAAACTAGTTGTTTTAACTAAACATTGATGTAAAAACTATTGAACATCGACCATAACCCATCAATGGTTTATAAACATTGATGGCCGATGGCCATCCCTAATGAGAATTGCATCAACCAATCAGATGGTCTAATTTCCAAACTAATTTGCATAAGGAATTTATTTGCTCTCCATAACTTACTTAGGTCCTTTCTCACACTAGTCTGATTGAAAACCTACAAAACCAGCCAAAAATGGTTAATAACAAGAACATTCTTGACCAATTGGCTTCCTGGTTGAAGACTATTGCATGATGGTCCCATCAAAAGTAGTAAAATAGAAAACTGTTGGCTGACAGTACATAAACAAATCGGAATGGATTGTTTTGAATGAGTATTAATGATTGCCATTGTTGCCTTTGCCATCGATGTTGTTACATATCAGTGGTCATCCATTGTATTTGACTGACTGGCCTGTGGGCCAATCAGAATATGGGGGCGGGGCTTCACTGGTGTCGTGGGTGGAGCTTTGCTCTGTGTACCAGGAAATAGCAAAACAAAACTAGTCGTTTTAACTAAACATTGATGTAAAAACTATTGAACATCGACCATAATCCATCGATGGTTTATAAACATCGATGGCCGATGGCCATCCCTAATGAGAATTGCATCAACCAATCAGATGGTCTAATTTCCAAACTAATTTGCATAAGGAATTTATTTGCTCTCCATAACTTACTTAGGTCCTTCCTCACCCTAGTCTGATTGAAAACCTACAAAACCAGCCAAAGATGGTTGATAACAAGAACATTCTTGACCAATTGGCTTCCTGGTTGAAGATTATTGCATGATGGTCCCATCAAAAGTAGTAAAATAGAAAACTGTTGGCTGACAGTACATAAACCAATCGGAATGGATTGTTTTGAATGAGTATTAATGATGGCCATTGTTGCCTTTGCCATCGATTTTACATATCAGTGTTCATCCATTGTATTTGACTGACTGGCCTGTGGGCCAATCAGAATATGGGGGCGGGGCTTCACTGGTGTCGTGGGTGGAGCTTTGCTCTGTGTACCAGGAAATAGTAAAACAAAACTAGTCGTTTTAACTAAACATTGATGTAAAAGCTATTGAACATCGACCAGAACCCATCGATGGTTTATAAACATCGATGGCCGATGGCCATCCCTAATGAGAATTGCATCAACCAATCAGATGGTCTAATTTCCAAACTAATTTGCATATGGAATTTATTTGCTCTCCATAACTTACTTAGGTCCTTCCTCACCCTAGTCTGATTGAAAACCTACAAAACCAGCCAAAGATGGTTGATAACAAGAACATTCTTGACCAATTGGCTTCCTGATTGAAGACTATTGCATGATGGTCCCGTCAAAAGTAGTAAAATAGAAAACTGTTGACTGACAGTACATAAACCAATCGGAATAGATTGTTTTGAATGAGTATTAGTGATGGCCATTGTTGCCTTTGCCATCGATGGTGTTACATATCAGTGGTCATCCATTGTATTTGACTGACTGGCCTGTAGGCCAATCAGAATATGGAGGCGGGGCTTCACTGGTGTCGTGGGTGGAGCTTTGCTCTGTGTACCAGGAAATAGCAAAACGAAACTAGTCGTTTTAACTAAACATTGATGTAAAAACTATTGAACATCGACCATAACCCATCGATGTTTTATAAACATCGATGGCCGATGGCCGATGGCCATCCCTAATTAGAATTGCATCAACCAATCAGATGGTCTAATTTCCAAACTAATTTGCATAAGGCATTTATTTGCTCTCCATAACTTACTTAGGTCCTTCCTCACCCTAGTCTGATTGAAAACCTACAAAACCAGCCAAAGATGGTTGATAACAAGAACATTCTTGACCAATTGGCTTCCTGATTGAAGACTATTGCATGATGGTCCCGTCAAAAGTAGTAAAATAGAAAACTGTTGACTGACAGTACATAAACCAATCGGAATGGATTGTTTTGAATGAGTATTAATGATGGCCATTGTTGCCTTTGCCATCGATGTTGTTACATATCAGTGTTCATCCACTGTATTTGACTGACTGGCCTGTGGGCCAATCAGAATATGGGGGCGGGGCTTCAATGGTGTCGTGGGTGGAGCTTTGCTCTGTGTACCAGGAAATAGCAAAACAAAACTAGTCGTTTTAACTAAACATTGATGTAAAAACTATTGAACATCGACCATAACCCATCGATGGTTTATAACCATCGATGGTCGATGGCCATCCCTAATGAGAATTGCATCAACCAATCAGATGGGCTAATTTCCAAACTAATTTGCATAAGGAATTTATTTGCTCTCCATAACTTACTTAGGTCCTTCCTCACCCTAGTCTGATTGAAAACCTACAAAACCAGCCAAATATGGTTGATAACAAGAACATTCTTGACCAATTGGCTTCCTGGTTGAAGACTATTGCATGATGGTCCCATCAAAAGTAGTAAAATAGAAAACTGTTGGCTGACAGTACATAAACAAATCGGAATGGATTGTTTTGAATGAGTATTAATGATTGCCATTGTTGCCTTTGCCATCGATGTTGTTACATATCAGTGGTCATCCATTGTATTTGACTGACTGGCCTGTGGGCCAATCACAATATGGGGGCGGGGCTTCACTGGTGTCGTGGGTGGAGCTTTGCTCTGTGTACCAGGAAATAGTAAAGCAAAACTAGTCGTTTTAACTAAACATTGATGTAAAAACTATTGAACATCGACCAGAACCCATCGATGGTTTATAAACATCGATGGCCGATGGCCATCCCTAATGAGAATTGCATCAACCAATCAGATGGTCTAATTTCCAAACTAATTTGCATAAGGAATTTATTTGCTCTCCATAACTTACTTAGGTCCTTCCTCACCCTAGTCTGATTGAAAACCTACAAAACCAGCCAAAGATGGTTGATAACAAGAACATTCTTGACCAATTGGCTTCCTGATTGAAGACTATTGCATGATGGTCCCGTCAAAAGTAGTAAAATAGAAAACTGTTGACTGACAGTACATAAACCAATCGGAATGGATTGTTTTGAATGAGTATTAATGATGGCCATTGTTGCCTTTGCCATCGATGTTGTTACATATCAGTGGTCATCCATTGTATTTGACTGACTGGCCTGTGGGCCAATCAGAATATGGGGGCGGGGCTTCACTGGTGTCGTGGGTGGAGCTTTGCTCTGTGTACCAGGAAATAGCAAAACGAAACTAGTCGTTTTAACTAAACATTGATGTAAAAACTATTGAACATCGACCATAACCCATCGATGGTTTATAAACATCGATGGCCGATGGCCATCCCTAATGAGAATTGCATCAACCAATCAGATGGTCTAATTTCCAAACTAATTTGCATAAGGCATTTATTTGCTCTCCATAACTTACTTAGGTTCTTCCTCACCCTAGTCTGATTGAAAACCTACAAAACCAGCTAAAGATGGTTGATAACAAGAACATTCTTGACCAATTGGCTTCGTGATTGAAGACTATTGCATGATGGTCCCGTCAAAAGTAGTAAAATAGAAAACTGTTGACTGACAGTACATAAACCAATCGGAATGGATTGTTTTGAATGAGTATTAATGATGGCCATTGTTGCCTTTGCCATCGATGTTGTTACATATCAGTGGTCATCCATTGTATTTGACTGACTGGCCTGTGGGCCAATCACAATATGGGGGCGGGGCTTCACTGGTGTCGTGGGTGGAGCTTTGCTCTGTGTACCAGGAAATAGTAAAACAAAACTAGTCGTTTTAACTAAACATTGATGTAAAAACTATTGAACATCGACCAGAACCCATCGATGGTTTATAAACATCGATGGCCGATGGCCATCCCTAATGAGAATTGCATCAACCAATCAGATGGTCTAATTTCCAAACTAATTTGCATAAGGAATTTATTTGCTCTCCATAACTTACTTAGGTCCTTCCTCACCATAGTCTGATTGAAAACCTACAAAACCAGCCAAAGATGGTTGATAACAAGAACATGCTTGACCAATTGGCTTCCTGGTTGAAGATTATTGCATGATGGTCCCATCAAAAGTAGTAAAATAGAAAACTGTTGGCTGACAGTACATAAACCAATCGGAATGGATTGTTTTAAATGAGTATTAATGATGGGCATTGTTGCCTTTGCCATCGATTTTACATATCAGTGGTCATCCATTGTATTTGACTGACTGGCCTGTGGGCCAATCAGAATATGGGGGCGGGGCTTCACTGGTGTTGTGGGTGGAGCTTTGCTCTGTGTACCAGGAAATAGTAAAACAAAACTAGTCGTTTTAACTAAACATTGATGTAAAAACTATTGAACATCGACCATAACCCATCAATGGTTTATAAACATTGATGGCCGATGGCCATCCCTAATGAGAATTGCATCAACCAATCAGATGGTCTAATTTCCAAACTAATTTGCATAAGGAATTTATTTGCTCTCCATAACTTACTTAGGTCCTTTCTCACACTAGTCTGATTGAAAACCTACAAAACCAGCCAAAAATGGTTGATAACAAGAACATTCTTGACCAATTGGCTTCCTGGTTGAAGACTATTGCATGATGGTCCCATCAAAAGTAGTAAAATAGAAAACTGTTGGCTGACAGTACATAAACAAATCGGAATGGATTGTTTTGAATGAGTATTAATGATTGCCATTGTTGCCTTTGCCATCGATGTTGTTACATATCAGTGGTCATCCATTGTATTTGACTGACTGGCCTGTGGGCCAATCAGAATATGGGGGCGGGGCTTCACTGGTGTCGTGGGTGGAGCTTTGCTCTGTGTACCAGGAAATAGCAAAACAAAACTAGTCGTTTTAACTAAACATTGATGTAAAAACTATTGAACATCGACCATAACCCATCGATGGTTTATAAACATCGATGGCCGATGGCCATCCCTAATGAGAATTGCATCAACCAATCAGATGGTCTAATTTCCAAACTAATTTGCATAAGGAATTTATTTGCTCTCCATAACTTACTTAGGTCCTTCCTCACCCTAGTCTGATTGAAAACCTACAAAACCAGCCTAATATGGTTGATAACAAGAACATTCTTGACAAATTGGCTTCCTGGTTGAAGACTATTGCATGATGGTCCCATCAAAAGTAGTAAAATAGAAAACTGTTGACTGACAGTACATAAACCAATCGGAATGGATTGTTTTGAATGAGTATTAATGATGGCCATTGTTGCCTTTGCCATCGATGTTGTTACATATCAGTGGTCATCCATTGTATTTGACTGACTGGCCTGTGGGCCAATCAGAATATGGGGGCGGGGCTTCACTGGTGTCGTGGGTGGAGCTTTGCTCTGTGTACCAGGAAATAGCAAAACAAAACTAGTCGTTTTAACTAAACATTGATGTAAAAACTATTGAACATCGACCATAACCCATCGATGGTTTATAAACATCGATGGCCGATGGCCATCCCTAATGAGAATTGCATCAACCAATCAGATGGTCTAATTTCCAAACTAATTTGCATAAGGAATTTATTTGCTCTCCATAACTTACTTAGGTCCTACCTCACCCTAGTCTAATTGAAAACCTACAAAACAAGCCAAAGATGGTTGTTAACAAGAACATTCTTGACCAATTGGCTTCCTGGTTGAAGACTATTGCATGATGGTCCCATCAAAAGTAGTAAAATAGAAAACTGTTGGCTGATAGTACATAAACAAATAGGAATGGATTGTTTTGAATGAGTATTAATGATGGCCATTGTTGCCTTTGCCATCGATGTTGTTACTTATCAGTGGTCATCCATTGTATTTGACTGACTGGCCTGTAGGCCAATCAGAATATGGAGGCGGGGCTTCACTGGTGTCGTGGGTGGAGCTTTGCTCTGTGTACCAGGAAATAGCAAAACGAAACTAGTCGTTTTAACTAAACATTGATGTAAAAACTATTGAACATCGACCATAACCCATCGATGTTTTATAAACATCGATGGCCGATGGCCGATGGCCATCCCTAATGAGAATTGCATCAACCAATCAGATGGTCTAATTTCCAAACTAATTTGCATAAGGCATTTATTTGCTCTCCATAACTTACTTAGGTCCTTCCTCACCCTAGTCTGATTGAAAACCTACAAAACCAGCCAAAGATGGTTGATAACAAGAACATTCTTGACCAATTGGCTTCCTGATTGAAGACTATTGCATGATGGTCCCGTCAAAAGTAGTAAAATAGAAAACTGTTGACTGACAGTACATAAACCAATCGGAATGGATTGTTTTGAATGAGTATTAATGATGGCCATTGTTGCCTTTGCCATCGATGTTGTTACATATCAGTGTTCATCCACTGTATTTGACTGACTGGCCTGTGGGCCAATCAGAATATGGGGGCGGGGCTTCAATGGTGTCGTGGGTGGAGCTTTGCTCTGTGTACCAGGAAATAGCAAAACAAAACTAGTCGTTTTAACTAAACATTGATGTAAAAACTATTGAACATCGACCATAACCCATCGATGGTTTATAACCATCGATGGTCGATGGCCATCCCTAATGAGAATTGCATCAACCAATCAGATGGGCTAATTTCCAAACTAATTTGCATAAGGAATTTATTTGCTCTCCATAACTTACTTAGGTCCTTCCTCACCCTAGTCTGATTGAAAACCTACAAAACCAGCCAAATATGGTTGATAACAAGAACATTCTTGACCAATTGGCTTCCTGGTTGAAGACTATTGCATGATGGTCCCATCAAAAGTAGTAAAATAGAAAACTGTTGGCTGACAGTACATAAACAAATCGGAATGGATTGTTTTGAATGAGTATTAATGATTGCCATTGTTGCCTTTGCCATCGATGTTGTTACATATCAGTGGTCATCCATTGTATTTGACTGACTGGCCTGTGGGCCAATCACAATATGGGGGCGGGGCTTCACTGGTGTCGTGGGTGGAGCTTTGCTCTGTGTACCAGGAAATAGTAAAGCAAAACTAGTCGTTTTAACTAAACATTGATGTAAAAACTATTGAACATCGACCAGAACCCATCGATGGTTTATAAACATCGATGGCCGATGGCCATCCCTAATGAGAATTGCATCAACCAATCAGATGGTCTAATTTCCAAACTAATTTGCATAAGGAATTTATTTGCTCTCCATAACTTACTTAGGTCCTTCCTCACCCTAGTCTGATTGAAAACCTACAAAACCAGCCAAAGATGGTTGATAACAAGAACATTCTTGACCAATTGGCTTCCTGATTGAAGACTATTG
This sequence comes from Crinia signifera, assembly GCF_055691185.1. Classification (NCBI taxonomy): domain Eukaryota; kingdom Metazoa; phylum Chordata; class Amphibia; order Anura; family Myobatrachidae; genus Crinia; species Crinia signifera. The sequence goes on along the minus strand of NC_139224.1, from coordinate 86,268,000 downwards.
CATGATGGTCCCGTCAAAAGTAGTAAAATAGAAAACTGTTGACTGACAGTACATAAACCAATCGGAATGGATTGTTTTGAATGAGTATTAATGATGGCCATTGTTGCCTTTGCCATCGATGTTGTTACATATCAGTGGTCATCCATTGTATTTGACTGACTGGCCTGTGGGCCAATCAGAATATGGGGGCGGGGCTTCACTGGTGTCGTGGGTGGAGCTTTGCTCTGTGTACCAGGAAATAGCAAAACGAAACTAGTCGTTTTAACTAAACATTGATGTAAAAACTATTGAACATCGACCATAACCCATCGATGGTTTATAAACATCGATGGCCGATGGCCATCCCTAATGAGAATTGCATCAACCAATCAGATGGTCTAATTTCCAAACTAATTTGCATAAGGCATTTATTTGCTCTCCATAACTTACTTAGGTTCTTCCTCACCCTAGTCTGATTGAAAACCTACAAAACCAGCTAAAGATGGTTGATAACAAGAACATTCTTGACCAATTGGCTTCGTGATTGAAGACTATTGCATGATGGTCCCGTCAAAAGTAGTAAAATAGAAAACTGTTGACTGACAGTACATAAACCAATCGGAATGGATTGTTTTGAATGAGTATTAATGATGGCCATTGTTGCCTTTGCCATCGATGTTGTTACATATCAGTGGTCATCCATTGTATTTGACTGACTGGCCTGTGGGCCAATCACAATATGGGGGCGGGGCTTCACTGGTGTCGTGGGTGGAGCTTTGCTCTGTGTACCAGGAAATAGTAAAACAAAACTAGTCGTTTTAACTAAACATTGATGTAAAAACTATTGAACATCGACCAGAACCCATCGATGGTTTATAAACATCGATGGCCGATGGCCATCCCTAATGAGAATTGCATCAACCAATCAGATGGTCTAATTTCCAAACTAATTTGCATAAGGAATTTATTTGCTCTCCATAACTTACTTAGGTCCTTCCTCACCATAGTCTGATTGAAAACCTACAAAACCAGCCAAAGATGGTTGATAACAAGAACATGCTTGACCAATTGGCTTCCTGGTTGAAGATTATTGCATGATGGTCCCATCAAAAGTAGTAAAATAGAAAACTGTTGGCTGACAGTACATAAACCAATCGGAATGGATTGTTTTAAATGAGTATTAATGATGGGCATTGTTGCCTTTGCCATCGATTTTACATATCAGTGGTCATCCATTGTATTTGACTGACTGGCCTGTGGGCCAATCAGAATATGGGGGCGGGGCTTCACTGGTGTTGTGGGTGGAGCTTTGCTCTGTGTACCAGGAAATAGTAAAACAAAACTAGTCGTTTTAACTAAACATTGATGTAAAAACTATTGAACATCGACCATAACCCATCAATGGTTTATAAACATTGATGGCCGATGGCCATCCCTAATGAGAATTGCATCAACCAATCAGATGGTCTAATTTCCAAACTAATTTGCATAAGGAATTTATTTGCTCTCCATAACTTACTTAGGTCCTTTCTCACACTAGTCTGATTGAAAACCTACAAAACCAGCCAAAAATGGTTGATAACAAGAACATTCTTGACCAATTGGCTTCCTGGTTGAAGACTATTGCATGATGGTCCCATCAAAAGTAGTAAAATAGAAAACTGTTGGCTGACAGTACATAAACAAATCGGAATGGATTGTTTTGAATGAGTATTAATGATTGCCATTGTTGCCTTTGCCATCGATGTTGTTACATATCAGTGGTCATCCATTGTATTTGACTGACTGGCCTGTGGGCCAATCAGAATATGGGGGCGGGGCTTCACTGGTGTCGTGGGTGGAGCTTTGCTCTGTGTACCAGGAAATAGCAAAACAAAACTAGTCGTTTTAACTAAACATTGATGTAAAAACTATTGAACATCGACCATAACCCATCGATGGTTTATAAACATCGATGGCCGATGGCCATCCCTAATGAGAATTGCATCAACCAATCAGATGGTCTAATTTCCAAACTAATTTGCATAAGGAATTTATTTGCTCTCCATAACTTACTTAGGTCCTTCCTCACCCTAGTCTGATTGAAAACCTACAAAACCAGCCTAATATGGTTGATAACAAGAACATTCTTGACAAATTGGCTTCCTGGTTGAAGACTATTGCATGATGGTCCCATCAAAAGTAGTAAAATAGAAAACTGTTGACTGACAGTACATAAACCAATCGGAATGGATTGTTTTGAATGAGTATTAATGATGGCCATTGTTGCCTTTGCCATCGATGTTGTTACATATCAGTGGTCATCCATTGTATTTGACTGACTGGCCTGTGGGCCAATCAGAATATGGGGGCGGGGCTTCACTGGTGTCGTGGGTGGAGCTTTGCTCTGTGTACCAGGAAATAGCAAAACAAAACTAGTCGTTTTAACTAAACATTGATGTAAAAACTATTGAACATCGACCATAACCCATCGATGGTTTATAAACATCGATGGACGATGGCCATCCCTAATGAGAATTGCATCAACCAATCAGATGGTCTAATTTCCAAACTAATTTGCATAAGGAATTTATTTGCTCTCCATAACTTACTTAGGTCCTTCCTCACCATAGTCTGATTGAAAACCTACAAAACCAGCCAAAGATGGTTGATAACAAGAACATGCTTGACCAATTGGCTTCCTGGTTGAAGATTATTGCATGATGGTCCCATCAAAAGTAGTAAAATAGAAAACTGTTGGCTGACAGTACATAAACCAATCGGAATGGATTGTTTTAAATGAGTATTAATGATGGGCATTGTTGCCTTTGCCATCGATTTTACATATCAGTGGTCATCCATTGTATTTGACTGACTGGCCTGTGGGCCAATCAGAATATGGGGGCGGGGCTTCACTGGTGTTGTGGGTGGAGCTTTGCTCTGTGTACCAGGAAATAGTAAAACAAAACTAGTCGTTTTAACTAAACATTGATGTAAAAACTATTGAACATCGACCATAACCCATCAATGGTTTATAAACATTGATGGCCGATGGCCATCCCTAATGAGAATTGCATCAACCAATCAGATGGTCTAATTTCCAAACTAATTTGCATAAGGAATTTATTTGCTCTCCATAACTTACTTAGGTCCTTTCTCACACTAGTCTGATTGAAAACCTACAAAACCAGCCAAAAATGGTTGATAACAAGAACATTCTTGACAAATTGGCTTCCTGGTTGAAGACTATTGCATGATGGTCCCATCAAAAGTAGTAAAATAGAAAACTGTTGGCTGACAGTACATAAACCAATCGGAATGGATTGTTTTGAATGAGTATTAATGATGGCCATTGTTGCCTTTGCCATCGATTTTACATATCATTGGTCATCCATTGTATTTGACTGACTGGCCTGTGGGCCAATCAGAATATGGGGGCAGGGCTTCACTGGTGTCGTGGGTGGAGCTTTGCTCTGTGTACCAGGAAATAGTAAAACAAAACTAGTCGTTTTAACTAAACATTGATGTAAAAACTATTGAACATCGACCATAACCCATCAATGGTTTATAAACATTGATGGCCGATGGCCATCCCTAATGAGAATTGCATCAACCAATCAGATGGTCTAATTTCCAAACTAATTTGCATACGGAATTTATTTGCTCTCCATAACTTACTTAGGTCCTTCCTCACCCTAGTCTGATTGAAAACCTACAAAACCAGCCAAAGATGGTTGATAACAAGAACATTCTTGACCAATTGGCTTCCTGGTTGAAGACTATTGCATGATGGTATCATCAAAAGTAGTAAAATAGAAAACTGTTGACTGACAGTGCATATACCAATCGGAATGGATTGTTTTGAATGAATATTAATGATGGCCATTGTTGCCTTTGCCATTGATGTTGTTACATATCAGTGGTAATCTATTGTATTTGACTGACTGGCCTGTGGGCCAATCAGAATATGGGGCCGGGGCTTCACTGGTGTCGTGGGTGGAGCTTTGCTCTGTGTACCAGGAAATAGCAAAACAAAACTAGTCGTTTTAACTAAACATTGATGTAAAAACTATTGAACATCGACCATAACCCATCGATGGTTTATAAACATCGATGGCCGATGGCCATCCCTAATGAGAATTGCATCAACCAATCAGATGGTCTAATTTCCAAACTAATTTGCATAAGGAATTTATTTGCTCTCCATAACTTACTTAGGTCCTTTCTCACCCTAGTCTGATTGAAAACCTACAAAACCAGCCAAAGATGGTTGATAACAAGAACATTCTTGACCAATTGGCTTCCTGGTTGAAGACTATTGCATGATGGTCCCATCAAAAGTAGTAAAATAGAAAACTGTTGGCTGACAGTACATAAACAAATCGGAATGGATTGTTTTGATTGAGTATTAATGATTGCCATTGTTGCCTTTGCCATCGATGTTGTTACATATCAGTGGTCATCCATTGTATTTGACTGACTGGCCAGTGGGCCAATCAGAATATGGGGGCGGGGCTTCACTGGTGTCGTGGGTGGAGCTTTGCTCTGTGTACCAGGAAATAGTAAAACAAAACTAGTCATTTTAACTAAACATTGATGTAAAAACTATTGAACATCGACCATAACCCATCAATGGTTTATAAACATTGATGGCCGATGGCCATCCCTAATGAGAATTGCATCAACCAATCAGATGGTCTAATTTCCAAACTAATTTGCATAAGGAATTTATTTGCTCTCCATAATTTACTTAGGTCCTTCCTCACCCTAGTCTGATTGAAAACCTACAAAACCAGGCAAAGATGGTTGATAACAAGAACATTCTTGACCAATTGGCTTCCTGATTGAAGACTATTGCATGATGGTCCCGTCAAAAGTAGTAAAATAGAAAACTGTTGACTGACAGTACATAAACCAATCGGAATGGATTGTTTTGAATGAGTATTAATGATGGCCATTGTTGCCTTTGCCATCGATGTTGTTACATATCAGTGGTCATCCATTGTATTTGACTGACTGGCCTGTGGGCCAATCAGAATATGGGGGCGGGGCTTCACTGGTGTCGTGGGTGGAGCTTTGCTCTGTGTACCAGGAAATAGTAAAACAAAACTAGTCGTTTTAACTAAACATTGATGTAAAAACTATTGAACATCGACCAGAACCCATCGATGGTTTATAAACATCGATGGCCGATGGCCATCCCTAATGAGAATTGCATCAACCAATCAGATGGTCTAATTTCCAAACTAATTTGCATATGGAATTTATTTGCTCTCCATAACTGACTTAGGTCCTTCCTCACCCTAGTCTGATTGAAAACCTACAAAACCAGCCAAAGATGGTTGATAACAAGAACATTCTTGACCAATTGGCTTCCTGATTGAAGACTATTGCATGATGGTCCCGTCAAAAGTAGTAAAATAGAAAACTGTTGACTGACAGTACATAAACCAATCGGAATGGATTGTTTTGAATGAGTATTAATGATGGCCATTGTTGCCTTTGCCATCGATGTTGTTACATATCAGTGGTCATCCATTGTATTTGACTGACTGGCCTGTGGGCCAATCAGAATATGGGGGCAGGGCTTCACTGGTGTCGTGGGTGGAGCTTTGCTCTGTGTACCAGGAAATAGTAAAACAAAACTAGTCGTTTTAACTAAACATTGATGTAAAAACTATTGAACATCGACCATAACCCATCAATGGTTTATAAACATTAATGGCCAATGGCCATCCCTAATGAGAATTGCATCAACCAATCAGATGGTCTAATTTACAAACTAATTTGCATACGGAATTTATTTGCTCTCCATAACTTACTTAGGTCCTTCCTCACCCTAGTCTGATTGAAAACCTACAAAACCAGCCAAAGATGGTTGATAACAAGAACATTCTTGACGAATTGGCTTCCTGGTTGAAGACTATTGCATGATGGTCCCATCAAAAGTAGTAAAATAGAAAACTGTTGACTGACAGTACATAAACCAATCGGAATGGATTGTTTTGAATGAATATTAATGATGGCCATTGTTGCCTTTGCCATCGATGTTGTTACATATCAGTGGTCATCTATTGTATTTGACTGACTGGCCTGTGGGCCAATCAGAATATGGGGCCGGGGCTTCACTGGTGTCGTGGGTGGAGCTTTGCTCTGTGTACCAGGAAATAGCAAAACAAAACTAGTCGTTTTAACTAAACATTGATGTAAAAACTATTGAACATCGACCATAACCTATCGATGGTTTATAAACATCGATGGCCGATGGCCATCCCTAATGAGAATTGCATCAGCCAATCAGATGGTCTAATTTCCAAACTAATTTGCATAAGGAATTTATTTGCTCTCCATAACTTACTTAGGTCCTTCCTCACCCTAGTCTGATTGAAAACCTACAAAACCAGCCAAAGATGGTTGATAACAAGAACATTCTTGACCAATTGGCTTCCTGGTTGAAGACTATTGCATGATGGTCCCATCAAAAGTAGTAAAATAGAAAACTGTTGGCTGACAGTACATAAACAAATCGGAATTGATTGTTTTGATTGAGTATTAATGATTGCCATTGTTGCCTTTGCCATCGATGTTGTTACATATCAGTGGTCATCCATTGTATTTGACTGACTGGCCAGTGGGTCAATCAGAATATGGGGGCGGGGCTTCACTGGTGTCGTGGGTGGAGCTTTGCTCTGTGTACCAGGAAATAGTAAAAAAAAACTAGTCATTTTAACTAAACATTGATGTAAAAACTATTGAACATCGACCATAACCCATCAATGGTTTATAAACATTAATGGCCAATGGCCATCCCTAATGAGAATTGCATCAACCAATCAGATGGTCTAATTTACAAACTAATTTGCATACGGAATTTATTTGCTCTCCATAACTTACTTAGGTCCTTCCTCACCCTAGTCTGATTGAAAACCTACAAAACCAGCCAAAGATGGTTGATAACAAGAACATTCTTGACGAATTGGCTTCCTGGTTGAAGACTATTGCATGATGGTCCCATCAAAAGTAGTAAAATAGAAAACTGTTGACTGACAGTACATAAACCAATCGGAATGGATTGTTTTGAATGAATATTAATGATGGCCATTGTTGCCTTTGCCATCGATGTTGTTACATATCAGTGGTCATCTATTGTATTTGACTGACTGGCCTGTGGGCCAATCAGAATATGGGGCCGGGGCTTCACTGGTGTCGTGGGTGGAGCTTTGCTCTGTGTACCAGGAAATAGCAAAACAAAACTAGTCGTTTTAACTAAACATTGATGTAAAAACTATTGAACATCGACCATAACCTATCGATGGTTTATAAACATCGATGGCCGATGGCCATCCCTAATGAGAATTGCATCAGCCAATCAGATGGTCTAATTTCCAAACTAATTTGCATAAGGAATTTATTTGCTCTCCATAACTTACTTAGGTCCTTCCTCACCCTAGTCTGATTGAAAACCTACAAAACCAGCCAAAGATGGTTGATAACAAGAACATTCTTGACCAATTGGCTTCCTGGTTGAAGACTATTGCATGATGGTCCCATCAAAAGTAGTAAAATAGAAAACTGTTGGCTGACAGTACATAAACAAATCGGAATGGATTGTTTTGATTGAGTATTAATGATTGCCATTGTTGCCTTTGCCATCGATGTTGTTACATATCAGTGGTCATCCATTGTATTTGACTGACTGGCCAGTGGGTCAATCAGAATATGGGGGCGGGGCTTCACTGGTGTCGTGGGTGGAGCTTTGCTCTGTGTACCAGGAAATAGTAAAAAAAAACTAGTCATTTTAACTAAACATTGATGTAAAAACTATTGAACATCGACCATAACCCATCAATGGTTTATAAACATTGATGGCCGATGGCCATCCCTAATGAGAATTGCATCAACCAATCAGATGGTATAATTTCCAAACTAATTTGCATAAGGAATTTATTTGCTCTCCATAATTTACTTAGGTCCTTCCTCACCCTAGTCTGATTGAAAACCAGCCAAAGATGGTTGATAACAAGAACATTCTTGACCAATTGGCTTCCTGGTTGAAGACTATTGCATGATAGTCCCATCAAAAGTAGTAAAATAGAAAACTGTTGGCTGACAGTACATAAACAAATCGGAATGGATTGTTTTGAATGAGTATTAATGATGGCCATTGTTGCCTTTGCCATCGATGTTGTTATATATCAGTGGTCATCCATTGTATTTGACTGACTGGCCTGTGGGCCAATCAGAATATGGGGGCGGGGCTTCACTGGTGTCGTGGGTGGAGCTTTGCTCTGTGTACCAGGAAATAACAAAACGAAACTAGTCGTTTTAACTAAACATTGATGTAAAAACTATTGAACATCGACCATAACCCATCGATGGTTTATAAACATCGATGGCCGATGGCCATCCCTAATGAGAATTGCATCAACCAATCAGATGGTCTAATTTCCAAACTAATTTGCATAAGGCATTTATTTGCTCTCCATAACTTACTTAGGTCCTTCCTCACCCTAGTCTGATTGAAAACCTACAAAACAAGCCAAATATGGTTGATAACAAGAGCATTCTTGACCAATTGGCTTCCTGATTGAAGACTATTGCATGATGGTCCCGTCAAAAGTATTAAAATAGAAAACTGTTGACTGACAGTACATAAACCAATCGGAATAGATTGTTTTGAATGAGTATTAATGATGGCCATTGTTGCCTTTGCCATCGATGGTGTTACATATCAGTGGTCATCCATTGTATTTGACTGACTGGCCTGTGGGCCAATCAGAATATGGGGGCGGGGCTTCACTGGTGTCGTGGGTGGAGCTTTGCTCTGTGTACCAGGAAATAGCAAAACGAAACTAGTCGTTTTAACTAAACATTGATGTAAAAACTATTGAACATCGACCATAACCCATCGATGGTTTATAAACATCGATGGCCGATGGCCATCCCTAATGAGAATTGCATCAACCAATCAGATGGTCTAATTTCCAAACTAATTTGCATAAGGCATTTATTTGCTCTCCATAACTTACTTAGGTCCTTCCTCACCCTAGTCTGATTGAAAACCTACAAAACAAGCCAAATATGGTTGATAACAAGAGCATTCTTGACCAATTGGCTTCCTGATTGAAGACTATTGCATGATGGTCCCGTCAAAAGTATTAAAATAGAAAACTGTTGACTGACAGTACATAAACCAATCGGAATAGATTGTTTTGAATGAGTATTAATGATGGCCATTGTTGCCTTTGCCATCGATGGTGTTACATATCAGTGGTCATCCATTGTATTTGACTGACTGGCCTGTGGGCCAATCAGAATATGGGGGCGGGGCTTCACTGGTGTCGTGGGTGGAGCTTTGCTCTGTGTACCAGGAAATAGCAAAACGAAACTAGTCGTTTTAACTAAACATTGATGTAAAAACTATTGAACATCGACCATAACCCATCGATGGTTTATAAACATCGATGGCCGATGGCCATCCCTAATGAGAATTGCATCAACCAATCAGATGGTCTAATTTCCAAACTAATTTGCATAAGGCATTTATTTGCTCTCCATAACTTACTTAGGTCCTTCCTCACCCTAGTCTGATTGAAAACCTACAAAACCAGCCAAAGATGGTTGATAACAAGAACATTCTTGACCAATTGGCTTCCTGGTTGAAGACTATTGCATGGTGGTCCCATCAAAAGTAGTAAAATAGAAAACTGTTGGCTGACAGCACATAAACAAATCGGAATGGATTGTTTTGAATGAGTATTAATGATTGCCATTGTTGCCTTTGCCATCGATGTTGTTACATATCAGTGGTCATCCATTGTATTTGACTGACTGGCCTGTGGGCCAATCAGAATATGGGGGCGTGGCTTCACTGGTGTCGTGGGTGGAGCTTTGCTCTGTGTACCAGGAAATAGCAAAACAAAACTAGTCGTTTTAACTAAACATTGATGTAAAAACTATTGAACATCGACCATAACCCATCGATGGTTTATAAACATCGATGGCCGATGGCCATCCCTAATGAGAATTGCATCAACCAATCAGATGGTCTAATTTCCAAACTAATTTGCATAAGGAATTTATTTGCTCTCCATAACTTACTTAGGTCCTTCCTCACCCTAGTCTGATTGAAAACCTACAAAACCAGCCAAAGATGGTTGATAACAAGAACATTCTTGACCAATTGGCTTCCTGATTGAAGACTATTGCATGATGGTCCCATCAAAAGTAGTAAAATAGAAAACTGTTGGCTGACAGTACATAAACAAATCGGAATGGATTCTTTTGAATAAGTATTAATGATGGCCATTGTTGCCTTTGCCATCGATGTTGTTACATATCAGTGGTCATCCATTGTATTTGACTGACTGGCCTGTGGGCCAATCAGAATATGGGGGCGGGGCTTCACTGGTGTCGTGGGTGGAGCTTTGCTCTGTGTACCAGGAAATAACAAAACGAAACTAGTCGTTTTAACTAAACATTGATGTAAAAACTATTGAACATCGACCATAACCCATCGATGGTTTATAAACATCGATGGCCGATGGCCATCCCTAATGAGAATTGCATCAACCAATCAGATGGTCTAATTTCCAAACTAATTTGCATAAGGCATTTATTTGCTCTCCATAACTTACTTAGGTCCTTCCTCACCCTAGTCTGATTGAAAACCTACAAAACAAGCCAAATATGGTTGATAACAAGAGCATTCTTGACCAATTGGCTTCCTGATTGAAGACTATTGCATGATGGTCCCGTCAAAAGTATTAAAATAGAAAACTGTTGACTGACAGTACATAAACCAATCGGAATAGATTGTTTTGAATGAGTATTAATGATGGCCATTGTTGCCTTTGCCATCGATGGTGTTACATATCAGTGGTCATCCATTGTATTTGACTGACTGGCCTGTGGGCCAATCAGAATATGGGGGCGGGGCTTCACTGGTGTCGTGGGTGGAGCTTTGCTCTGTGTACCAGGAAATAGCAAAACGAAACTAGTCGTTTTAACTAAACATTGATGTAAAAACTATTGAACATCGACCATAACCCATCGATGGTTTATAAACATCGATGGCCGATGGCCATCCCTAATGAGAATTGCATCAACCAATCAGATGGTCTAATTTCCAAACTAATTTGCATAAGGCATTTATTTGCTCTCCATAACTTACTTAGGTCCTTCCTCACCCTAGTCTGATTGAAAACCTACAAAACAAGCCAAATATGGTTGATAACAAGAGCATTCTTGACCAATTGGCTTCCTGATTGAAGACTATTGCATGATGGTCCCGTCAAAAGTATTAAAATAGAAAACTGTTGACTGACAGTACATAAACCAATCGGAATAGATTGTTTTGAATGAGTATTAATGATGGCCATTGTTGCCTTTGCCATCGATGGTGTTACATATCAGTGGTCATCCATTGTATTTGACTGACTGGCCTGTGGGCCAATCAGAATATGGGGGCGGGGCTTCACTGGTGTCGTGGGTGGAGCTTTGCTCTGTGTACCAGGAAATAGCAAAACGAAACTAGTCGTTTTAACTAAACATTGATGTAAAAACTATTGAACATCGACCATAACCCATCGATGGTTTATAAACATCGATGGCCGATGGCCATCCCTAATGAGAATTGCATCAACCAATCAGATGGTCTAATTTCCAAACTAATTTGCATAAGGCATTTATTTGCTCTCCATAACTTACTTAGGTCCTTCCTCACCCTAGTCTGATTGAATACCTACAAACCCAGCCAAAGATGGTTGATAACAAGAACATTCTTGACCAATTGGCTTCCTGGTTGAAGACTATTGCATGGTGGTCCCATCAAAAGTAGTAAAATAGAAAACTGTTGGCTGACAGCACATAAACAAATCGGAATGGATTGTTTTGAATGAGTATTAATGATTGCCATTGTTGCCTTTGCCATCGATGTTGTTACATATCAGTGGTCATCCATTGTATTTGACTGACTGGCCTGTGGGCCAATCAGAATATGGGGGCGTGGCTTCACTGGTGTCGTGGGTGGAGCTTTGCTCTGTGTACCAGGAAATAGCAAAACAAAACTAGTCGTTTTAACTAAACATTGATGTAAAAACTATTGAACATCGACCATAACCCATCGATGGTTTATAAACATCGATGGCCGATGGCCATCCCTAATGAGAATTGCATCAACCAATCAGATGGTCTAATTTCCAAACTAATTTGCATAAGGAATTTATTTGCTCTCCATAACTTACTTAGGTCCTTCCTCACCCTAGTCTGATTGAAAACCTACAAAACCAGCCAAAGATGGTTGATAACAAGAACATTCTTGACCAATTGGCTTCCTGATTGAAGACTATTGCATGATGGTCCCGTCAAAAGTAGTAAAATAGAAAACTGTTGACTGACAGTACATAAACCAATCGGAATGGATTGTTTTGAATGAGTATTAATGATGGCCATTGTTGCCTTTGCCATCGATGTTGTTACGTATCAGTGGTCATCCATTGTATTTGACTGACTGGCTTGTGGGCCAATCACAATATGGGGGCGGGGCTTCACTGGTGTCGTGGGTGGAGCTTTGCTCTGTGTACCAGGAAATAGTAAAACAAAACTAGTCGTTTTAACTAAACATTGATGTAAAAACTATTGAACATCGACCAGAACCCATCGATGGTTTATAAACATCGATGGCCGATGGCCATCCCTAATGAGAATTGCATCAACCAATCAGATGGTCTAATTTCCAAACTAATTTGCATAAGGAATTTATTTGCTCTCCATAACTTACTTAGGTCCTTCCTCACCCTAGTCTGATTGAAAACCTACAAAACCAGCCAAATATGGTTGATAACAAGAACATTCTTGACCAATTGGCTTCCTGGTTGAAGACTATTGCATGATGGTCCCATCAAAAGTAGTAAAATAGAAAACTGTTGGCTGACAGTACATAAACAAATCGGAATAGATTGTTTTGAATGAGTATTAATGATTGCCATTGTTGCCTTTGCCATCGATGTTGTTACATATCAGTGGTCATCCATTGTATTTGACTGACTGGCCTGTGGGCCAATCACAATATGGGGGCGGGGCTTCACTGGTGTCGTGGGTGGAGCTTTGCTCTGTGTACCAGGAAATAGTAAAACAAAACTAGTCGTTTTAACTAAACATTGATGTAAAACTATTGAACATCGACCATAACCCATCGATGGTTTATAAACATCGATAGCCGATGGCCATCCCTAATGAGAATTGCATCAACCAATCAGATGGTCTAATTTCCAAACTAATTTGCATAAGGAATTTATTTGCTCTCCATAACTTACGTAGGTCCTTCCTCACCCTAGTCTGATTGAAAACCTACAAAACCAGCCAAAGATGGTTGATAACAAGAACATTCTTGACCAATTGGCTTCCTGGTTGAAGACTATTGCATGATGGTCCCATCAAAAGTAGTAAAATAGAAAACTGTTGGCTGACAGTACATAAACAAATCGGAATGGATTCTTTTGAATGAGTATTAATGATGGCCATTGTTGCCTTTGCCATCGATGTTGTTACATATCAGTGGTCATCCATTGTATTTGACTGACTGGCCTGTGGGCCAATCAGAATATGGGGGCGGGGCTTCACTGGTGTCGTGGGTGGAGCTTTGCTCTGTGTACCAGGAAATAACAAAACGAAACTAGTCGTTTTAACTAAACATTGATGTAAAAACTATTGAACATCGACCATAACCCATCGATGGTTTATAAACATCGATGGCCGATGGCCATCCCTAATGAGAATTGCATCAACCAATCAGATGGTCTAATTTCCAAACTAATTTGCATAAGGCATTTATTTGCTCTCCATAACTTACTTAGGTCCTTCCTCACCCTAGTCTGATTGAAAACCTACAAAACAAGCCAAATATGGTTGATAACAAGAGCATTCTTGACCAATTGGCTTCCTGATTGAAGACTATTGCATGATGGTCCCGTCAAAAGTATTAAAATAGAAAACTGTTGACTGACAGTACATAAACCAATCGGAATAGATTGTTTTAATTGAGTATTAATGATGGCCATTGTTGCCTTTGCCATCGATGGTGTTACATATCAGTGGTCATCCATTGTATTTGACTGACTGGCCTGTGGGCCAATCAGAATATGGGGGCGGGGCTTCACTGGTGTCGTGGGTGGAGCTTTGCTCTGTGTACCAGGAAATAGCAAAACGAAACTAGTCGTTTTAACTAAACATTGATGTAAAAACTATTGAACATCGACCATAACCCATCGATGGTTTATAAACATCGATGGCCGATGGCCGATGGCCGATGGCCATCCCTAATGAGAATTGCATCAACCAATCAGATGGTCTAATTTCCAAACTAATTTGCATAAGGCATTTATTTGCTCTCCATAACTTACTTAGGTCCTTCCTCACCCTAGTCTGATTGAAAACCTACAAAACAAGCCAAATATGGTTGATAACAAGAGCATTCTTGACCAATTGGCTTCCTGATTGAAGACTATTGCATGATGGTCCCGTCAAAAGTATTAAAATAGAAAACTGTTGACTGACAGTACATAAACCAATCGGAATAGATTGTTTTGAATGAGTATTAATGATGGCCATTGTTGCCTTTGCCATCGATGGTGTTACATATCAGTGGTCATCCATTGTATTTGACTGACTGGCCTGTGGGCCAATCAGAATATGGGGGCGGGGCTTCACTGGTGTCGTGGGTGGAGCTTTGCTCTGTGTACCAGGAAATAGCAAAACGAAACTAGTCGTTTTAACTAAACATTGATGTAAAAACTATTGAACATCGACCATAACCCATCGATGGTTTATAAACATCGATGGCCGATGGCCATCCCTAATGAGAATTGCATCAACCAATCAGATGGTCTAATTTCCAAACTAATTTGCATAAGGCATTTATTTGCTCTCCATAACTTACTTAGGTCCTTCCTCACCCTAGTCTGATTGAAAACCTACAAAACCAGCCAAAGATGGTTGATAACAAGAACATTCTTGACCAATTGGCTTCCTGGTTGAAGACTATTGCATGGTGGTCCCATCAAAAGTAGTAAAATTGAAAACTGTTGGCTGACAGCACATAAACAAATCGGAATGGATTGTTTTGAATGAGTATTAATGATTGCCATTGTTGCCTTTGCCATCGATGTTGTTACATATCAGTGGTCATCCATTGTATTTGACTGACTGGCCTGTGGGCCAATCAGAATATGGGGGCGTGGCTTCACTGGTGTCGTGGGTGGAGCTTTGCTCTGTGTACCAGGAAATAGCAAAACAAAACTAGTCGTTTTAACTAAACATTGATGTAAAAACTATTGAACATCGACCATAACCCATCGATGGTTTATAAACATCGATGGCCGATGGCCATCCCTAATGAGAATTGCATCAACCAATCAGATGGTCTAATTTCCAAACTAATTTGCATAAGGAATTTATTTGCTCTCCATAACTTACGTAGGTCCTTCCTCACCCTAGTCTGATTGAAAACCTACAAAACCAGCCAAAGATGGTTGATAACAAGAACATTCTTGACCAATTGGCTTCCTGGTTGAAGACTATTGCATGATGGTCCCATCAAAAGTAGTAAAATAGAAAACTGTTGGCTGACAGTACATAAACAAATCGGAATGGATTCTTTTGAATGAGTATTAATGATGGCCATTGTTGCCTTTGCCATCGATGTTGTTACATATCAGTGGTCATCCATTGTATTTGACTGACTGGCCTGTGGGCCAATCAGAATATGGGGGCGGGGCTTCACTGGTGTCGTGGGTGGAGCTTTGCTCTGTGTACCAGGAAATAACAAAACGAAACTAGTCGTTTTAACTAAACATTGATGTAAAAACTATTGAACATCGACCATAACCCATCGATGGTTTATAAACATCGATGGCCGATGGCCATCCCTAATGAGAATTGCATCAACCAATCAGATGGTCTAATTTCCAAACTAATTTGCATAAGGCATTTATTTGCTCTCCATAACTTACTTAGGTCCTTCCTCACCCTAGTCTGATTGAAAACCTACAAAACAAGCCAAATATGGTTGATAACAAGAGCATTCTTGACCAATTGGCTTCCTGATTGAAGACTATTGCATGATGGTCCCGTCAAAAGTATTAAAATAGAAAACTGTTGACTGACAGTACATAAACCAATCGGAATAGATTGTTTTGAATGAGTATTAATGATGGCCATTGTTGCCTTTGCCATCGATGGTGTTACATATCAGTGGTCATCCATTGTATTTGACTGACTGGCCTGTGGGCCAATCAGAATATGGGGGCGGGGCTTCACTGGTGTCGTGGGTGGAGCTTTGCTCTGTGTACCAGGAAATAGCAAAACGAAACTAGTCGTTTTAACTAAACATTGATGTAAAAACTATTGAACATCGACCATAACCCATCGATGGTTTATAAACATCGATGGCCGATGGCCATCCCTAATGAGAATTGCATCAACCAATCAGATGGTCTAATTTCCAAACTAATTTGCATAAGGCATTTATTTGCTCTCCATAACTTACTTAGGTCCTTCCTCACCCTAGTCTGATTGAAAACCTACAAAACAAGCCAAATATGGTTGATAACAAGAGCATTCTTGACCAATTGGCTTCCTGATTGAAGACTATTGCATGATGGTCCCGTCAAAAGTATTAAAATAGAAAACTGTTGACTGACAGTACATAAACCAATCGGAATAGATTGTTTTGAATGAGTATTAATGATGGCCATTGTTGCCTTTGCCATCGATGGTGTTACATATCAGTGGTCATCCATTGTATTTGACTGACTGGCCTGTGGGCCAATCAGAATATGGGGGCGGGGCTTCACTGGTGTCGTGGGTGGAGCTTTGCTCTGTGTACCAGGAAATAGCAAAACGAAATTAGTCGTTTTAACTAAACATTGATGTAAAAACTATTGAACATCTACCATAACCCATCGATGGTTTATAAACATCGATGGCCGATGGCCATCCCTAATGAGAATTGCATCAACCAATCAGATGGTCTAATTTCCAAACTAATTTGCATAAGGCATTTATTTGCTCTCCATAACTTACTTAGGTCCTTCCTCACCCTAGTCTGATTGAATACCTACAAACCCAGCCAAAGATGGTTGATAACAAGAACATTCTTGACCAATTGGCTTCCTGGTTGAAGACTATTGCATGGTGGTCCCATCAAAAGTAGTAAAATAGAAAACTGTTGGCTGACAGCACATAAACAAATCGGAATGGATTGTTTTGAATGAGTATTAATGATTGCCATTGTTGCCTTTGCCATCGATGTTGTTACATATCAGTGGTCATCCATTGTATTTGACTGACTGGCCTGTGGGCCAATCAGAATATGGGGGCGTGGCTTCACTGGTGTCGTGGGTGGAGCTTTGCTCTGTGTACCAGGAAATAGCAAAACAAAACTAGTCGTTTTAACTAAACATTGATGTAAAAACTATTGAACATCGACCATAACCCATCGATGGTTTATAAACATCGATGGCCGATGGCCATCCCTAATGAGAATTGCATCAACCAATCAGATGGTCTAATTTCCAAACTAATTTGCATAAGGAATTTATTTGCTCTCCATAACTTACTTAGGTCCTTCCTCACCCCAGTCTGATTGAAAACCTACAAAACCAGCCAAAGATGGTTGATAACAAGAACATTCTTGACCAATTGGCTTCCTGATTGAAGACTATTGCATGATGGTCCCGTCAAAAGTAGTAAAATAGAAAACTGTTGACTGACAGTACATAAACCAATCGGAATGGATTGTTTTGAATGAGTATTAATGATGGCCATTGTTGCCTTTGCCATCGATGTTGTTACGTATCAGTGGTCATCCATTGTATTTGACTGACTGGCTTGTGGGCCAATCACAATATGGGGGCGGGGCTTCACTGGTGTCGTGGGTGGAGCTTTGCTCTGTGTACCAGGAAATAGTAAAACAAAACTAGTCGTTTTAACTAAACATTGATGTAAAAACTATTGAACATCGACCAGAACCCATCGATGGTTTATAAACATCGATGGCCGATGGCCATCCCTAATGAGAATTGCATCAACCAATCAGATGGTCTAATTTCCAAACTAATTTGCATAAGGAATTTATTTGCTCTCCATAACTTACTTAGGTCCTTCCTCACCCTAGTCTGATTGAAAACCTACAAAACCAGCCAAATATGGTTGATAACAAGAACATTCTTGACCAATTGGCTTCCTGGTTGAAGACTATTGCATGATGGTCCCATCAAAAGTAGTAAAATAGAAAACTGTTGGCTGACAGTACATAAACAAATCGGAATAGATTGTTTTGAATGAGTATTAATGATTGCCATTGTTGCCTTTGCCATCGATGTTGTTACATATCAGTGGTCATCCATTGTATTTGACTGACTGGCCTGTGGGCCAATCACAATATGGGGGCGGGGCTTCACTGGTGTCGTGGGTGGAGCTTTGCTCTGTGTACCAGGAAATAGTAAAACAAAACTAGTCGTTTTAACTAAACATTGATGTAAAACTATTGAACATCGACCATAACCCATCGATGGTTTATAAACATCGATAGCCGATGGCCATCCCTAATGAGAATTGCATCAACCAATCAGATGGTCTAATTTCCAAACTAATTTGCATAAGGAATTTATTTGCTCTCCATAACTTACGTAGGTCCTTCCTCACCCTAGTCTGATTGAAAACCTACAAAACCAGCCAAAGATGGTTGATAACAAGAACATTCTTGACCAATTGGCTTCCTGGTTGAAGACTATTGCATGATGGTCCCATCAAAAGTAGTAAAATAGAAAACTGTTGGCTGACAGTACATAAACAAATCGGAATGGATTCTTTTGAATGAGTATTAATGATGGCCATTGTTGCCTTTGCCATCGATGTTGTTACATATCAGTGGTCATCCATTGTATTTGACTGACTGGCCTGTGGGCCAATCAGAATATGGGGGCGGGGCTTCACTGGTGTCGTGGGTGGAGCTTTGCTCTGTGTACCAGGAAATAACAAAACGAAACTAGTCGTTTTAACTAAACATTGATGTAAAAACTATTGAACATCGACCATAACCCATCGATGGTTTATAAACATCGATGGCCGATGGCCATCCCTAATGAGAATTGCATCAACCAATCAGATGGTCTAATTTCCAAACTAATTTGCATAAGGCATTTATTTGCTCTCCATAACTTACTTAGGTCCTTCCTCACCCTAGTCTGATTGAAAACCTACAAAACAAGCCAAATATGGTTGATAACAAGAGCATTCTTGACCAATTGGCTTCCTGATTGAAGACTATTGCATGATGGTCCCGTCAAAAGTATTAAAATAGAAAACTGTTGACTGACAGTACATAAACCAATCGGAATAGATTGTTTTGAATGAGTATTAATGATGGCCATTGTTGCCTTTGCCATCGATGGTGTTACATATCAGTGGTCATCCATTGTATTTGACTGACTGGCCTGTGGGCCAATCAGAATATGGGGGCGGGGCTTCACTGGTGTCGTGGGTGGAGCTTTGCTCTGTGTACCAGGAAATAGCAAAACGAAACTAGTCGTTTTAACTAAACATTGATGTAAAAACTATTGAACATCGACCATAACCCATCGATGGTTTATAAACATCGATGGCCGATGGCCATCCCTAATGAGAATTGCATCAACCAATCAGATGGTCTAATTTCCAAACTAATTTGCATAAGGCATTTATTTGCTCTCCATAACTTACTTAGGTCCTTCCTCACCCTAGTCTGATTGAAAACCTACAAAACCAGCCAAAGATGGTTGATAACAAGAACATTCTTGACCAATTGACTTCCTGGTTGAAGACTATTGCATGGTGGTCCCATCAAAAGTAGTAAAATAGAAAACTGTTGGCTGACAGCACATAAACAAATCGGAATGGATTGTTTTGAATGAGTATTAATGATGGCCATTGTTGCCTTTGCCATCGATGTTGTTACGTATCAGTGGTCATCCATTGTATTTGACTGACTGGCTTGTGGGCCAATCACAATATGGGGGCGGGGCTTCACTGGTGTCGTGGGTGGAGCTTTGCTCTGTGTACCAGGAAATAGTAAAACAAAACTAGTCGTTTTAACTAAACATTGATGTAAAAACTATTGAACATCGACCAGAACCCATCGATGGTTTATAAACATCGATGGCCGATGGCCATCCCTAATGAGAATTGCATCAACCAATCAGATGGTCTAATTTCCAAACTAATTTGCATAAGGAATTTATTTGCTCTCCATAACTTACTTAGGTCCTTCCTCACCCTAGTCTGATTGAAAACCTACAAAACCAGCCAAATATGGTTGATAACAAGAACATTCTTGACCAATTGGCTTCCTGGTTGAAGACTATTGCATGATGGTCCCATCAAAAGTAGTAAAATAGAAAACTGTTGGCTGACAGTACATAAACAAATCGGAATGGATTGTTTTGAATGAGTATTAATGATTGCCATTGTTGCCTTTGCCATCGATGTTGTTACATATCAGTGGTCATCCATTGTATTTGACTGACTGGCCTGTGGGCCAATCACAATATGGGGGCGGGGCTTCACTGGTGTCGTGGGTGGAGCTTTGCTCTGTGTACCAGGAAATAGTAAAACAAAACTAGTCGTTTTAACTAAACATTGATGTAAAAACTATTGAACATCGACCAGAACCCATCGATGGTTTATAAACATCGATGGCCGATGGCCATCCCTAATGAGAATTGCATCAACCAATCAGATGGTCTAATTTCCAAACTAATTTGCATAAGGAATTTATTTGCTCTCCATAACTTACTTAGGTCCTTCCTCACCCTAGTCTGATTGAAAACCTACAAAACCAGCCAAAGATGGTTGATAACAAGAACATTCTTGACCAATTGGCTTCCTGGTTGAAGACTATTGCATGATGGTCCCATCAAAAGTAGTAAAATAGAAAACTGTTGACTGACAGTACATAAACCAATCGGAATGGATTGTTTTGAATGAGTATTAATGATGGCCATTGTTGCCTTTGCCATCGATGTTGTTACATATCAGTGGTCATCCATTGTATTTGACTGACTGGCCTGTGGGCCAATCAGAATATGGGGGCGGGGCTTCACTGGTGTCGTGGGTGGAGCTTTGCTCTGTGTACCAGGAAATAGCAAAACAAAACTAGTCGTTTTAACTAAACATTGATGTAAAAACTATTGAACATCGACCATAACCCATCGATGGTTTATAAACATCGATGGCCGATGGCCATCCCTAATGAGAATTGCATCAGCCAATCAGATGGTCTAATTTCCAAACTAATTTGCATAAGGAATTTATTTGCT
Source organism: Crinia signifera (assembly GCF_055691185.1). Classification (NCBI taxonomy): domain Eukaryota; kingdom Metazoa; phylum Chordata; class Amphibia; order Anura; family Myobatrachidae; genus Crinia; species Crinia signifera. Next base: position 86,246,686 of record NC_139224.1, on the reverse strand, counting down.
CTCCATAACTTACTTAGGTCCTTCCTCACCCTAGTCTGATTGAAAACCTACAAAACCAGCCAAAGATGGTTGATAACAAGAACATTCTTGACCAATTGGCTTCCTGGTTGAAGACTATTGCATGATGGTCCCATCAAAAGTAGTAAAATAGAAAACTGTTGGCTGACAGTACATAAACAAATCGGAATGGATTGTTTTGATTGAGTATTAATGATTGCCATTGTTGCCTTTGCCATCGATGTTGTTACATATCAGTGGTCATCCATTGTATTTGACTGACTGGCCAGTGGGCCAATCAGAATATGGGGGCGGGGCTTCACTGGTGTCGTGGGTGGAGCTTTGCTCTGTGTACCAGGAAATAGTAAAAAAAAACTAGTCATTTTAACTAAACATTGATGTAAAAACTATTGAACATCGACCATAACCCATCAATGGTTTATAAACATTGATGGCCGATGGCCATCCCTAATGAGAATTGCATCAACCAATCAGATGGTATAATTTCCAAACTAATTTGCATAAGGAATTTATTTGCTCTCCATAATTTACTTAGGTCCTTCCTCACCCTAGTCTGATTGAAAACCTACAAAACCAGCCAAAGATGGTTGATAACAAGAACATTCTTGACCAATTGGCTTCCTGGTTGAAGACTATTGCATGATAGTCCCATCAAAAGTAGTAAAATAGAAAACTGTTGGCTGACAGTACATAAACAAATCGGAATGGATTGTTTTGAATGAGTATTAATGATGGCCATTGTTGCCTTTGCCATCGATGTTGTTATATATCAGTGGTCATCCATTGTATTTGACTGACTGGCCTGTGGGCCAATCAGAATATGGGGGCGGGGCTTCACTGGTGTCGTGGGTGGAGCTTTGCTCTGTGTACCAGGAAATAGTAAAACAAAACTAGTCGTTTTAACTAAACATTGATGTAAAACTATTGAACATCGACCATAACCCATCGATGGTTTATAAACATCGATAGCCGATGGCCATCCCTAATGAGAATTGCATCAACCAATCAGATGGTCTAATTTCCAAACTAATTTGCATAAGGAATTTATTTGCTCTCCATAACTTACGTAGGTCCTTCCTCACCCTAGTCTGATTGAAAACCTACAAAACCAGCCAAAGATGGTTGATAACAAGAACATTCTTGACCAATTGGCTTCCTAGTTGAAGACTATTGCATGATGGTCCCATCAAAAGTAGTAAAATAGAAAACTGTTGGCTGACAGTACATAAACAAATCGGAATGGATTCTTTTGAATGAGTATTAATGATGGCCATTGTTGCCTTTGCCATCGATGTTGTTACATATCAGTGGTCATCCATTGTATTTGACTGACTGGCCTGTGGGCCAATCAGAATATGGGGGCGGGGCTTCACTGGTGTCGTGGGTGGAGCTTTGCTCTGTGTACCAGGAAATAACAAAACGAAACTAGTCGTTTTAACTAAACATTGATGTAAAAACTATTGAACATCGACCATAACCCATCGATGGTTTATAAACATCGATGGCCGATGGCCATCCCTAATGAGAATTGCATCAACCAATCAGATGGTCTAATTTCCAAACTAATTTGCATAAGGCATTTATTTGCTCTCCATAACTTACTTAGGTCCTTCCTCACCCTAGTCTGATTGAAAACCTACAAAACAAGCCAAATATGGTTGATAACAAGAGCATTCTTGACCAATTGGCTTCCTGATTGAAGACTATTGCATGATGGTTCCGTCAAAAGTATTAAAATAGAAAACTGTTGACTGACAGTACATAAACCAATCGGAATAGATTGTTTTGAATGAGTATTAATGATGGCCATTGTTGCCTTTGCCATCGATGGTGTTACGTATCAGTGGTCATCCATTGTATTTGACTGACTGGCTTGTGGGCCAATCACAATATGGGGGCGGGGCTTCACTGGTGTCGTGGGTGGAGCTTTGCTCTGTGTACCAGGAAATAGTAAAACAAAACTAGTCGTTTTAACTAAACATTGATGTAAAAACTATTGAACATCGACCAGAACCCATCGATGGTTTATAAACATCGATGGCCGATGGCCATCCCTAATGAGAATTGCATCAACCAATCAGATGGTCTAATTTCCAAACTAATTTGCATAAGGAATTTATTTGCTCTCCATAACTTACTTAGGTCCTTCCTCACCCTAGTCTGATTGAAAACCTACAAAACCAGCCAAATATGGTTGATAACAAGAACATTCTTGACCAATTGGCTTCCTGGTTGAAGACTATTGCATGATGGTCCCATCAAAAGTAGTAAAATAGAAAACTGTTGGCTGACAGTACATAAACAAATCGGAATGGATTGTTTTGAATGAGTATTAATGATTGCCATTGTTGCCTTTGCCATCGATGTTGTTACATATCAGTGGTCATCCATTGTATTTGACTGACTGGCCTGTGGGCCAATCACAATATGGGGGCGGGGCTTCACTGGTGTCGTGGGTGGAGCTTTGCTCTGTGTACCAGGAAATAGTAAAACAAAACTAGTCGTTTTAACTAAACATTGATGTAAAAACTATTGAACATCGACCAGAACCCATCGATGGTTTATAAACATCGATGGCCGATGGCCATCCCTAATGAGAATTGCATCAACCAATCAGATGGTCTAATTTCCAAACTAATTTGCATAAGGAATTTATTTGCTCTCCATAACTTACTTAGGTCCTTCCTCACCCTAGTCTGATTGAAAACCTACAAAACCAGCCAAAGATGGTTGATAACAAGAACATTCTTGACCAATTGGCTTCCTGGTTGAAGACTATTGCATGATGGTCCCATCAAAAGTAGTAAAATAGAAAACTGTTGACTGACAGTACATAAACCAATCGGAATGGATTGTTTTGAATGAGTATTAATGATGGCCATTGTTGCCTTTGCCATCGATGTTGTTACATATCAGTGGTCATCCATTGTATTTGACTGACTGGCCTGTGGGCCAATCAGAATATGGGGGCGGGGCTTCACTGGTGTCGTGGGTGGAGCTTTGCTCTGTGTACCAGGAAATAGCAAAACAAAACTAGTCGTTTTAACTAAACATTGATGTAAAAACTATTGAACATCGACCATAACCCATCGATGGTTTATAAACATCGATGGCCGATGGCCATCCCTAATGAGAATTGCATCAGCCAATCAGATGGTCTAATTTCCAAACTAATTTGCATAAGGAATTTATTTGCTCTCCATAACTTACTTAGGTCCTTCCTCACCCTAGTCTGATTGAAAACCTACAAAACCAGCCAAAGATGGTTGATAACAAGAACATTCTTGACCAATTGGCTTCCTGGTTGAAGACTATTGCATGATGGTCCCATCAAAAGTAGTAAAATAGAAAACTGTTGGCTGACAGTACATAAACAAATCGGAATGGATTGTTTTGATTGAGTATTAATGATTGCCATTGTTGCCTTTGCCATCGATGTTGTTACATATCAGTGGTCATCCATTGTATTTGACTGACTGGCCAGTGGGCCAATCAGAATATGGGGGCGGGGCTTCACTGGTGTCGTGGGTGGAGCTTTGCTCTGTGTACCAGGAAATAGTAAAAAAAAACTAGTCATTTTAACTAAACATTGATGTAAAAACTATTGAACATCGACCATAACCCATCAATGGTTTATAAACATTGATGGCCGATGGCCATCCCTAATGAGAATTGCATCAACCAATCAGATGGTATAATTTCCAAACTAATTTGCATAAGGAATTTATTTGCTCTCCATAATTTACTTAGGTCCTTCCTCACCCTAGTCTGATTGAAAACCTACAAAACCAGCCAAAGATGGTTGATAACAAGAACATTCTTGACCAATTGGCTTCCTGGTTGAAGACTATTGCATGATAGTCCCATCAAAAGTAGTAAAATAGAAAACTGTTGGCTGACAGTACATAAACAAATCGGAATGGATTGTTTTGAATGAGTATTAATGATGGCCATTGTTGCCTTTGCCATCGATGTTGTTATATATCAGTGGTCATCCATTGTATTTGACTGACTGGCCTGTGGGCCAATCAGAATATGGGGGCGGGGCTTCACTGGTGTCGTGGGTGGAGCTTTGCTCTGTGTACCAGGAAATAGTAAAACAAAACTAGTCGTTTTAACTAAACATTGATGTAAAACTATTGAACATCGACCATAACCCATCGATGGTTTATAAACATCGATAGCCGATGGCCATCCCTAATGAGAATTGCATCAACCAATCAGATGGTCTAATTTCCAAACTAATTTGCATAAGGAATTTATTTGCTCTCCATAACTTACGTAGGTCCTTCCTCACCCTAGTCTGATTGAAAACCTACAAAACCAGCCAAAGATGGTTGATAACAAGAACATTCTTGACCAATTGGCTTCCTAGTTGAAGACTATTGCATGATGGTCCCATCAAAAGTAGTAAAATAGAAAACTGTTGGCTGACAGTACATAAACAAATCGGAATGGATTCTTTTGAATGAGTATTAATGATGGCCATTGTTGCCTTTGCCATCGATGTTGTTACATATCAGTGGTCATCCATTGTATTTGACTGACTGGCCTGTGGGCCAATCAGAATATGGGGGCGGGGCTTCACTGGTGTCGTGGGTGGAGCTTTGCTCTGTGTACCAGGAAATAACAAAACGAAACTAGTCGTTTTAACTAAACATTGATGTAAAAACTATTGAACATCGACCATAACCCATCGATGGTTTATAAACATCGATGGCCGATGGCCATCCCTAATGAGAATTGCATCAACCAATCAGATGGTCTAATTTCCAAACTAATTTGCATAAGGCATTTATTTGCTCTCCATAACTTACTTAGGTCCTTCCTCACCCTAGTCTGATTGAAAACCTACAAAACAAGCCAAATATGGTTGATAACAAGAGCATTCTTGACCAATTGGCTTCCTGATTGAAGACTATTGCATGATGGTTCCGTCAAAAGTATTAAAATAGAAAACTGTTGACTGACAGTACATAAACCAATCGGAATAGATTGTTTTGAATGAGTATTAATGATGGCCATTGTTGCCTTTGCCATCGATGGTGTTACATATCAGTGTACATCCATTGTATTTGACTGACTGGCCTGTGGGCCAATCAGAATATGGGGGCGGGGCTTCACTGGTGTCGTGGGTGGAGCTTTGCTCTGTGTACCAGGAAATAGCAAAACGAAACTAGTCGTTTTAACTAAACATTGATGTAAAAACTATTGAACATCGACCATAACCCATCGATGGTTTATAAACATCGATGGCCGATGGCCATCCCTAATGAGAATTGCATCAACCAATCAGATGGCCTAATTTCCAAACTAATTTGCATAAGGCATTTATTTGCTCTCCATAACTTACTTAGGTCCTTCCTCACCCTAGTCTGATTGAAAACCTACAAAACCAGCCAAAGATGGTTGATAACAAGAACATTCTTGACCAATTGGCTTCCTGGTTGAAGACTATTGCATGGTGGTCCCATCAAAAGTAGTAAAATAGAAAACTGTTGGCTGACAGCACATAAACATATCGGAATGGATTGTTTTGAATGAGTATTAATGATTGCCATTGTTGCCTTTGCCATCGATGTTGTTACATATCAGTGGTCATCCATTGTATTTGACTGACTGGCCTGTGGGCCAATCAGAATATGGGGGCGTGGCTTCACTGGTGTCGTGGGTGGAGCTTTGCTCTGTGTACCAGGAAATAGCAAAACAAAACTAGTCGTTTTAACTAAACATTGATGTAAAAACTATTGAACATCGACCATAACCCATCGATGGTTTATAAACATCGATGGCCGATGGCCATCCCTAATGAGAATTGCATCAACCAATCAGATGGTCTAATTTCCAAACTAATTTGCATAAGGAATTTATTTGCTCTCCATAACTTACTTAGGTCCTTCCTCACCCTAGTCTGATTGAAAACCTACAAAACCAGCCAAAGATGGTTGATAACAAGAACATTCTTGACCAATTGGCTTCCTGATTGAAGACTATTGCATGATGGTCCCGTCAAAAGTAGTAAAATAGAAAACTGTTGACTGACAGTACATAAACCAATCGGAATGGATTGTTTTGAATGAGTATTAATGATGGCCATTGTTGCCTTTGCCATCGATGTTGTTACGTATCAGTGGTCATCCATTGTATTTGACTGACTGGCTTGTGGGCCAATCACAATATGGGGGCGGGGCTTCACTGGTGTCGTGGGTGGAGCTTTGCTCTGTGTACCAGGAAATAGTAAAACAAAACTAGTCGTTTTAACTAAACATTGATGTAAAAACTATTGAACATCGACCAGAACCCATCGATGGTTTATAAACATCGATGGCCGATGGCCATCCCTAATGAGAATTGCATCAACCAATCAGATGGTCTAATTTCCAAACTAATTTGCATAAGGAATTTATTTGCTCTCCATAACTTACTTAGGTCCTTCCTCACCCTAGTCTGATTGAAAACCTACAAAACCAGCCAAATATGGTTGATAACAAGAACATTCTTGACCAATTGGCTTCCTGGTTGAAGACTATTGCATGATGGTCCCATCAAAAGTAGTAAAATAGAAAACTGTTGGCTGACAGTACATAAACAAATCGGAATGGATTGTTTTGAATGAGTATTAATGATTGCCATTGTTGCCTTTGCCATCGATGTTGTTACATATCAGTGGTCATCCATTGTATTTGACTGACTGGCCTGTGGGCCAATCACAATATGGGGGCGGGGCTTCACTGGTGTCGTGGGTGGAGCTTTGCTCTGTGTACCAGGAAATAGTAAAACAAAACTAGTCGTTTTAACTAAACATTGATGTAAAAACTATTTAACATCGACCAGAACCCATCGATGGTTTATAAACATCGATGGCCGATGGCCATCCCTAATGAGAATTGCATCAACCAATCAGATGGTCTAATTTCCAAACTAATTTGCATAAGGAATTTATTTGCTCTCCATATCTTACTTAGGTCCTTCCTCACCCTAGTCTGATTGAAAACCTACAAAACCAGCCAAAGATGGTTGATAACAAGAACATTCTTGACCAATTGGCTTCCTGGTTGAAGACTACTGCATGATGGTCCCATCAAAAGTAGTAAAATAGAAAACTGTTGACTGACAGTACATAAACCAATCGGAATGGATTGTTTTGAATGAGTATTAATGATGGCCATTGTTGCCTTTGCCATCGATGTTGTTACATATCAGTGGTCATCCATTGTATTTGACTGACTGGCCTGTGGGCCAATCAGAATATGGGGGCGGGGCTTCACTGGTGTCGTGGGTGGAGCTTTGCTCTGTGTACCAGGAAATAGCAAAACAAAACTAGTCGTTTTAACTAAACATTGATGTAAAAACTATTGAACATCGACCAGAACCCATCGATGGTTTATAAACATCGATGGACGATGGCCATCCCTAATGAGAATTGCATCAACCAATCAGATGGTCTAATTTCCAAACTAATTTGCATAAGGAATTTATTTGCTCTCCATAACTTACTTAGGTCCTTCCTCACCCTAGTCTGATTGAAAACCTACAAAACCAGCCAAAGATGGTTGATAACAAGAACATTCTTGACCAATTGGCTTCCTGGTTGAAGATTATTGCATGATGGTCAAATCAAAAATAGTAAAATAGAAAACTGTTGGCTGACAGTACATAAACCAATTGGAATGGATTGTTTTGAATGAGTATTAATGATGGCCATTGTTGCCTTTGCCATCGATGTTACATATCAGTGGTCATCCATTGTATTTGACTGACTGGCCTGTGGGCCAATCAGAATATGGGGGCGGGGCTTCACTGGTGTCGTGGGTGGAGCTTTGCTCTGTGTACCAGGAAATAGTAAAACAAAACTAGTCGTTTTAACTAAACATTGATGTAAAAACTATTGAACATCGACCATAACCCATCAATGGTTTATAAACATTGATGGCCGATGGCCATCCCTAATGAGAATTGCATCAACCAATCAGATGGTCTAATTTCCAAACTAATTTGCATAAGGAATTTATTTGCTCTCCATAACTTACTTAGGTCCTTTCTCACACTAGTCTGATTGAAAACCTACAAAACCAGCCAAAAATGGTTGATAACAAGAACATTCTTGACCAATTGGCTTCCTGGTTGAAGACTATTGCATGATGGTCCCATCAAAAGTAGTAAAATAGAAAACTGTTGGCTGACAGTACATAAACAAATCGGAATGGATTGTTTTGAATGAGTATTAATGATTGCCATTGTTGCCTTTGCCATCGATGTTGTTACATATCAGTGGTCATCCATTGTATTTGACTGACTGGCCTGTGGGCCAATCAGAATATGGGGGCGGGGCTTCACTGGTGTCGTGGGTGGAGCTTTGCTCTGTGTACCAGGAAATAGTAAAACAAAACTAGTCGTTTTAACTAAACATTGATGTAAAAACTATTGAACATCGACCATAACCCATCGATGGTTTATAAACATCGATGGCCGATGGCCATCCCTAATGAGAATTGCATCAACCAATCAGATGGTCTAATTTCCAAACTAATTTGCATAAGGAATTTATTTGCTCTCCATAACTTACTTAGGTCCTTCCTCACCCTAGTCTGATTGAAAACCTACAAAACCAGCCAAAGATGGTTGATAACAAGAACATTCTTGACCAATTGGCTTCCTGGTTGAAGACTATTGCATGATGGTCCCATCGAAAGTAGTAAAATAGAAAACTGTTGACTGACAGTACATAAACCAATCGGAATGGATTGTTTTGAATGAGTATTAATGATGGCCATTGTTGCCGTTGCCATCGATGTTGTTACATATCAGTGGTCATCCATTGTATTTGACTGACTGGCCTGTGGGCCAATCAGAATATGGGGGCGGGGCTTCACTGGTGTCGTGGGTGGAGCTTTGCTCTGTGTACCAGGAAATAGCAAAACGAAACTAGTCGTTTTAACTAAACATTGATGTAAAAACTATTGAACATCGACCATAACCCATCGATGGTTTATAAACATCGATGGCCGATGGCCATCCCTAATGAGAATTGCATCAACCAATCAGATGGTCTAATTTCCAAACTAATTTGCATAAGGCATTTATTTGCTCTCCATAACTTACTTAGGTCCTTCCTCACCCTAGTCTGATTGAAAACCTACAAAACCAGCCAAAGATGGTTGATAACAAGAACATTCTTGACCAATTGGCTTCCTGGTTGAAGACTATTGCATGGTGGTCCCATCAAAAGTAGTAAAATAGAAAACTGTTGGCTGACAGTACATAAACAAATCGGAATGGATTGTTTTGAATGAGTATTAATGATGGCCATTGTTGCCTTTGCCATCGATGTTGTTACATATCAGTGGTCATCCATTGTATTTGACTGACTGGCCTGTGGGCCAATCAGAATATGGGGGCGGGGCTTCACTGGTGTCGTGGGTGGAGCTTTGCTCTGTGTACCAGGAAATAGCAAAACGAAACTAGTCGTTTTAACTAAACATTGATGTAAAAACTATTGAACATCGACCATAACCCATCGATGGTTTATAAACATCGATGGCCGATGGCCATCCCTAATGAGAATTGCATCAACCAATCAGATGGTCTAATTTCCAAACTAATTTGCATAAGGCATTTATTTGCTCTCCATAACTTACTTAGGTTCTTCCTCACCCTAGTCTGATTGAAAACCTACAAAACCAGCTAAAGATGGTTGATAACAAGAACATTCTTGATCAATTGGCTTCCTGGTTGAAGACTATTGCATGATGGTCCCATCAAAAGTAGTAAAATGGAAAACTGTTGGCTGACAGCACATAAACAAATCGGAATGGATTGTTTTGAATGAGTATTAATGATTGCCATTGTTGCCTTTGCCATCGATGTTGTTACATATCAGTGGTCATCCATTGTATTTGACTGACTGGCCTGTGGGCCAATCAGAATATGGGGGCGTGGCTTCACTGGTGTCGTGGGTGGAGCTTTGCTCTGTGTACCAGGAAATAGCAAAACAAAACTAGTCGTTTTAACTAAACATTGATGTAAAAACTATTGAACATCGACCATAACCCATCGATGGTTTATAAACATCGATGGTCAATGGCCATCCCTAATGAGAATTGCATCAACCAATCAGATGGTCTAATTTCCAAACTAATTTGCATAAGGAATTTATTTGCTCTCCATAACTTACTTAGGTCCTTCCTCACCCTAGTCTGATTGAAAACCTACAAAACCAGCCAAAGATGGTTGATAACAAGAACATTCTTGACCAATTGGCTTCCTGGTTGAAGACTATTGCATGATGGTCCCATCAAAAGTAGTAAAATAGAAAACTGTTGACTGAGAGTACATAAACCAATCGGAATGGATTGTTTTGAATGAGTATTAATGATGGCCATTGTTGCCTTTGCCATCGATGTTGTTACATATCAGTGGTCATCCATTGTATTTGACTGACTGGCCTGTGGGCCAATCAGAATATGGGGGCGGGGCTTCACTGGTGTCGTGGGTGGAGCTTTGCTCTGTGTACCAGGAAATAGCAAAACAAAACTAGTCGTTTTAACTAAACATTGATGTAAAAACTATTGAACATCGACCATAACCCATCGATGGTTTATAAACATCGATGGACGATGGCCATCCCTAATGAGAATTGCATCAACCAATCAGATGGTCTAATTTCCAAACTAATTTGCATAAGGAATTTATTTGCTCTCCATAACTTACTTAGGTCCTTCCTCACCCTAGTCTGATTGAAAACCTACAAAACCAGCCAAATATGGTTGATAACAAGAACATTCTTGACCAATTGGCTTCCTGGTTGAAGATTATTGCATGATGGTCAAATCAAAAATAGTAAAATAGAAAACTGTTGTCTGACAGTACATAAACCAATTGGAATGGATTGTTTTGAATGAGTATTAATGATGGCCATTGTTGCCTTTGCCATCGATGTTACATATCAGTGGTCATCCATTGTATTTGACTGACTGGCTTGTGGGCCAATCACAATATGGGGGCGGGGCTTCACTGGTGTCGTGGGTGGAGCTTTGCTCTGTGTACCAGGAAATAGTAAAACAAAACTAGTCGTTTTAACTAAACATTGATGTAAAAACTATTGAACATCGACCAGAACCCATCGATGGTTTATAAACATCGATGGCCGATGGTCATCCCTAATGAGAATTGCATCAACCAATCAGATGGTCTAATTTCCAAACTAATTTGCATAAGGAATTTATTTGCTCTCCATAACTTACTTAGGTCCTTCCTCACCCTAGTCTGATTGAAAACCTACAAAACCAGCCAAATATGGTTGATAACAAGAACATTCTTGACCAATTGGCTTCCTGGTTGAAGACTATTGCATGATGGTCCCATCAAAAGTAGTAAAATAGAAAACTGTTGGCTGACAGTACATAAACAAATCGGAATGGATTGTTTTGAATGAGTATTAATGATTGCCATTGTTGCCTTTGCCATCGATGTTGTTACATATCAGTGGTCATCCATTGTATTTGACTGACTGGCCTGTGGGCCAATCAGAATATGGGGGGCGGGGCTTCACTGGTGTCGTGGGTGGAGCTTTGCTCTGTGTACCAGGAAATAGTAAAACAAAACTAGTCGTTTTAACTAAACATTGATGTAAAAACTATTGAACATCGACCATAACCCATCAATGGTTTATAAACATTGATGGCCGATGGCCATCCCTAATGAGAATTGCATCAACCAATCAGATGGTCTAATTTCCAAACTAATTTGCATAAGGAATTTATTTGCTCTCCATAACTTACTTAGGTCCTTTCTCACACTAGTCTGATTGAAAACCTACAAAACCAGCCAAAAATGGTTGATAACAAGAACATTCTTGACCAATTGGCTTCCTGGTTGAAGACTATTGCATGATGGTCCCATCAAAAGTAGTAAAATAGAAAACTGTTGGCTGACAGTACATAAACAAATCGGAATGGATTGTTTTGAATGAGTATTAATGATTGCCATTGTTGCCTTTGCCATCGATGTTGTTACATATCAGTGGTCATCCATTGTATTTGACTGACTGGCCTGTGGGCCAATCAGAATATGGGGGCGGGGCTTCACTGGTGTCGTGGGTGGAGCTTTGCTCTGTGTACCAGGAAATAGCAAAACAAAACTAGTCGTTTTAACTAAACATTGATGTAAAAACTATTGAACATCGACCATAACCCATCGATGGTTTATAAACATCGATGGCCGATGGCCATCCCTAATGAGAATTGCATCAACCAATCAGATGGTCTAATTTCCAAACTAATTTGCATAAGGAATTTATTTGCTCTCCATAACTTACTTAGGTCCTTCCTCACCCTAGTCTGATTGAAAACCTACAAAACCAGCCAAAGATGATTGATAACAAGAACATTCTTGACCAATTGGCTTCCTGGTTGAAGATTATTGCATGATGGTCCCATCAAAAGTAGTAAAATAGAAAACTGTTGGCTGACAGTACATAAACCAATCGGAATGGATTGTTTTGAATGAGTATTAATGATGGCCATTGTTGCCTTTGCCATCGATTTTACATATCAGTGTTCATCCATTGTATTTGACTGACTGGCCTGTGGGCCAATCAGAATATGGGGGCGGGGCTTCACTGGTGTCGTGGGTGGAGCTTTGCTCTGTGTACCAGGAAATAGTAAAACAAAACTAGTCGTTTTAACTAAACATTGATGTAAAAGCTATTGAACATCGACCAGAACCCATCGATGGTTTATAAACATCGATGGCCGATGGCCATCCCTAATGAGAATTGCATCAACCAATCAGATGGTCTAATTTCCAAACTAATTTGCATATGGAATTTATTTGCTCTCCATAACTTACTTAGGTCCTTCCTCACCCTAGTCTGATTGAAAACCTACAAAACCAGCCAAAGATGGTTGATAACAAGAACATTCTTGACCAATTGGCTTCCTGATTGAAGACTATTGCATGATGGTCCCGTCAAAAGTAGTAAAATAGAAAACTGTTGACTGACAGTACATAAACCAATCGGAATAGATTGTTTTGAATGAGTATTAATGATGGCCATTGTTGCCTTTGCCATCGATGGTGTTACATATCAGTGGTCATCCATTGTATTTGACTGACTGGCCTGTGGGCCAATCAGAATATGGAGGCGGGGCTTCACTGGTGTCGTGGGTGGAGCTTTGCTCTGTGTACCAGGAAATAGCAAAACGAAACTAGTCGTTTTAACTAAACATTGATGTAAAAACTATTGAACATCGACCATAACCCATCGATGTTTTATAAACATCGATGGCCGATGGCCGATGGCCATCCCTAATGAGAATTGCATCAACCAATCAGATGGTCTAATTTCCAAACTAATTTGCATAAGGCATTTATTTGCTCTCCATAACTTACTTAGGTCCTTCCTCACCCTAGTCTGATTGAAAACCTACAAAACCAGCCAAAGATGGTTGATAACAAGAACATTCTTGACCAATTGGCTTCCTGATTGAAGACTATTGCATGATGGTCCCGTCAAAAGTAGTAAAATAGAAAACTGTTGACTGACAGTACATAAACCAATCGGAATGGATTGTTTTGAATGAGTATTAATGATGGCCATTGTTGCCTTTGCCATCGATGTTGTTACATATCAGTGGTCATCCACTGTATTTGACTGACTGGCCTGTGGGCCAATCAGAATATGGGGGCGGGGCTTCACTGGTGTCGTGGGTGGAGCTTTGCTCTGTGTACCAGGAAATAGCAAAACAAAACTAGTCGTTTTAACTAAACATTGATGTAAAAACTATTGAACATCGACCATAACCCATCGATGGTTTATAACCATCGATGGTCGATGGCCATCCCTAATGAGAATTGCATCAACCAATCAGATGGGCTAATTTCCAAACTAATTTGCATAAGGAATTCATTTGCTCTCCATAACTTACTTAGGTCCTTCCTCACCCTAGTCTGATTGAAAACCTACAAAACCAGCCAAATATGGTTGATAACAAGAACATTCTTGACCAATTGGCTTCCTGGTTGAAGACTATTGCATGATGGTCCCATCAAAAGTAGTAAAATAGAAAACTGTTGGCTGACAGTACATAAACAAATCGGAATGGATTGTTTTGAATGAGTATTAATGATTGCCATTGTTGCCTTTGCCATCGATGTTGTTACATATCAGTGGTCATCCATTGTATTTGACTGACTGGCCTGTGGGCCAATCAGAATATGGGGGCGGGGCTTCACTGGTGTCGTGGGTGGAGCTTTGCTCTGTGTACCAGGAAATAGCAAAACAAAACTAGTCGTTTTAACTAAACATTGATGTAAAAACTATTGAACATCGACCATAACCCATCGATGGTTTATAACCATCGATGGTCGATGGCCATCCCTAATGAGAATTGCATCAACCAATCAGATGGTCTAATTTCCAAACTAATTTGCATTTGGATTTTATTTGCTCTCCATAACTTACTTAGGTCCTTCCTCACCCTAGTCTGATTGAAAACTTACAAAACCAGCCAAAGATGGTTGATAACAAGAACATTCTTGACCAATTGGCTTCCTGATTGAAGACTATTGCATGATGGTCCCGTCAAAAGTATTAAAATAGAAAACTGTTGACTGACAGTACATAAACCAATCGGAATAGATTGTTTTGAATGAGTATTAATGATGGCCATTGTTGCCTTTGCCATCGATGGTGTTACATATCAGTGGTCATCCATTGTATTTTACTGACTGGCCTGTGGGCCAACCAGAATATGGGGGCGGGGCTTCACTGGTGTCGTGGGTGGAGCTTTGCTCTGTGTACCAGGAAATAGCAAAACGAAACTAGTCGTTTTAACTAAACATTGATGTAAAAACTATTGAACATCGACCATAACCCATCGATGGTTTATAAACATCGATGGCCGATATCCATCCCTAATGAGAATTGCATCAACCAATCAGATGGTCTAATTTCCAAACTAATTTGCATAAGGCATTTATTTGCTCTCCATAACTTACTTAGGTCCTTCCTCACCCTAGTCTGATTGAAAACCTACAAAACCAGCCAAAGATGGTTGATAACAAGAACATTCTTGGCCAATTGGCTTCCTGGTTGAAGACTATTGCATGGTGGTCCCATCAAAAGTAGTAAAATAGAAAACTGTTGGCTGACAGTACATAAACAAATCGGAATGGATTGTTTTGAATGAGTATTAATGATGGCCATTGTTGCCTTTGCCATCGATGTTGTTACATATCAGTGGTCATCCATTGTATTTGACTGACTGGCCTGTGGGCCAATCAGAATATGGGGGCGGGGCTTCACTGGTGTCGTGGGTGGAGCTTTGCTCTGTGTACCAGGAAATAGCAAAACGAAACTAGTCGTTTTAACTAAACATTGATGTAAAAACTATTGAACATCGACCATAACCCATCGATGGTTTATAAACATCGATGGCCGATGGCCATCCCTAATGAGAATTGCATCAACCAATCAGATGGTCTAATTTCCAAACTAATTTGCATAAGGCATTTATTTGCTCTCCATAACTTACTTAGGTTCTTCCTCACCCTAGTCTGATTGAAAACCTACAAAACCAGCTAAAGATGGTTGATAACAAGAACATTCTTGACCAATTGGCTTCCTGATTGAAGACTATTGCATGATGGTCCCGTCAAAAGTAGTAAAATAGAAAACTGTTGACTGACAGTACATAAACCAATCGGAATGGATTGTTTTGAATGAGTATTAATGATGACCATTGTTGCCTTTGCCATCGATGTTGTTACATATCAGTGGTCATCCACTGTATTTGACTGACTGGCCTGTGGGCCAATCAGAATATGGGGGCGGGGCTTCACTGGTGTCGTGGGTGGAGCTTTGCTCTGTGTACCAGGAAATAGCAAAACAAAACTAGTCGTTTTAACTAAACATTGATGTAAAAACTATTGAACATCGACCATAACCCATCGATGGTTTATAACCATCGATGGTCGATGGCCATCCCTAATGAGAATTGCATCAACCAATCAGATGGGCTAATTTCCAAACTAATTTGCATAAGGAATTTATTTGCTCTCCATAACTTACTTAGGTCCTTCCTCACCCTAGTCTGATTGAAAACCTACAAAACCAGCCAAATATGGTTGATAACAAGAACATTCTTGACCAATTGGCTTCCTGGTTGAAGACTATTGCATGATGGTCCCATCAAAAGTAGTAAAATAGAAAACTGTTGGCTGACAGTACATAAACAAATCGGAATGGATTGTTTTGAATGAGTATTAATGATTGCCATTGTTGCCTTTGCCATCGATGTTGTTACATATCAGTGGTCATCCATTGTATTTGACTGACTGGCCTGTGGGCCAATCAGAATATGGGGGCGGGGCTTCACTGGTGTCGTGGGTGGAGCTTTGCTCTGTGTACCAGGAAATAGCAAAACAAAACTAGTCGTTTTAACTAAACATTGATGTAAAAACTATTGAACATCGACCATAACCCATCGATGGTTTATAACCATCGATGGTCGATGGCCATCCCTAATGAGAATTGCATCAACCAATCAGATGGTCTAATTTCCAAACTAATTTGCATAAGGAATTTATTTGCTCTCCATAACTTACTTAGGTCCTTCCTCACCCTAGTCTGATTGAAAACCTACAAAACCAGCCAAATATGGTTGATAACAAGAACATTCTTGACCAATTGGCTTCCTAGTTGAAGACTATTGCATGATGGTCCCATCAAAAGTAGTAAAATAGAAAACTGTTGGCTGACAGTACATAAACAAATCGGAATGGATTGTTTTGAATGAGTATTAATGATTGCCATTGTTGCCTTTGCCATCGATGTTGTTACATATCAGTGGTCATCCATTGTATTTGACTGACTGGCCTGTGGGCCAATCAGAATATGGGGGCGGGGCTTCACTGGTGTCGTGGGTGGAGCTTTGCTCTGTGTACCAGGAAATAGCAAAACAAAACTAGTCGTTTTAACTAAACATTGATGTAAAAACTATTGAACATCGACCATAACCCATCGATGGTTTATAACCATCGATGGTCGATGGCCATCCCTAATGAGAATTGCATCAACCAATCAGATGGTCTAATTTCCAAACTAATTTGCATAAGGAATTTATTTGCTCTCCATAACTTACTTAGGTCCTTCCTCACCCTAGTCTGATTGAAAACCTACAAAACCAGCCAAAGATGGTTGATAACAAGAACATTCTTGACCAATTGGCTTCCTGATTGAAGACTATTGCATGATGGTCCCGTCAAAAGTATTAAAATAGAAAACTGTTGACTGACAGTACATAAACCAATCGGAATAGATTGTTTTGAATGAGTATTAATGATGGCCATTGTTGCCTTTGCCATCGATGGTGTTACATATCAGTGGTCATCCATTGTATTTTACTGACTGGCCTGTGGGCCAACCAGAATATGGGGGCGGGGCTTCACTGGTGTCGTGGGTGGAGCTTTGCTCTGTGTACCAGGAAATAGCAAAACGAAACTAGTCGTTTTAACTAAACATTGATGTAAAAACTATTGAACATCGACCATAACCCATCGATGGTTTATAAACATCGATGGCCGATGGCCATCCCTAATGAGAATTGCATCAACCAATCAGATGGTCTTATTTCCAAACTAATTTGCATAAGGCATTTATTTGCTCTCCATAACTTACTTAGGTCCTTCCTCACCCTAGTCTGATTGAAAACCTACAAAACCAGCCAAAGATGGTTGATAACAAGAACATTCTTGACCAATTGGCTTCCTGGTTGAAGACTATTGCATGGTGGTCCCATCAAAAGTAGTAAAATAGAAAACTGTTGGCTGACAGTACATAAACAAATCGGAATGGATTGTTTTGAATGAGTATTAATGATGGCCATTGTTGCCTTTGCCATCGATGTTGTTACATATCAGTGGTCATCCATTGTATTTGACTGACTGGCCTGTGGGCCAATCAGAATATGGGGGTGGGGCTTCACTGGTGTCGTGGGTGGAGCTTTGCTCTGTGTACCAGGAAATAGCAAAACGAAACTAGTCGTTTTAACTAAACATTGATGTAAAAACTATTGAACATCGACCATAACCCATCGATGGTTTATAAACATCGATGGTCGATGGCCATCCCTAATGAGAATTGCATCAACCAATCAGATGGTCTAATTTCCAAACTAATTTGCATAAGGCATTTATTTGCTCTCCATAACTTACTTAGGTTCTTCCTCACCCTAGTCTGATTGAAAACCTACAAAACCAGCTAAAGATGGTTGATAACAAGAACATTCTTGACCAATTGGCTTCCTGATTGAAGACTATTGCATGATGGTCCCGTCAAAAGTAGTAAAATAGAAAACTGTTGACTGACAGTACATAAACCAATCGGAATGGATTGTTTTGAATGAGTATTAATGATGGCCATTGTTGCCTTTGCCATCGATGTTGTTACATATCAGTGGTCATCCATTGTATTTGACTGACTGGCCTGTGGGCCAATCACAATATGGGGGCGGGGCTTCACTGGTGTCGTGGGTGGAGCTTTGCTCTGTGTACTAGGAAATAGTAAAACAAAACTAGTCGTTTTAACTAAACATTGATGTAAAAACTATTGAACATCGACCATAACCCATCGATGGTTTATAAACATCGATGGCCGATGGCCATCCCTAATGAGAATTGCATCAACCAATCAGATGGTCTAATTTCCAAACTAATTTGTATAAGGCATTTATTTGCTCTCCATAACTTACTTAGGTCCTTCCTCACCCTAGTCTGATTGAAAACCTACAAAACCAGCCAAAGATGGTTGATAACAAGAACATTCTTGACCAATTGGCTTCCTGGTTGAAGACTATTGCATGGTGGTCCCATCAAAAGTAGTAAAATAGAAAACTGTTGGCTGACAGTACATAAACAAATCGGAATGGATTGTTTTGAATGAGTATTAATGATGGCCATTGTTGCCTTTGCCATCGATGTTGTTACATATCAGTGGTCATCCATTGTATTTGACTGACTGGCCTGTGGGCCAATCAGAATATGGGGGTGGGGCTTCACTGGTGTCGTGGGTGGAGCTTTGCTCTGTGTACCAGGAAATAGCAAAACGAAACTAGTCGTTTTAACTAAACATTGATGTAAAAACTATTGAACATCGACCATAACCCATCGATGGTTTATAAACATCGATGGCCGATGGCCATCCCTAATGAGAATTGCATCAACCAATCAGATGGTCTAATTTCCAAACTAATTTGCATAAGGCATTTATTTGCTCTCCATAACTTACTTAGGTTCTTCCTCACCCTAGTCTGATTGAAAACCTACAAAACCAGCTAAAGATGGTTGATAACAAGAACATTCTTGACCAATTGGCTTCCTGATTGAAGACTATTGCATGATGGTCCCGTCAAAAGTAGTAAAATAGAAAACTGTTGACTGACAGTACATAAACCAATCGGAATGGATTGTTTTGAATGAGTATTAATGATGGCCATTGTTGCCTTTGCCATCGATGTTGTTACATATCAGTGGTCATCCATTGTATTTGACTGACTGGCCTGTGGGCCAATCACAATATGGGGGCGGGGCTTCACTGGTGTCGTGGGTGGAGCTTTGCTCTGTGTACCAGGAAATAGTAAAACAAAACTAGTCGTTTTAACTAAACATTGATGTAAAAACTATTGAACATCGACCAGAACCCATCGATGGTTTATAAACATCGATGGCCGATGGCCATCCCTAATGAGAATTGCATCAACCAATCAGATGGTCTAATTTCCAAACTAATTTGCATAAGGAATTTATTTGCTCTCCATAACTTACTTAGGTCCTTCCTCACCCTAGTCTGATTGAAAACCTACAAAACCAGCCAAAGATGGTTGATAACAAGAACATTCTTGACCAATTGGCTTCCTGGTTGAAGACTATTGCATGATGGTCCCATCAAAAGTAGTAAAATAGAAAACTGTTGACTGACAGTACATAAACCAATCGGAATGGATTGTTTTGAATGAGTATTAATGATGGCCATTGTTGCCTTTGCCATCGATGTTGTTACATATCAGTGGTCATCCATTGTATTTGACTGACTGGCCTGTGGGCCAATCAGAATATGGGGGCGGGGCTTCACTGGTGTCGTGGGTGGAGCTTTGCTCTGTGTACCAGGAAATAGCAAAACAAAACTAGTCGTTTTAACTAAACATTGATGTAAAAACTATTGAACATCGACCATAACCCATCGATGGTTTATAAACATCGATGGCCGATGGCCATCCCTAATTAGAATTGCATCAACCAATCAGATGGTCTAATTTCCAAACTAATTTGCATAAGGCATTTATTTGCTCTCCATAACTTACTTAGGTTCTTCCTCACCCTAGTCTGATTGAAAACCTACAAAACCAGCTAAAGATGGTTGATAATAAGAACATTCTTGACCAATTGGCTTCCTGATTGAAGACTATTGCATGATGGTCCCGTCAAAAGTAGTAAAATAGAAAACTGTTGACTGACAGTACATAAACCAATCGGAATGGATTGTTTTGAATGAGTATTAATGATGGCCATTGTTGCCTTTGCCATCGATGTTGTTACATATCAGTGGTCATCCATTGTATTTGACTGACTGGCCTGTGGGCCAATCACAATATGGGGGCGGGGCTTCACTGGTGTCGTGGGTGGAGCTTTGCTCTGTGTACCAGGAAATAGTAAAACAAAACTAGTCGTTTTAACTAAACATTGATGTAAAAACTATTGAACATCGACCAGAACCCATCGATGGTTTATAAACATCGATGGCCGATGGCCATCCCTAATGAGAATTGCATCAACCAATCAGATGGTCTAATTTCCAAACTAATTTGCATAAGGAATTTATTTGCTCTCCATAACTTACTTAGGTCCTTCCTCACCCTAGTCTGATTGAAAACCTACAAAACCAGCCAAAGATGGTTGATAACAAGAACATTCTTGACCAATTGGCTTCCTGGTTGAAGACTATTGCATGATGGTCCCATCAAAAGTAGTAAAATAGAAAACTGTTGACTGACAGTACATAAACCAATCGGAATGGATTGTTTTGAATGAGTATTAATGATGGCCATTGTTGCCTTTGCCATCGATGTTGTTACATATCAGTGGTCATCCATTGTATTTGACTGACTGGCCTGTGGGCCAATCAGAATATGGGGGCGGGGCTTCACTGGTGTCGTGGGTGGAGCTTTGCTCTGTGTACCAGGAAATAGCAAAACAAAACTAGTCGTTTTAACTAAACATTGATGTAAAAACTATTGAACATCGACCATAACCCATCGATGGTTTATAAACATCGATGGACGATGGCCATCCCTAATGAGAATTGCATCAACCAATCAGATGGTCTAATTTCCAAACTAATTTGCATAAGGAATTTATTTGCTCTCCATAACTTACTTAGGTCCTTCCTCACCATAGTCTGATTGAAAACCTACAAAACCAGCCAAAGATGGTTGATAACAAGAACATGCTTGACCAATTGGCTTCCTGGTTGAAGATTATTGCATGATGGTCCCAT
Organism: Crinia signifera; assembly: GCF_055691185.1. Lineage (NCBI taxonomy): Eukaryota > Metazoa > Chordata > Amphibia > Anura > Myobatrachidae > Crinia > Crinia signifera. The sequence goes on along the minus strand of NC_139224.1, from coordinate 86,225,115 downwards.
CAAAAGTAGTAAAATAGAAAACTGTTGGCTGACAGTACATAAACCAATCGGAATGGATTGTTTTAAATGAGTATTAATGATGGGCATTGTTGCCTTTGCCATCGATTTTACATATCAGTGGTCATCCATTGTATTTGACTGACTGGCCTGTGGGCCAATCAGAATATGGGGGCGGGGCTTCACTGGTGTCGTGGGTGGAGCTTTGCTCTGTGTACCAGGAAATAGTAAAACAAAACTAGTCGTTTTAACTAAACATTGATGTAAAAACTATTGAACATCGACCATAACCCATCAATGGTTTATAAACATTGATGGCCGATGGCCATCCCTAATGAGAATTGCATCAACCAATCAGATGGTCTAATTTCCAAACTAATTTGCATAAGGAATTTATTTGCTCTCCATAACTTACTTAGGTCCTTTCTCACACTAGTCTGATTGAAAACCTACAAAACCAGCCAAAAATGGTTGATAACAAGAACATTCTTGACCAATTGGCTTCCTGGTTGAAGACTATTGCATGATGGTCCCATCAAAAGTAGTAAAATAGAAAACTGTTGGCTGACAGTACATAAACAAATCGGAATGGATTGTTTTGAATGAGTATTAATGATTGCCATTGTTGCCTTTGCCATCGATGTTGTTACATATCAGTGGTCATCCATTGTATTTGACTGACTGGCCTGTGGGCCAATCAGAATATGGGGGCGGGGCTTCACTGGTGTCGTGGGTGGAGCTTTGCTCTGTGTACCAGGAAATAGCAAAACAAAACTAGTCGTTTTAACTAAACATTGATGTAAAAACTATTGAACATCGACCATAACCCATCGATGGTTTATAAACATCGATGGCCGATGGCCATCCCTAATGAGAATTGCATCAACCAATCAGATGGTCTAATTTCCAAACTAATTTGCATAAGGAATTTATTTGCTCTCCATAACTTACTTAGGTCCTTCCTCACCCTAGTCTGATTGAAAACCTACAAAACCAGCCAAAGATGGTTGATAACAAGAACATTCTTGACCAATTGGCTTCCTGGTTGAAGATTATTGCATGATGGTCCCATCAAAAGTAGTAAAATAGAAAACTGTTGGCTGACAGTACATAAACCAATCGGAATGGATTGTTTTGAATGAGTATTAATGATGGCCATTGTTGCCTTTGCCATCGATTTTACATATCAGTGTTCATCCATTGTATTTGACTGACTGGCCTGTGGGCCAATCAGAATATGGGGGCGGGGCTTCACTGGTGTCATGGGTGGAGCTTTGCTCTGTGTACCAGGAAATAGTAAAACAAAACTAGTCGTTTTAACTAAACATTGATGTAAAAGCTATTGAACATCGACCAGAACCCATCGATGGTTTATAAACATCGATGGCCGATGGCCATCCCTAATGAGAATTGCATCAACCAATCAGATGGTCTAATTTCCAAACTAATTTGCATATGGAATTTATTTGCTCTCCATAACTTACTTAGGTCCTTCCTCACCCTAGTCTGATTGAAAACCTACAAAACCAGCCAAAGATGGTTGATAACAAGAACATTCTTGACCAATTGGCTTCCTGATTGAAGACTATTGCATGATGGTCCCGTCAAAAGTAGTAAAATAGAAAACTGTTGACTGACAGTACATAAACCAATCGGAATAGATTGTTTTGAATGAGTATTAATGATGGCCATTGTTGCCTTTGCCATCGATGGTGTTACATATCAGTGGTCATCCATTGTATTTGACTGACTGGCCTGTGGGCCAATCAGAATATGGAGGCGGGGCTTCACTGGTGTCGTGGGTGGAGCTTTGCTCTGTGTACCAGGAAATAGCAAAACGAAACTAGTCGTTTTAACTAAACATTGATGTAAAAACTATTGAACATCGACCATAACCCATCGATGTTTTATAAACATCGATGGCCATCCCTAATGAGAATTGCATCAACCAATCAGATGGTCTAATTTCCAAACTAATTTGCATAAGGCATTTATTTGCTCTCCATAACTTACTTAGGTCCTTCCTCACCCTAGTCTGATTGAAAACCTACAAAACCAGCCAAAGATGGTTGATAACAAGAACATTCTTGACCAATTGGCTTCCTGATTGAAGACTATTGCATGATGGTCCCGTCAAAAGTAGTAAAATAGAAAACTGTTGACTGACAGTACATAAACCAATCGGAATGGATTGTTTTGAATGAGTATTAATGATGGCCATTGTTGCCTTTGCCATCGATGTTGTTACATATCAGTGGTCATCCACTGTATTTGACTGACTGGCCTGTGGGCCAATCAGAATATGGGGGCGGGGCTTCACTGGTGTTGTAGGTGGAGCTTTGCTCTGTGTACCAGGAAATAGCAAAACAAAACTAGTCGTTTTAACTAAACATTGATGTAAAAACTATTGAACATCGACCATAACCCATCGATGGTTTATAACCATCGATGGTCGATGGCCATCCCTAATGAGAATTGCATCAACCAATCAGATGGTCTAATTTCCAAACTAATTTGCATAAGGAATTTATTTGCTCTCCATAACTTACTTAGGTCCTTCCTCACCCTAGTCTGATTGAAAACCTACAAAACCAGCCAAATATGGTTGATAACAAGAACATTCTTGACCAATTGGCTTCCTAGTTGAAGACTATTGCATGATGGTCCCATCAAAAGTAGTAAAATAGAAAACTGTTGGCTGACAGTACATAAACAAATCGGAATGGATTGTTTTGAATGAGTATTAATGATTGCCATTGTTGCCTTTGCCATCGATGTTGTTACATATCAGTGGTCATCCATTGTATTTGACTGACTGGCCTGTGGGCCAATCACAATATGGGGGCGGGGCTTCACTGGTGTCGTGGGTGGAGCTTTGCTCTGTGTACCAGGAAATAGTAAAACAAAACTAGTCGTTTTAACTAAACATTGATGTAAAAACTATTGAACATCGACCAGAACCCATCGATGGTTTATAAACATCGATGGCCGATGGCCATCCCTAATGAGAATTGCATCAACCAATCAGATGGTCTAATTTCCAAACTAATTTGCATTTGGATTTTATTTGCTCTCCATAACTTACTTAGGTCCTTCCTCACCCTAGTCTGATTGAAAACCTACAAAACCAGCCAAAGATGGTTGATAACAAGAACATTCTTGACCAATTGGCTTCCTGATTGAAGACTATTGCATGATGGTCCCGTCAAAAGTATTAAAATAGAAAACTGTTGACTGACAGTACATAAACCAATCGGAATAGATTGTTTTGAATGAGTATTAATGATGGCCATTGTTGCCTTTGCCATCGATGGTGTTACATATCAGTGGTCATCCATTGTATTTTACTGACTGGCCTGTGGGCCAACCAGAATATGGGGGCGGGGCTTCACTGGTGTCGTGGGTGGAGCTTTGCTCTGTGTACCAGGAAATAGCAAAACGAAACTAGTCGTTTTAACTAAACATTGATGTAAAAACTATTGAACATCGTCCATAACCCATCGATGGTTTATAAACATCGATGGCCGATGGCCATCCCTAATGAGAATTGCATCAACCAATCAGATGGTCTAATTTCCAAACTAATTTGCATAAGGCATTTATTTGCTCTCCATAACTTACTTAGGTCCTTCCTCACCCTAGTCTGATTGAAAACCTACAAAACCAGCCAAAGATGGTTGATAACAAGAACATTCTTGACCAATTGGCTTCCTGGTTGAAGACTATTGCATGGTGGTCCCATCAAAAGTAGTAAAATAGAAAACTGTTGGCTGACAGTACATAAACAAATCGGAATGGATTGTTTTGAATGAGTATTAATGATGGCCATTGTTGCCTTTGCCATCGATGTTGTTACATATCAGTGGTCATCCATTGTATTTGACTGACTGGCCTGTGGGCCAATCAGAATATGGGGGTGGGGCTTCACTGGTGTCGTGGGTGGAGCTTTGCTCTGTGTACCAGGAAATAGCAAAACGAAACTAGTCGTTTTAACTAAACATTGATGTAAAAACTATTGAACATCGACCATAACCCATCGATGGTTTATAAACATCGATGGCCGATGGCCATCCCTAATGAGAATTGCATCAACCAATCAGATGGTCTAATTTCCAAACTAATTTGCATAAGGCATTTATTTGCTCTCCATAACTTACTTAGGTTCTTCCTCACCCTAGTCTGATTGAAAACCTACAAAACCAGCTAAAGATGGTTGATAACAAGAACATTCTTGACCAATTGGCTTCCTGATTGAAGACTATTGCATGATGGTCCCGTCAAAAGTAGTAAAATAGAAAACTGTTGACTGACAGTACATAAACCAATCGGAATGGATTGTTTTGAATGAGTATTAATGATGGCCATTGTTGCCTTTGCCATCGATGTTGTTACATATCAGTGGTCATCCATTGTATTTGACTGACTGGCCTGTGGGCCAATCACAATATGGGGGCGGGGCTTCACTGGTGTCGTGGGTGGAGCTTTGCTCTGTGTACCAGGAAATAGTAAAACAAAACTAGTCGTTTTAACTAAACATTGATGTAAAAACTATTGAACATCGACCATAACCCATCGATGGTTTATAAACATCGATGGCCGATGGCCATCCCTAATGAGAATTGCATCAACCAATCAGATGGTCTAATTTCCAAACTAATTTGCATAAGGCATTTATTTGCTCTCCATAACTTACTTAGGTCCTTCCTCACCCTAGTCTGATTGAAAACCTACAAAACCAGCCAAAGATGGTTGATAACAAGAACATTCTTGACCAATTGGCTTCCTGGTTGAAGACTATTGCATGGTGGTCCCATCAAAAGTAGTAAAATAGAAAACTGTTGGCTGACAGTACATAAACAAATCGGAATGGATTGTTTTGAATGAGTATTAATGATGGCCATTGTTGCCTTTGCCATCGATGTTGTTACATATCAGTGGTCATCCATTGTATTTGACTGACTGGCCTGTGGGTCAATCAGAATATGGGGGTGGGGCTTCACTGGTGTCGTGGGTGGAGCTTTGCTCTGTGTACCAGGAAATAGCAAAACGAAACTAGTCGTTTTAACTAAACATTGATGTAAAAACTATTGAACATCGACCATAACCCATCGATGGTTTATAAACATCGATGGCCGATGGCCATCCCTAATGAGAATTGCATCAACCAATCAGATGGTCTAATTTCCAAACTAATTTGCATAAGGCATTTATTTGCTCTCCATAACTTACTTAGGTTCTTCCTCACCCTAGTCTGATTGAAAACCTACAAAACCAGCTAAAGATGGTTGATAACAAGAACATTCTTGACCAATTGGCTTCCTGATTGAAGACTATTGCATGATGGTCCCGTCAAAAGTAGTAAAATAGAAAACTGTTGACTGACAGTACATAAACCAATCAGAATGGATTGTTTTGAATGAGTAGTAATGATGGCCATTGTTGCCTTTGCCATCGATGTTGTTACATATCAGTGGTCATCCATTGTATTTGACTGACTGGCCTGTGGGCCAATCACAATATGGGGGCGGGGCTTCACTGGTGTCGTGGGTGGAGCTTTGCTCTGTGTACCAGGAAATAGTAAAACAAAACTAGTCGTTTTAACTAAACATTGATGTAAAAACTATTGAACATCGACCAGAACCCATCGATGGTTTATAAACATCGATGGCCGATGGCCATCCCTAATGAGAATTGCATCAACCAATCAGATGGTCTAATTTCCAAACTAATTTGCATAAGGAATTTATTTGCTCTCCATAACTTACTTAGGTCCTTCCTCACCCTAGTCTGATTGAAAACCTACAAAACCAGCCAAAGATGGTTGATAACAAGAACATTCTTGACCAATTGGCTTCCTGGTTGAAGACTATTGCATGATGGTCCCATCAAAAGTAGTAAAATAGAAAACTGTTGACTGACAGTACATAAACCAATCGGAATGGATTGTTTTGAATGAGTATTAATGATGGCCATTGTTGCCTTTGCCATCGATGTTGTTACATATCAGTGGTCATCCATTGTATTTGACTGACTGGCCTGTGGGCCAATCAGAATATGGGGGCGGGGCTTCACTGGTGTCGTGGGTGGAGCTTTGCTCTGTGTACCAGGAAATAGCAAAACAAAACTAGTCGTTTTAACTAAACATTGATGTAAAAACTATTGAACATCGACCATAACCCATCGATGGTTTATAAACATCGATGGCCGATGGCCATCCCTAATGAGAATTGCATCAACCAATCAGATGGTCTAATTTCCAAACTAATTTGCATAAGGCATTTATTTGCTCTCCATAACTTACTTAGGTTCTTCCTCACCCTAGTCTGATTGAAAACCTACAAAACCAGCTAAAGATGGTTGATAACAAGAACATTCTTGACCAATTGGCTTCCTGATTGAAGACTATTGCATGATGGTCCCGTCAAAAGTAGTAAAATAGAAAACTGTTGACTGACAGTACATAAACCAATCGGAATGGATTGTTTTGAATGAGTATTAATGATGGCCATTGTTGCCTTTGCCATCGATGTTGTTACATATCAGTGGTCATCCATTGTATTTGACTGACTGGCCTGTGGGCCAATCACAATATGGGGGCGGGGCTTCACTGGTGTCGTGGGTGGAGCTTTGCTCTGTGTACCAGGAAATAGTAAAACAAAACTAGTCGTTTTAACTAAACATTGATGTAAAAACTATTGAACATCGACCAGAACCCATCGATGGTTTATAAACATCGATGGCCGATGGCCATCCCTAATGAGAATTGCATCAACCAATCAGATGGTCTAATTTCCAAACTAATTTGCATAAGGAATTTATTTGCTCTCCATAACTTACTTAGGTCCTTCCTCACCCTAGTCTGATTGAAAACCTACAAAACCAGCCAAAGATGGTTGATAACAAGAACATTCTTGACCAATTGGCTTCCTGGTTGAAGACTATTGCATGATGGTCCCATCAAAAGTAGTAAAATAGAAAACTGTTGACTGACAGTACATAAACCAATCGGAATGGATTGTTTTGAATGAGTATTAATGATGGCCATTGTTGCCTTTGCCATCGATGTTGTTACATATCAGTGGTCATCCATTGTATTTGACTGACTGGCCTGTGGGCCAATCAGAATATGGGGGCGGGGCTTCACTGGTGTCGTGGGTGGAGCTTTGCTCTGTGTACCAGGAAATAGCAAAACAAAACTAGTCGTTTTAACTAAACATTGATGTAAAAACTATTGAACATCGACCATAACCCATCGATGGTTTATAAACATCGATGGACGATGGCCATCCCTAATGAGAATTGCATCAACCAATCAGATGGTCTAATTTCCAAACTAATTTGCATAAGGAATTTATTTGCTCTCCATAACTTACTTAGGTCCTTCCTCACCATAGTCTGATTGAAAACCTACAAAACCAGCCAAAGATGGTTGATAACAAGAACATGCTTGACCAATTGGCTTCCTGGTTGAAGATTATTGCATGATGGTCCCATCAAAAGTAGTAAAATAGAAAACTGTTGGCTGACAGTACATAAACCAATCGGAATGGATTGTTTTAAATGAGTATTAATGATGGGCATTGTTGCCTTTGCCATCGATTTTACATATCAGTGGTCATCCATTGTATTTGACTGACTGGCCTGTGGGCCAATCAGAATATGGGGGCGGGGCTTCACTGGTGTCGTGGGTGGAGCTTTGCTCTGTGTACCAGGAAATAGTAAAACAAAACTAGTCGTTTTAACTAAACATTGATGTAAAAACTATTGAACATCGACCATAACCCATCAATGGTTTATAAACATTGATGGCCGATGGCCATCCCTAATGAGAATTGCATGAACCAATCAGATGGTCTAATTTCCAAACTAATTTGCATAAGGAATTTATTTGCTCTCCATAACTTACTTAGGTCCTTTCTCACACTAGTCTGATTGAAAACCTACAAAACCAGCCAAAAATGGTTGATAACAAGAACATTCTTGACCAATTGGCTTCCTGGTTGAAGACTATTGCATGATGGTCCCATCAAAAGTAGTAAAATAGAAAACTGTTGGCTGACAGTACATAAACAAATCGGAATGGATTGTTTTGAATGAGTATTAATGATTGCCATTGTTGCCTTTGCCATCGATGTTGTTACATATCAGTGGTCATCCATTGTATTTGACTGACTGGCCTGTGGGCCAATCAGAATATGGGGGCGGGGCTTCACTGGTGTCGTGGGTGGAGCTTTGCTCTGTGTACCAGGAAATAGCAAAACAAAACTAGTCGTTTTAACTAAACATTGATGTAAAAACTATTGAACATCGACCATAACCCATCGATGGTTTATAAACATCGATGGCCGATGGCCATCCCTAATGAGAATTGCATCAACCAATCAGATGGTCTAATTTCCAAACTAATTTGCATAAGGAATTTATTTGCTCTCCATAACTTACTTAGGTCCTTCCTCACCCTAGTCTGATTGAAAACCTACAAAACCAGCCAAAGATGGTTGATAACAAGAACATTCTTGACCAATTGGCTTCCTGGTTGAAGATTATTGCATGATGGTCCCATCAAAAGTAGTAAAATAGAAAACTGTTGGCTGACAGTACATAAACCAATCGGAATGGATTGTTTTGAATGAGTATTAATGATGGCCATTGTTGCCTTTGCCATCGATTTTACATATCAGTGTTCATCCATTGTATTTGACTGACTGGCCTGTGGGCCAATCAGAATATGGGGGCGGGGCTTCACTGGTGTCATGGGTGGAGCTTTGCTCTGTGTACCAGGAAATAGTAAAACAAAACTAGTCGTTTTAACTAAACATTGATGTAAAAGCTATTGAACATCGACCAGAACCCATCGATGGTTTATAAACATCGATGGCCGATGGCCATCCCTAATGAGAATTGCATCAACCAATCAGATGGTCTAATTTCCAAACTAATTTGCATATGGAATTTATTTGCTCTCCATAACTTACTTAGGTCCTTCCTCACCCTAGTCTGATTGAAAACCTACAAAACCAGCCAAAGATGGTTGATAACAAGAACATTCTTGACCAATTGGCTTCCTGATTGAAGACTATTGCATGATGGTCCCGTCAAAAGTAGTAAAATAGAAAACTGTTGACTGACAGTACATAAACCAATCGGAATAGATTGTTTTGAATGAGTATTAATGATGGCCATTGTTGCCTTTGCCATCGATGGTGTTACATATCAGTGGTCATCCATTGTATTTGACTGACTGGCCTGTGGGCCAATCAGAATATGGAGGCGGGGCTTCACTGGTGTCGTGGGTGGAGCTTTGCTCTGTGTACCAGGAAATAGCAAAACGAAACTAGTCGTTTTAACTAAACATTGATGTAAAAACTATTGAACATCGACCATAACCCATCGATGTTTTATAAACATCGATGGCCATCCCTAATGAGAATTGCATCAACCAATCAGATGGTCTAATTTCCAAACTAATTTGCATAAGGCATTTATTTGCTCTCCATAACTTACTTAGGTCCTTCCTCACCCTAGTCTGATTGAAAACCTACAAAACCAGCCAAAGATGGTTGATAACAAGAACATTCTTGACCAATTGGCTTCCTGATTGAAGACTATTGCATGATGGTCCCGTCAAAAGTAGTAAAATAGAAAACTGTTGACTGACAGTACATAAACCAATCGGAATGGATTGTTTTGAATGAGTATTAATGATGGCCATTGTTGCCTTTGCCATCGATGTTGTTACATATCAGTGGTCATCCACTGTATTTGACTGACTGGCCTGTGGGCCAATCAGAATATGGGGGCGGGGCTTCACTGGTGTCGTAGGTGGAGCTTTGCTCTGTGTACCAGGAAATAGCAAAACAAAACTAGTCGTTTTAACTAAACATTGATGTAAAAACTATTGAACATCGACCATAACCCATCGATGGTTTATAACCATCGATGGTCGATGGCCATCCCTAATGAGAATTGCATCAACCAATCAGATGGGCTAATTTCCAAACTAATTTGCATAAGGAATTTATTTGCTCTCCATAACTTACTTAGGTCTTCCTCACCCTAGTCTGATTGAAAACCTACAAAACCAGCCAAATATGGTTGATAACAAGAACATTCTTGACCAATTGGCTTCCTGGTTGAAGACTATTGCATGATGGTCCCATCAAAAGTAGTAAAATAGAAAACTGTTGGCTGACAGTACATAAACAAATCGGAATGGATTGTTTTGAATGAGTATTAATGATTGCCATTGTTGCCTTTGCCATCGATGTTGTTACATATCAGTGGTCATCCATTGTATTTGACTGACTGGCCTGTGGGCCAATCACAATATGGGGGCGGGGCTTCACTGGTGTCGTGGGTGGAGCTTTGCTCTGTGTACCAGGAAATAGTAAAGCAAAACTAGTCGTTTTAACTAAACATTGATGTAAAAACTATTGAACATCGACCAGAACCCATCGATGGTTTATAAACATCGATGGCCGATGGCCATCCCTAATGAGAATTGCATCAACCAATCAGATGGTCTAATTTCCAAACTAATTTGCATAAGGAATTTATTTGCTCTCCATAACTTACTTAGGTCCTTCCTCACCCTAGTCTGATTGAAAACCTACAAAACCAGCCAAAGATGGTTGATAACAAGAACATTCTTGACCAATTGGCTTCCTGATTGAAGACTATTGCATGATGGTCCCGTCAAAAGTAGTAAAATAGAAAACTGTTGACTGACAGTACATAAACAAATCGGAATGGATTGTTTTGAATGAGTATTAATGATTGCCATTGTTGCCTTTGCCATCGATGTTGTTACATATCAGTGGTCATCCATTGTATTTGACTGACTGGCCTGTGGGCCAATCACAATATGGGGGCGGGGCTTCGTGGGTGGAGCTTTGCTCTGTGTACCAGGAAATAGTAAAGCAAAACTAGTCGTTTTAACTAAACATTGATGTAAAAACTATTGAACATCGACCAGAACCCATCGATGGTTTATAAACATCGATGGCCGATGGCCATCCCTAATGAGAATTGCATCAACCAATCAGATGGTCTAATTTCCAAACTAATTTGCATAAGGAATTTATTTGCTCTCCATAACTTACTTAGGTCCTTCCTCACCCTAGTCTGATTGAAAACCTACAAAACCAGCCAAAGATGGTTGATAACAAGAACATTCTTGACCAATTGGCTTCCTGATTGAAGACTATTGCATGATGGTCCCGTCAAAAGTAGTAAAATAGAAAACTGTTGACTGACAGTACATAAACCAATCGGAATGGATTGTTTTGAATGAGTATTAATGATGGCCATTGTTGCCTTTGCCATCGATGTTGTTACATATCAGTGGTCATCCATTGTATTTTACTGACTGGCCTGTGGGCCAACCAGAATATGGGGGCGGGGCTTCACTGGTGTCGTGGGTGGAGCTTTGCTCTGTGTACCAGGAAATAGCAAAACGAAACTAGTCGTTTTAACTAAACATTGATGTAAAAACTATTGAACATCGACCATAACCCATCGATGGTTTATAAACATCGATGGCCGATATCCATCCCTAATGAGAATTGCATCAACCAATCAGATGGTCTAATTTCCAAACTAATTTGCATAAGGCATTTATTTGCTCTCCATAACTTACTTAGGTCCTTCCTCACCCTAGTCTGATTGAAAACCTACAAAACCAGCCAAAGATGGTTGATAACAAGAACATTCTTGACCAATTGGCTTCCTGGTTGAAGACTATTGCATGGTGGTCCCATCAAAAGTAGTAAAATAGAAAACTGTTGGCTGACAGTACATAAACAAATCGGAATGGATTGTTTTGAATGAGTATTAATGATGGCCATTGTTGCCTTTGCCATCGATGTTGTTACATATCAGTGGTCATCCATTGTAATTGACTCTTGGTCTGTGGGCCAATCAGAATATGGGGGCGGGGCTTCACTGGTGTCGTGGGTGGAGCTTTGCTCTGTGTACCAGGAAATAGCAAAACGAAACTAGTCGTTTTAACTAAACATTGATGTAAAAACTATTGAACATCGACCATAACCCATCGATGGTTTATAAACATCGATGGCCGATGGCCATCCCTAATGAGAATTGCATCAACCAATCAGATGGTCTAATTTCCAAACTAATTTGCATAAGGCATTTATTTGCTCTCCATAACTTACTTAGGTTCTTCCTCACCCTAGTCTGATTGAAAACCTACAAAACCAGCTAAAGATGGTTGATAACAAGAACATTCTTGACCAATTGGCTTCCTGATTGAAGACTATTGCATGATGGTCCCGTCAAAAGTAGTAAAATAGAAAACTGTTGACTGACAGTACATAAACCAATCGGAATGGATTGTTTTGAATGAGTATTAATGATGGCCATTGTTGCCTTTGCCATCGATGTTGTTACATATCAGTGGTCATCCACTGTATTTGACTGACTGGCCTGTGGGCCAATCAGAATATGGGGGCGGGGCTTCACTGGTGTCGTGGGTGGAGCTTTGCTCTGTGTACCAGGAAATAGCAAAACAAAACTAGTCGTTTTAACTAAACATTGATGTAAAAACTATTGAACATCGACCATAACCCATCGATGGTTTATAACCATCGATGGTCGATGGCCATCCCTAATGAGAATTGCATCAACCAATCAGATGGGCTAATTTCCAAACTAATTTGCATAAGGAATTTATTTGCTCTCCATAACTTACTTAGGTCCTTCCTCACCCTAGTCTGATTGTAAACCTACAAAACCAGCCAAATATGGTTGATAACAAGAACATTCTTGACCAATTGGCTTCCTGGTTGAAGACTATTGCATGATGGTCCCATCAAAAGTAGTAAAATAGAAAACTGTTGGCTGACAGTACATAAACAAATCGGAATGGATTGTTTTGAATGAGTATTAATGATTGCCATTGTTGCCTTTGCCATCGATGTTGTTACATATCAGTGGTCATCCATTGTATTTGACTGACTGGCCTGTGGGCCAATCACAATATGGGGGCGGGGCTTCACTGGTGTCGTGGGTGGAGCTTTGCTCTGTGTACCAGGAAATAGTAAAGCAAAACTAGTCGTTTTAACTAAACATTGATGTAAAAACTATTGAACATCGACCAGAACCCATCGATGGTTTATAAACATCGATGGCCGATGGCCATCCCTAATGAGAATTGCATCAACCAATCAGATGGTCTAATTTCCAAACTAATTTGCATAAGGAATTTATTTGCTCTCCATAACTTACTTAGGTCCTTCCTCACCCTAGTCTGATTGAAAACCTACAAAACCAGCCAAAGATGGTTGATAACAAGAACATTCTTGACCAATTGGCTTCCTGATTGAAGACTATTGCATGATGGTCCCGTCAAAAGTATTAAAATAGAAAACTGTTGACTGACAGTACATAAACCAATCGGAATAGATTGTTTTGAATGAGTATTAATGATGGCCATTGTTGCCTTTGCCATCGATGTTGTTACATATCAGTGGTCATCCATTGTATTTGACTGACTGGCCTGTGGGCCAATCAGAATATGGGGGCGGGGCTTCACTGGTGTCGTGGGTGGAGCTTTGCTCTGTGTACCAGGAAATAGCAAAACAAAACTAGTCGTTTTAACTAAACATTGATGTAAAAACTATTGAACATCGACCATAACCCATCGATGGTTTATAACCATCGATGGTCGATGGCCATCCCTAATGAGAATTGCATCAACCAATCAGATGGTCTAATTTCCAAACTAATTTGCATAAGGAATTTATTTGCTCTCCATAACTTACTTAGGTCCTTCCTCACCCTAGTCTGATTGAAAACCTACAAAACCAGCCAAATATGGTTGATAACAAGAACATTCTTGACCAATTGGCTTCCTAGTTGAAGACTATTGCATGATGGTCCCATCAAAAGTAGTAAAATAGAAAACTGTTGGCTGACAGTACATAAACAAATCGGAATGGATTGTTTTGAATGAGTATTAATGATTGCCATTGTTGCCTTTGCCATCGATGTTGTTACATATCAGTGGTCATCCATTGTATTTGACTGACTGGCCTGTGGGCCAATCACAATATGGGGGCGGGGCTTCACTGGTGTCGTGGGTGGAGCTTTGCTCTGTGTACCAGGAAATAGTAAAACAAAACTAGTCATTTTAACTAAACATTGATGTAAAAACTATTGAACATCGACCAGAACCCATCGATGGTTTATAAACATCGATGGCCGATGGCCATCCCTAATGAGAATTGCATCAACCAATCAGATGGTCTAATTTCCAAACTAATTTGCATTTGGATTTTATTTGCTCTCCATAACTTACTTAGGTCCTTCCTCACCCTAGTCTGATTGAAAACCTACAAAACCAGCCAAAGATGGTTGATAACAAGAACATTCTTGACCAATTGGCTTCCTGATTGAAGACTATTGCATGATGGTCCCGTCAAAAGTATTAAAATAGAAAACTGTTGACTGACAGTACATAAACCAATCGGAATAGATTGTTTTGAATGCGTATTAATGATGGCCATTGTTGCCTTTGCCATCGATGGTGTTACATATCAGTGGTCATCCATTGTATTTTACTGACTGGCCTGTGGGCCAACCAGAATATGGGGGCGGGGCTTCACTGGTGTCGTGGGTGGAGCTTTGCTCTGTGTACCAGGAAATAGCAAAATGAAACTAGTCGTTTTAACTAAACATTGATGTAAAAACTATTGAACATCGACCATAACCCATCGATGGTTTATAAACATCGATGGCCGATGGCCATCCCTAATGAGAATTGCATCAACCAATCAGATGGTCTAATTTCCAAACTAATTTGCATAAGGCATTTATTTGCTCTCCATAACTTACTTAGGTCCTTCCTCACCCTAGTCTGATTGAAAACCTACAAAACCAGCCAAAGATGGTTGATAACAAGAACATTCTTGACCAATTGGCTTCCTGGTTGAAGACTATTGCATGGTGGTCCCATCAAAAGTAGTAAAATAGAAAACTGTTGGCTGACAGTACATAAACAAATCGGAATGGATTGTTTTGAATGAGTATTAATGATGGCCATTGTTGCCTTTGCCATCGATGTTGTTACATATCAGTGGTCATCCATTGTATTTGACTGACTGGCCTGTGGGCCAATCAGAATATGGGGGCGGGGCTTCACTGGTGTCGTGGGTGGAGCTTTGCTCTGTGTACCAGGAAATAGCAAAACGAAACTAGTCGTTTTAACTAAACATTGATGTAAAAACTATTGAACATCGACCATAACACATCGATGGTTTATAAACATCGATGGTTTATAAACATCGATGGCCGATGGCCATCCCTAATGAGAATTGCATCAACCAATCAGATGGTCTAATTTCCAAACTAATTTGCATAAGGCATTTATTTGCTCTCCATAACTTACTTAGGTTCTTCCTCACCCTAGTCTGATTGAAAACCTACAAAACCAGCTAAAGATGGTTGATAACAAGAACATTCTTGACCAATTGGCTTCCTGATTGAAGACTATTGCATGATGGTCCCGTCAAAAGTAGTAAAAAAGAAAACTGTTGACTGACAGTACATAAACCAATCGGAATGGATTGTTTTGAATGAGTATTAATGATGGCCATTGTTGCCTTTGCCATCGATGTTGTTACATATCAGTGGTCATCCATTGTATTTGACTGACTGGCCTGTGGGCCAATCACAATATGGGGGCAGGGCTTCACTGGTGTCGTGGGTGGAGCTTTGCTCTGTGTACCAGGAAATAGTAAAACAAAACTAGTCGTTTTAACTAAACATTGATGTAAAAACTATTGAACATCGACCAGAACCCATCGATGGTTTATAAACATCGATGGCCGATGGCCATCCCTAATGAGAATTGCATCAACCAATCAGATGGTCTAATTTCCAAACTAATTTGCATAAGGAATTTATTTGCTCTCCATAACTTACTTAGGTCCTTCCTCACCCTAGTCTGATTGAAAACCTACAAAACCAGCCAAAGATGGTTGATAACAAGAACATTCTTGACCAATTGGCTTCCTGGTTGAAGACTATTGCATGATGGTCCCATCAAAAGTAGTAAAATAGAAAACTGTTGACTGACAGTACATAAACCAATCGGAATGGATTGTTTTGAATGAGTATTAATGATGGCCATTGTTGCCTTTGCCATCGATGTTGTTACATATCAGTGGTCATCCATTGTATTTGACTGACTGGCCTGTGGGCCAATCAGAATATGGGGGCGGGGCTTCACTGGTGTCGTGGGTGGAGCTTTGCTCTGTGTACCAGGAAATAGCAAAACAAAACTAGTCGTTTTAACTAAACATTGATGTAAAAACTATTGAACATCGACCATAACCCATCGATGGTTTATAACCATCGATGGTCGATGGCCATCCCTAATGAGAATTGCATCAACCAATCAGATGGTCTAATTTCCAAACTAATTTGCATAAGGAATTTATTTGCTCTCCATAACTTACTTAGGTCCTTCCTCACCCTAGTCTGATTGAAAACCTACAAAACCAGCCAAATATGGTTGATAACAAGAACATTCTTGACCAATTGGCTTCCTAGTTGAAGACTATTGCATGATGGTCCCATCAAAAGTTGTAAAATAGAAAACTGTTGACTGACAGTACATAAACCAATCGGAATGGATTGTTTTGAATGAGTATTAATGATTGCCATTGTTGCCTTTGCCATCGATGTTGTTACATATCAGTGGTCATCCATTGTATTTGACTGACTGGCCTGTGGGCCAATCACAATATGGGGGCGGGGCTTCACTGGTGTCGTGGGTGGAGCTTTGCTCTGTGTACCAGGAAATAGTAAAACAAAACTAGTCGTTTTAACTAAACATTGATGTAAAAACTATTGAACATCGACCAGAACCCATCGATGGTTTATAAACATCGATGGCCGATGGCCATCCCTAATGAGAATTGCATCAACCAATCAGATGGTCTAATTTCCAAACTAATTTGCATTTGGATTTTATTTGCTCTCCATAACTTACTTAGGTCCTTCCTCACCCTAGTCTGATTGAAAACCTACAAAACCAGCCAAAGATGGTTGATAACAAGAACATTCTTGACCAATTGGCTTCCTGATTGAAGACTATTGCATGATGGTCCCGTCAAAAGTATTAAAATAGAAAACTGTTGACTGACAGTACATAAACCAATCGGAATAGATTGTTTTGAATGAGTATTAATGATGGCCATTGTTGCCTTTGCCATCGATGGTGTTACATATCAGTGGTCATCCATTGTATTTTACTGACTGGCCTGTGGGCCAACCAGAATATGGGGGCGGGGCTTCACTGGTGTCGTGGGTGGAGCTTTGCTCTGTGTACCAGGAAATAGCAAAATGAAACTAGTCGTTTTAACTAAACATTGATGTAAAAACTATTGAACATCGACCATAACCCATCGATGGTTTATAAACATCGATGGCCGATGGCCATCCCTAATGAGAATTGCATCAACCAATCAGATGGTCTAATTTCCAAACTAATTTGCATAAGGCATTTATTTGCTCTCCATAACTTACTTAGGTCCTTCCTCACCCTAGTCTGATTGAAAACCTACAAAACCAGCCAAAGATGGTTGATAACAAGAACATTCTTGACCAATTGGCTTCCTGGTTGAAGACTATTGCATGGTGGTCCCATCAAAAGTAGTAAAATAGAAAACTGTTGGCTGACAGTACATAAACAAATCGGAATGGATTGTTTTGAATGAGTATTAATGATGGCCATTGTTGCCTTTGCCATCGATGTTGTTACATATCAGTGGTCATCCATTGTATTTGACTGACTGGCCTGTGGGCCAATCAGAATATGGGGGCGGGGCTTCACTGGTGTCGTGGGTGGAGCTTTGCTCTGTGTACCAGGAAATAGCAAAACGAAACTAGTCGTTTTAACTAAACATTGATGTAAAAACTATTGAACATCGACCATAACCCATCGATGGTTTATAAACATCGATGGCCGATGGCCATCCCTAATGAGAATTGCATCAACCAATCAGATGGTCTAATTTCCAAACTAATTTGCATAAGGCATTTATTTGCTCTCCATAACTTACTTAGGTTCTTCCTCACCCTAGTCTGATTGAAAACCTACAAAACCAGCTAAAGATGGTTGATAACAAGAACATTCTTGACCAATTGGCTTCCTGATTGAAGACTATTGCATGATGGTCCCGTCAAAAGTAGTAAAATAGAAAACTGTTGACTGACAGTACATAAACCAATCGGAATGGATTGTTTTGAATGAGTATTAATGATGGCCATTGTTGCCTTTGCCATCGATGTTGTTACATATCAGTGGTCATCCATTGTATTTGACTGACTGGCCTGTGGGCCAATCACAATATGGGGGCGGGGCTTCACTGGTGTCGTGGGTGGAGCTTTGCTCTGTGTACCAGGAAATAGTAAAACAAAACTAGTCGTTTTAACTAAACATTGATGTAAAAACTATTGAACATCGACCAGAACCCATCGATGGTTTATAAACATCGATGGCCGATGGCCATCCCTAATGAGAATTGCATCAACCAATCAGATGGTCTAATTTCCAAACTAATTTGCATAAGGAATTTATTTGCTCTCCATAACTTACTTAGGTCCTTTCTCACACTAGTCTGATTGAAAACCTACAAAACCAGCCAAAAATGGTTAATAACAAGAACATTCTTGACCAATTGGCTTCCTGGTTGAAGACTATTGCATGATGGTCCCATCAAAAGTAGTAAAATAGAAAACTGTTGGCTGACAGTACATGAACAAATCGGAATGGATTGTTTTGAATGAGTATTAATGATTGCCATTGTTGCCTTTGCCATCGATGTTGTTACATATCAGTGGTCATCCATTGTATTTGACTGACTGGCCTGTGGGCCAATCAGAATATGGGGGCGGGGCTTCACTGGTGTCGTGGGTGGAGCTTTGCTCTGTGTACCAGGAAATAGCAAAACAAAACTAGTCGTTTTAACTAAACATTGATGTAAAAACTATTGAACATCGACCATAATCCATCGATGGTTTATAAACATCGATGGCCGATGGCCATCCCTAATGAGAATTGCATCAACCAATCAGATGGTCTAATTTCCAAACTAATTTGCATAAGGAATTTATTTGCTCTCCATAACTTACTTAGGTCCTTCCTCACCCTAGTCTGATTGAAAACCTACAAAACCAGCCAAAGATGGTTGATAACAAGAACATTCTTGACCAATTGGCTTCCTGGTTGAAGATTATTGCATGATGGTCCCATCAAAAGTAGTAAAATAGAAAACTGTTGGCTGACAGTACATAAACCAATCGGAATGGATTGTTTTGAATGAGTATTAATGATGGCCATTGTTGCCTTTGCCATCGATTTTACATATCAGTGTTCATCCATTGTATTTGACTGACTGGCCTGTGGGCCAATCAGAATATTGGGGCGGGGCTTCACTGGTGTCGTGGGTGGAGCTTTGCTCTGTGTACCAGGAAATAGTAAAACAAAACTAGTCGTTTTAACTAAACATTGATGTAAAAGCTATTGAACATCGACCAGAACCCATCGATGGTTTATAAACATCGATGGCCGATGGCCATCCCTAATGAGAATTGCATCAACCAATCAGATGGTCTAATTTCCAAACTAATTTGCATATGGAATTTATTTGCTCTCCATAACTTACTTAGGTCCTTCCTCACCCTAGTCTGATTGAAAACCTACAAAACCAGCCAAAGATGGTTGATAACAAGAACATTCTTGACCAATTGGCTTCCTGATTGAAGACTATTGCATGATGGTCCTGTCAAAAGTAGTAAAATAGAAAACTGTTGACTGACAGTACATAAACCAATCGGAATAGATTGTTTTGAATGAGTATTAGTGATGGCCATTGTTGCCTTTGCCATCGATGGTGTTACATATCAGTGGCCATCCATTGTATTTGACTGACTGGCCTGTGGGCCAATCAGAATATGGAGGCGGGGCTTCACTGGTGTCGTGGGTGGAGCTTTGCTCTGTGTACCAGGAAATAGCAAAACGAAACTAGTCGTTTTAACTAAACATTGATGTAAAAACTATTGAACATCGACCATAACCCATCGATGTTTTATAAACATCGATGGCCGATGGCCGATGGCCATCCCTAATGAGAATTGCATCAACCAATCAGATGGTCTAATTTCCAAACTAATTTGCATAAGGCATTTATTTGCTCTCCATAACTTACTTAGGTCCTTCCTCACCCTAGTCTGATTGAAAACCTACAAAACCAGCCAAAGATGGTTGATAACAAGAACATTCTTGACCAATTGGCTTCCTGATTGAAGACTATTGCATGATGGTCCCGTCAAAAGTAGTAAAATAGAAAACTGTTGACTGACAGTACATAAACCAATCGGAATGGATTGTTTTGAATGAGTATTAATGATGGCCATTGTTGCCTTTGCCATCGATGTTGTTACATATCAGTGGTCATCCACTGTATTTGACTGACTGGCCTGTGGGCCAATCAGAATATGGGGGCGGGGCTTCAATGGTGTCGTGGGTGGAGCTTTGCTCTGTGTACCAGGAAATAGCAAAACAAAACTAGTCGTTTTAACTAAACATTGATGTAAAAACTATTGAACATCGACCATAACCCATCGATGGTTTATAACCATCGATGGTCGATGGCCATCCCTAATGAGAATTGCATCAACCAATCAGATGGGCTAATTTCCAAACTAATTTGCATAAGGAATTTATTTGCTCTCCATAACTTACTTAGGTCCTTCCTCACCCTAGTCTGATTGAAAACCTACAAAACCAGCCAAATATGGTTGATAACAAGAACATTCTTGACCAATTGGCTTCCTGGTTGAAGACTATTGCATGATGGTCCCATCAAAAGTAGTAAAATAGAAAACTGTTGGCTGACAGTACATAAACAAATCGGAATGGATTGTTTTGAATGAGTATTAATGATTGCCATTGTTGCCTTTGCCATCGATGTTGTTACATATCAGTGGTCATCCATTGTATTTGACTGACTGGCCTGTGGGCCAATCACAATATGGGGGCGGGGCTTCACTGGTGTCGTGGGTGGAGCTTTGCTCTGTGTACCAGGAAATAGTAAAAAAAAACTAGTCATTTTAACTAAACATTGATGTAAAAACTATTGAACATCGACCATAACCCATCAATGGTTTATAAACATTGATGGCCGATGGCCATCCCTAATGAGAATTGCATCAACCAATCAGATGGTATAATTTCCAAACTAATTTGCATAAGGAATTTATTTGCTCTCCATAATTTACTTAGGTCCTTCCTCACCCTAGTCTGATTGAAAACCTACAAAACCAGCCAAAGATGGTTGATAACAAGAACATTCTTGACCAATTGGCTTCCTGGTTGAAGACTATTGCATGATAGTCCCATCAAAAGTAGTAAAATAGAAAACTGTTGGCTGACAGTACATAAACAAATCGGAATGGATTGTTTTGAATGAGTATTAATGATGGCCATTGTTGCCTTTGCCATCGATGTTGTTATATATCAGTGGTCATCCATTGTATTTGACTGACTGGCCTGTGGGCCAATCAGAATATGGGGGCGGGGCTTCACTGGTGTCGTGGGTGGAGCTTTGCTCTGTGTACCAGGAAATAGTAAAACAAAACTAGTCGTTTTAACTAAACATTGATGTAAAACTATTGAACATCGACCATAACCCATCGATGGTTTATAAACATCGATAGCCGATGGCCATCCCTAATGAGAATTGCATCAACCAATCAGATGGTCTAATTTCCAAACTAATTTGCATAAGGAATTTATTTGCTCTCCATAACTTACGTAGGTCCTTCCTCACCCTAGTCTGATTGAAAACCTACAAAACCAGCCAAAGATGGTTGATAACAAGAACATTCTTGACCAATTGGCTTCCTAGTTGAAGACTATTGCATGATGGTCCCATCAAAAGTAGTAAAATAGAAAACTGTTGGCTGACAGTACATAAACAAATCGGAATGGATTCTTTTGAATGAGTATTAATGATGGCCATTGTTGCCTTTGCCATCGATGTTGTTACATATCAGTGGTCATCCATTGTATTTGACTGACTGGCCTGTGGGCCAATCAGAATATGGGGGCGGGGCTTCACTGGTGTCGTGGGTGGAGCTTTGCTCTGTGTACCAGGAAATAACAAAACGAAACTAGTCGTTTTAACTAAACATTGATGTAAAAACTATTGAACATCGACCATAACCCATCGATGGTTTATAAACATCGATGGCCGATGGCCATCCCTAATGAGAATTGCATCAACCAATCAGATGGTCTAATTTCCAAACTAATTTGCATAAGGCATTTATTTGCTCTCCATAACTTACTTAGGTCCTTCCTCACCCTAGTCTGATTGAAAACCTACAAAACAAGCCAAATATGGTTGATAACAAGAGCATTCTTGACCAATTGGCTTCCTGATTGAAGACTATTGCATGATGGTTCCGTCAAAAGTATTAAAATAGAAAACTGTTGACTGACAGTACATAAACCAATCGGAATAGATTGTTTTGAATGAGTATTAATGATGGCCATTGTTGCCTTTGCCATCGATGGTGTTACATATCAGTGTACATCCATTGTATTTGACTGACTGGCCTGTGGGCCAATCAGAATATGGGGGCGGGGCTTCACTGGTGTCGTGGGTGGAGCTTTGCTCTGTGTACCAGGAAATAGCAAAACGAAACTAGTCGTTTTAACTAAACATTGATGTAAAAACTATTGAACATCGACCATAACCCATCGATGGTTTATAAACATCGATGGCCGATGGCCATCCCTAATGAGAATTGCATCAACCAATCAGATGGCCTAATTTCCAAACTAATTTGCATAAGGCATTTATTTGCTCTCCATAACTT
The DNA here is from genome assembly GCF_055691185.1 of Crinia signifera. NCBI lineage: Eukaryota > Metazoa > Chordata > Amphibia > Anura > Myobatrachidae > Crinia > Crinia signifera. The sequence continues at coordinate 86,202,207 of NC_139224.1, read as the reverse complement.
ACTTAGGTCCTTCCTCACCCTAGTCTGATTGAAAACCTACAAAACCAGCCAAAGATGGTTGATAACAAGAACATTCTTGACCAATTGGCTTCCTGGTTGAAGACTATTGCATGGTGGTCCCATCAAAAGTAGTAAAATAGAAAACTGTTGGCTGACAGCACATAAACATATCGGAATGGATTGTTTTGAATGAGTATTAATGATTGCCATTGTTGCCTTTGCCATCGATGTTGTTACATATCAGTGGTCATCCATTGTATTTGACTGACTGGCCTGTGGGCCAATCAGAATATGGGGGCGTGGCTTCACTGGTGTCGTGGGTGGAGCTTTGCTCTGTGTACCAGGAAATAGCAAAACAAAACTAGTCGTTTTAACTAAACATTGATGTAAAAACTATTGAACATCGACCATAACCCATCGATGGTTTATAAACATCGATGGCCGATGGCCATCCCTAATGAGAATTGCATCAACCAATCAGATGGTCTAATTTCCAAACTAATTTGCATAAGGAATTTATTTGCTCTCCATAACTTACTTAGGTCCTTCCTCACCCTAGTCTGATTGAAAACCTACAAAACCAGCCAAAGATGGTTGATAACAAGAACATTCTTGACCAATTGGCTTCCTGATTGAAGACTATTGCATGATGGTCCCGTCAAAAGTAGTAAAATAGAAAACTGTTGACTGACAGTACATAAACCAATCGGAATGGATTGTTTTGAATGAGTATTAATGATGGCCATTGTTGCCTTTGCCATCGATGTTGTTACGTATCAGTGGTCATCCATTGTATTTGACTGACTGGCTTGTGGGCCAATCACAATATGGGGGCGGGGCTTCACTGGTGTCGTGGGTGGAGCTTTGCTCTGTGTACCAGGAAATAGTAAAACAAAACTAGTCGTTTTAACTAAACATTGATGTAAAAACTATTGAACATCGACCAGAACCCATCGATGGTTTATAAACATCGATGGCCGATGGCCATCCCTAATGAGAATTGCATCAACCAATCAGATGGTCTAATTTCCAAACTAATTTGCATAAGGAATTTATTTGCTCTCCATAACTTACTTAGGTCCTTCCTCACCCTAGTCTGATTGAAAACCTACAAAACCAGCCAAATATGGTTGATAACAAGAACATTCTTGACCAATTGGCTTCCTGGTTGAAGACTATTGCATGATGGTCCCATCAAAAGTAGTAAAATAGAAAACTGTTGGCTGACAGTACATAAACAAATCGGAATGGATTGTTTTGAATGAGTATTAATGATTGCCATTGTTGCCTTTGCCATCGATGTTGTTACATATCAGTGGTCATCCATTGTATTTGACTGACTGGCCTGTGGGCCAATCACAATATGGGGGCGGGGCTTCACTGGTGTCGTGGGTGGAGCTTTGCTCTGTGTACCAGGAAATAGTAAAACAAAACTAGTCGTTTTAACTAAACATTGATGTAAAAACTATTTAACATCGACCAGAACCCATCGATGGTTTATAAACATCGATGGCCGATGGCCATCCCTAATGAGAATTGCATCAACCAATCAGATGGTCTAATTTCCAAACTAATTTGCATAAGGAATTTATTTGCTCTCCATATCTTACTTAGGTCCTTCCTCACCCTAGTCTGATTGAAAACCTACAAAACCAGCCAAAGATGGTTGATAACAAGAACATTCTTGACCAATTGGCTTCCTGGTTGAAGACTACTGCATGATGGTCCCATCAAAAGTAGTAAAATAGAAAACTGTTGACTGACAGTACATAAACCAATCGGAATGGATTGTTTTGAATGAGTATTAATGATGGCCATTGTTGCCTTTGCCATCGATGTTGTTACATATCAGTGGTCATCCATTGTATTTGACTGACTGGCCTGTGGGCCAATCAGAATATGGGGGCGGGGCTTCACTGGTGTCGTGGGTGGAGCTTTGCTCTGTGTACCAGGAAATAGCAAAACAAAACTAGTCGTTTTAACTAAACATTGATGTAAAAACTATTGAACATCGACCAGAACCCATCGATGGTTTATAAACATCGATGGACGATGGCCATCCCTAATGAGAATTGCATCAACCAATCAGATGGTCTAATTTCCAAACTAATTTGCATAAGGAATTTATTTGCTCTCCATAACTTACTTAGGTCCTTCCTCACCCTAGTCTGATTGAAAACCTACAAAACCAGCCAAAGATGGTTGATAACAAGAACATTCTTGACCAATTGGCTTCCTGGTTGAAGATTATTGCATGATGGTCAAATCAAAAATAGTAAAATAGAAAACTGTTGGCTGACAGTACATAAACCAATTGGAATGGATTGTTTTGAATGAGTATTAATGATGGCCATTGTTGCCTTTGCCATCGATGTTACATATCAGTGGTCATCCATTGTATTTGACTGACTGGCCTGTGGGCCAATCAGAATATGGGGGCGGGGCTTCACTGGTGTCGTGGGTGGAGCTTTGCTCTGTGTACCAGGAAATAGTAAAACAAAACTAGTCGTTTTAACTAAACATTGATGTAAAAACTATTGAACATCGACCATAACCCATCAATGGTTTATAAACATTGATGGCCGATGGCCATCCCTAATGAGAATTGCATCAACCAATCAGATGGTCTAATTTCCAAACTAATTTGCATAAGGAATTTATTTGCTCTCCATAACTTACTTAGGTCCTTTCTCACACTAGTCTGATTGAAAACCTACAAAACCAGCCAAAAATGGTTGATAACAAGAACATTCTTGACCAATTGGCTTCCTGGTTGAAGACTATTGCATGATGGTCCCATCAAAAGTAGTAAAATAGAAAACTGTTGGCTGACAGTACATAAACAAATCGGAATGGATTGTTTTGAATGAGTATTAATGATTGCCATTGTTGCCTTTGCCATCGATGTTGTTACATATCAGTGGTCATCCATTGTATTTGACTGACTGGCCTGTGGGCCAATCAGAATATGGGGGCGGGGCTTCACTGGTGTCGTGGGTGGAGCTTTGCTCTGTGTACCAGGAAATAGTAAAACAAAACTAGTCGTTTTAACTAAACATTGATGTAAAAACTATTGAACATCGACCATAACCCATCGATGGTTTATAAACATCGATGGCCGATGGCCATCCCTAATGAGAATTGCATCAACCAATCAGATGGTCTAATTTCCAAACTAATTTGCATAAGGAATTTATTTGCTCTCCATAACTTACTTAGGTCCTTCCTCACCCTAGTCTGATTGAAAACCTACAAAACCAGCCAAAGATGGTTGATAACAAGAACATTCTTGACCAATTGGCTTCCTGGTTGAAGACTATTGCATGATGGTCCCATCGAAAGTAGTAAAATAGAAAACTGTTGACTGACAGTACATAAACCAATCGGAATGGATTGTTTTGAATGAGTATTAATGATGGCCATTGTTGCCGTTGCCATCGATGTTGTTACATATCAGTGGTCATCCATTGTATTTGACTGACTGGCCTGTGGGCCAATCAGAATATGGGGGCGGGGCTTCACTGGTGTCGTGGGTGGAGCTTTGCTCTGTGTACCAGGAAATAGCAAAACGAAACTAGTCGTTTTAACTAAACATTGATGTAAAAACTATTGAACATCGACCATAACCCATCGATGGTTTATAAACATCGATGGCCGATGGCCATCCCTAATGAGAATTGCATCAACCAATCAGATGGTCTAATTTCCAAACTAATTTGCATAAGGCATTTATTTGCTCTCCATAACTTACTTAGGTCCTTCCTCACCCTAGTCTGATTGAAAACCTACAAAACCAGCCAAAGATGGTTGATAACAAGAACATTCTTGACCAATTGGCTTCCTGGTTGAAGACTATTGCATGGTGGTCCCATCAAAAGTAGTAAAATAGAAAACTGTTGGCTGACAGTACATAAACAAATCGGAATGGATTGTTTTGAATGAGTATTAATGATGGCCATTGTTGCCTTTGCCATCGATGTTGTTACATATCAGTGGTCATCCATTGTATTTGACTGACTGGCCTGTGGGCCAATCAGAATATGGGGGCGGGGCTTCACTGGTGTCGTGGGTGGAGCTTTGCTCTGTGTACCAGGAAATAGCAAAACGAAACTAGTCGTTTTAACTAAACATTGATGTAAAAACTATTGAACATCGACCATAACCCATCGATGGTTTATAAACATCGATGGCCGATGGCCATCCCTAATGAGAATTGCATCAACCAATCAGATGGTCTAATTTCCAAACTAATTTGCATAAGGCATTTATTTGCTCTCCATAACTTACTTAGGTTCTTCCTCACCCTAGTCTGATTGAAAACCTACAAAACCAGCTAAAGATGGTTGATAACAAGAACATTCTTGATCAATTGGCTTCCTGGTTGAAGACTATTGCATGATGGTCCCATCAAAAGTAGTAAAATGGAAAACTGTTGGCTGACAGCACATAAACAAATCGGAATGGATTGTTTTGAATGAGTATTAATGATTGCCATTGTTGCCTTTGCCATCGATGTTGTTACATATCAGTGGTCATCCATTGTATTTGACTGACTGGCCTGTGGGCCAATCAGAATATGGGGGCGTGGCTTCACTGGTGTCGTGGGTGGAGCTTTGCTCTGTGTACCAGGAAATAGCAAAACAAAACTAGTCGTTTTAACTAAACATTGATGTAAAAACTATTGAACATCGACCATAACCCATCGATGGTTTATAAACATCGATGGTCAATGGCCATCCCTAATGAGAATTGCATCAACCAATCAGATGGTCTAATTTCCAAACTAATTTGCATAAGGAATTTATTTGCTCTCCATAACTTACTTAGGTCCTTCCTCACCCTAGTCTGATTGAAAACCTACAAAACCAGCCAAAGATGGTTGATAACAAGAACATTCTTGACCAATTGGCTTCCTGGTTGAAGACTATTGCATGATGGTCCCATCAAAAGTAGTAAAATAGAAAACTGTTGACTGAGAGTACATAAACCAATCGGAATGGATTGTTTTGAATGAGTATTAATGATGGCCATTGTTGCCTTTGCCATCGATGTTGTTACATATCAGTGGTCATCCATTGTATTTGACTGACTGGCCTGTGGGCCAATCAGAATATGGGGGCGGGGCTTCACTGGTGTCGTGGGTGGAGCTTTGCTCTGTGTACCAGGAAATAGCAAAACAAAACTAGTCGTTTTAACTAAACATTGATGTAAAAACTATTGAACATCGACCATAACCCATCGATGGTTTATAAACATCGATGGACGATGGCCATCCCTAATGAGAATTGCATCAACCAATCAGATGGTCTAATTTCCAAACTAATTTGCATAAGGAATTTATTTGCTCTCCATAACTTACTTAGGTCCTTCCTCACCCTAGTCTGATTGAAAACCTACAAAACCAGCCAAATATGGTTGATAACAAGAACATTCTTGACCAATTGGCTTCCTGGTTGAAGATTATTGCATGATGGTCAAATCAAAAATAGTAAAATAGAAAACTGTTGTCTGACAGTACATAAACCAATTGGAATGGATTGTTTTGAATGAGTATTAATGATGGCCATTGTTGCCTTTGCCATCGATGTTACATATCAGTGGTCATCCATTGTATTTGACTGACTGGCTTGTGGGCCAATCACAATATGGGGGCGGGGCTTCACTGGTGTCGTGGGTGGAGCTTTGCTCTGTGTACCAGGAAATAGTAAAACAAAACTAGTCGTTTTAACTAAACATTGATGTAAAAACTATTGAACATCGACCAGAACCCATCGATGGTTTATAAACATCGATGGCCGATGGTCATCCCTAATGAGAATTGCATCAACCAATCAGATGGTCTAATTTCCAAACTAATTTGCATAAGGAATTTATTTGCTCTCCATAACTTACTTAGGTCCTTCCTCACCCTAGTCTGATTGAAAACCTACAAAACCAGCCAAATATGGTTGATAACAAGAACATTCTTGACCAATTGGCTTCCTGGTTGAAGACTATTGCATGATGGTCCCATCAAAAGTAGTAAAATAGAAAACTGTTGGCTGACAGTACATAAACAAATCGGAATGGATTGTTTTGAATGAGTATTAATGATTGCCATTGTTGCCTTTGCCATCGATGTTGTTACATATCAGTGGTCATCCATTGTATTTGACTGACTGGCCTGTGGGCCAATCAGAATATGGGGGGCGGGGCTTCACTGGTGTCGTGGGTGGAGCTTTGCTCTGTGTACCAGGAAATAGTAAAACAAAACTAGTCGTTTTAACTAAACATTGATGTAAAAACTATTGAACATCGACCATAACCCATCAATGGTTTATAAACATTGATGGCCGATGGCCATCCCTAATGAGAATTGCATCAACCAATCAGATGGTCTAATTTCCAAACTAATTTGCATAAGGAATTTATTTGCTCTCCATAACTTACTTAGGTCCTTTCTCACACTAGTCTGATTGAAAACCTACAAAACCAGCCAAAAATGGTTGATAACAAGAACATTCTTGACCAATTGGCTTCCTGGTTGAAGACTATTGCATGATGGTCCCATCAAAAGTAGTAAAATAGAAAACTGTTGGCTGACAGTACATAAACAAATCGGAATGGATTGTTTTGAATGAGTATTAATGATTGCCATTGTTGCCTTTGCCATCGATGTTGTTACATATCAGTGGTCATCCATTGTATTTGACTGACTGGCCTGTGGGCCAATCAGAATATGGGGGCGGGGCTTCACTGGTGTCGTGGGTGGAGCTTTGCTCTGTGTACCAGGAAATAGCAAAACAAAACTAGTCGTTTTAACTAAACATTGATGTAAAAACTATTGAACATCGACCATAACCCATCGATGGTTTATAAACATCGATGGCCGATGGCCATCCCTAATGAGAATTGCATCAACCAATCAGATGGTCTAATTTCCAAACTAATTTGCATAAGGAATTTATTTGCTCTCCATAACTTACTTAGGTCCTTCCTCACCCTAGTCTGATTGAAAACCTACAAAACCAGCCAAAGATGATTGATAACAAGAACATTCTTGACCAATTGGCTTCCTGGTTGAAGATTATTGCATGATGGTCCCATCAAAAGTAGTAAAATAGAAAACTGTTGGCTGACAGTACATAAACCAATCGGAATGGATTGTTTTGAATGAGTATTAATGATGGCCATTGTTGCCTTTGCCATCGATTTTACATATCAGTGTTCATCCATTGTATTTGACTGACTGGCCTGTGGGCCAATCAGAATATGGGGGCGGGGCTTCACTGGTGTCGTGGGTGGAGCTTTGCTCTGTGTACCAGGAAATAGTAAAACAAAACTAGTCGTTTTAACTAAACATTGATGTAAAAGCTATTGAACATCGACCAGAACCCATCGATGGTTTATAAACATCGATGGCCGATGGCCATCCCTAATGAGAATTGCATCAACCAATCAGATGGTCTAATTTCCAAACTAATTTGCATATGGAATTTATTTGCTCTCCATAACTTACTTAGGTCCTTCCTCACCCTAGTCTGATTGAAAACCTACAAAACCAGCCAAAGATGGTTGATAACAAGAACATTCTTGACCAATTGGCTTCCTGATTGAAGACTATTGCATGATGGTCCCGTCAAAAGTAGTAAAATAGAAAACTGTTGACTGACAGTACATAAACCAATCGGAATAGATTGTTTTGAATGAGTATTAATGATGGCCATTGTTGCCTTTGCCATCGATGGTGTTACATATCAGTGGTCATCCATTGTATTTGACTGACTGGCCTGTGGGCCAATCAGAATATGGAGGCGGGGCTTCACTGGTGTCGTGGGTGGAGCTTTGCTCTGTGTACCAGGAAATAGCAAAACGAAACTAGTCGTTTTAACTAAACATTGATGTAAAAACTATTGAACATCGACCATAACCCATCGATGTTTTATAAACATCGATGGCCGATGGCCGATGGCCATCCCTAATGAGAATTGCATCAACCAATCAGATGGTCTAATTTCCAAACTAATTTGCATAAGGCATTTATTTGCTCTCCATAACTTACTTAGGTCCTTCCTCACCCTAGTCTGATTGAAAACCTACAAAACCAGCCAAAGATGGTTGATAACAAGAACATTCTTGACCAATTGGCTTCCTGATTGAAGACTATTGCATGATGGTCCCGTCAAAAGTAGTAAAATAGAAAACTGTTGACTGACAGTACATAAACCAATCGGAATGGATTGTTTTGAATGAGTATTAATGATGGCCATTGTTGCCTTTGCCATCGATGTTGTTACATATCAGTGGTCATCCACTGTATTTGACTGACTGGCCTGTGGGCCAATCAGAATATGGGGGCGGGGCTTCACTGGTGTCGTGGGTGGAGCTTTGCTCTGTGTACCAGGAAATAGCAAAACAAAACTAGTCGTTTTAACTAAACATTGATGTAAAAACTATTGAACATCGACCATAACCCATCGATGGTTTATAACCATCGATGGTCGATGGCCATCCCTAATGAGAATTGCATCAACCAATCAGATGGGCTAATTTCCAAACTAATTTGCATAAGGAATTCATTTGCTCTCCATAACTTACTTAGGTCCTTCCTCACCCTAGTCTGATTGAAAACCTACAAAACCAGCCAAATATGGTTGATAACAAGAACATTCTTGACCAATTGGCTTCCTGGTTGAAGACTATTGCATGATGGTCCCATCAAAAGTAGTAAAATAGAAAACTGTTGGCTGACAGTACATAAACAAATCGGAATGGATTGTTTTGAATGAGTATTAATGATTGCCATTGTTGCCTTTGCCATCGATGTTGTTACATATCAGTGGTCATCCATTGTATTTGACTGACTGGCCTGTGGGCCAATCAGAATATGGGGGCGGGGCTTCACTGGTGTCGTGGGTGGAGCTTTGCTCTGTGTACCAGGAAATAGCAAAACAAAACTAGTCGTTTTAACTAAACATTGATGTAAAAACTATTGAACATCGACCATAACCCATCGATGGTTTATAACCATCGATGGTCGATGGCCATCCCTAATGAGAATTGCATCAACCAATCAGATGGTCTAATTTCCAAACTAATTTGCATTTGGATTTTATTTGCTCTCCATAACTTACTTAGGTCCTTCCTCACCCTAGTCTGATTGAAAACTTACAAAACCAGCCAAAGATGGTTGATAACAAGAACATTCTTGACCAATTGGCTTCCTGATTGAAGACTATTGCATGATGGTCCCGTCAAAAGTATTAAAATAGAAAACTGTTGACTGACAGTACATAAACCAATCGGAATAGATTGTTTTGAATGAGTATTAATGATGGCCATTGTTGCCTTTGCCATCGATGGTGTTACATATCAGTGGTCATCCATTGTATTTTACTGACTGGCCTGTGGGCCAACCAGAATATGGGGGCGGGGCTTCACTGGTGTCGTGGGTGGAGCTTTGCTCTGTGTACCAGGAAATAGCAAAACGAAACTAGTCGTTTTAACTAAACATTGATGTAAAAACTATTGAACATCGACCATAACCCATCGATGGTTTATAAACATCGATGGCCGATATCCATCCCTAATGAGAATTGCATCAACCAATCAGATGGTCTAATTTCCAAACTAATTTGCATAAGGCATTTATTTGCTCTCCATAACTTACTTAGGTCCTTCCTCACCCTAGTCTGATTGAAAACCTACAAAACCAGCCAAAGATGGTTGATAACAAGAACATTCTTGGCCAATTGGCTTCCTGGTTGAAGACTATTGCATGGTGGTCCCATCAAAAGTAGTAAAATAGAAAACTGTTGGCTGACAGTACATAAACAAATCGGAATGGATTGTTTTGAATGAGTATTAATGATGGCCATTGTTGCCTTTGCCATCGATGTTGTTACATATCAGTGGTCATCCATTGTATTTGACTGACTGGCCTGTGGGCCAATCAGAATATGGGGGCGGGGCTTCACTGGTGTCGTGGGTGGAGCTTTGCTCTGTGTACCAGGAAATAGCAAAACGAAACTAGTCGTTTTAACTAAACATTGATGTAAAAACTATTGAACATCGACCATAACCCATCGATGGTTTATAAACATCGATGGCCGATGGCCATCCCTAATGAGAATTGCATCAACCAATCAGATGGTCTAATTTCCAAACTAATTTGCATAAGGCATTTATTTGCTCTCCATAACTTACTTAGGTTCTTCCTCACCCTAGTCTGATTGAAAACCTACAAAACCAGCTAAAGATGGTTGATAACAAGAACATTCTTGACCAATTGGCTTCCTGATTGAAGACTATTGCATGATGGTCCCGTCAAAAGTAGTAAAATAGAAAACTGTTGACTGACAGTACATAAACCAATCGGAATGGATTGTTTTGAATGAGTATTAATGATGACCATTGTTGCCTTTGCCATCGATGTTGTTACATATCAGTGGTCATCCACTGTATTTGACTGACTGGCCTGTGGGCCAATCAGAATATGGGGGCGGGGCTTCACTGGTGTCGTGGGTGGAGCTTTGCTCTGTGTACCAGGAAATAGCAAAACAAAACTAGTCGTTTTAACTAAACATTGATGTAAAAACTATTGAACATCGACCATAACCCATCGATGGTTTATAACCATCGATGGTCGATGGCCATCCCTAATGAGAATTGCATCAACCAATCAGATGGGCTAATTTCCAAACTAATTTGCATAAGGAATTTATTTGCTCTCCATAACTTACTTAGGTCCTTCCTCACCCTAGTCTGATTGAAAACCTACAAAACCAGCCAAATATGGTTGATAACAAGAACATTCTTGACCAATTGGCTTCCTGGTTGAAGACTATTGCATGATGGTCCCATCAAAAGTAGTAAAATAGAAAACTGTTGGCTGACAGTACATAAACAAATCGGAATGGATTGTTTTGAATGAGTATTAATGATTGCCATTGTTGCCTTTGCCATCGATGTTGTTACATATCAGTGGTCATCCATTGTATTTGACTGACTGGCCTGTGGGCCAATCAGAATATGGGGGCGGGGCTTCACTGGTGTCGTGGGTGGAGCTTTGCTCTGTGTACCAGGAAATAGCAAAACAAAACTAGTCGTTTTAACTAAACATTGATGTAAAAACTATTGAACATCGACCATAACCCATCGATGGTTTATAACCATCGATGGTCGATGGCCATCCCTAATGAGAATTGCATCAACCAATCAGATGGTCTAATTTCCAAACTAATTTGCATAAGGAATTTATTTGCTCTCCATAACTTACTTAGGTCCTTCCTCACCCTAGTCTGATTGAAAACCTACAAAACCAGCCAAATATGGTTGATAACAAGAACATTCTTGACCAATTGGCTTCCTAGTTGAAGACTATTGCATGATGGTCCCATCAAAAGTAGTAAAATAGAAAACTGTTGGCTGACAGTACATAAACAAATCGGAATGGATTGTTTTGAATGAGTATTAATGATTGCCATTGTTGCCTTTGCCATCGATGTTGTTACATATCAGTGGTCATCCATTGTATTTGACTGACTGGCCTGTGGGCCAATCAGAATATGGGGGCGGGGCTTCACTGGTGTCGTGGGTGGAGCTTTGCTCTGTGTACCAGGAAATAGCAAAACAAAACTAGTCGTTTTAACTAAACATTGATGTAAAAACTATTGAACATCGACCATAACCCATCGATGGTTTATAACCATCGATGGTCGATGGCCATCCCTAATGAGAATTGCATCAACCAATCAGATGGTCTAATTTCCAAACTAATTTGCATAAGGAATTTATTTGCTCTCCATAACTTACTTAGGTCCTTCCTCACCCTAGTCTGATTGAAAACCTACAAAACCAGCCAAAGATGGTTGATAACAAGAACATTCTTGACCAATTGGCTTCCTGATTGAAGACTATTGCATGATGGTCCCGTCAAAAGTATTAAAATAGAAAACTGTTGACTGACAGTACATAAACCAATCGGAATAGATTGTTTTGAATGAGTATTAATGATGGCCATTGTTGCCTTTGCCATCGATGGTGTTACATATCAGTGGTCATCCATTGTATTTTACTGACTGGCCTGTGGGCCAACCAGAATATGGGGGCGGGGCTTCACTGGTGTCGTGGGTGGAGCTTTGCTCTGTGTACCAGGAAATAGCAAAACGAAACTAGTCGTTTTAACTAAACATTGATGTAAAAACTATTGAACATCGACCATAACCCATCGATGGTTTATAAACATCGATGGCCGATGGCCATCCCTAATGAGAATTGCATCAACCAATCAGATGGTCTTATTTCCAAACTAATTTGCATAAGGCATTTATTTGCTCTCCATAACTTACTTAGGTCCTTCCTCACCCTAGTCTGATTGAAAACCTACAAAACCAGCCAAAGATGGTTGATAACAAGAACATTCTTGACCAATTGGCTTCCTGGTTGAAGACTATTGCATGGTGGTCCCATCAAAAGTAGTAAAATAGAAAACTGTTGGCTGACAGTACATAAACAAATCGGAATGGATTGTTTTGAATGAGTATTAATGATGGCCATTGTTGCCTTTGCCATCGATGTTGTTACATATCAGTGGTCATCCATTGTATTTGACTGACTGGCCTGTGGGCCAATCAGAATATGGGGGTGGGGCTTCACTGGTGTCGTGGGTGGAGCTTTGCTCTGTGTACCAGGAAATAGCAAAACGAAACTAGTCGTTTTAACTAAACATTGATGTAAAAACTATTGAACATCGACCATAACCCATCGATGGTTTATAAACATCGATGGTCGATGGCCATCCCTAATGAGAATTGCATCAACCAATCAGATGGTCTAATTTCCAAACTAATTTGCATAAGGCATTTATTTGCTCTCCATAACTTACTTAGGTTCTTCCTCACCCTAGTCTGATTGAAAACCTACAAAACCAGCTAAAGATGGTTGATAACAAGAACATTCTTGACCAATTGGCTTCCTGATTGAAGACTATTGCATGATGGTCCCGTCAAAAGTAGTAAAATAGAAAACTGTTGACTGACAGTACATAAACCAATCGGAATGGATTGTTTTGAATGAGTATTAATGATGGCCATTGTTGCCTTTGCCATCGATGTTGTTACATATCAGTGGTCATCCATTGTATTTGACTGACTGGCCTGTGGGCCAATCACAATATGGGGGCGGGGCTTCACTGGTGTCGTGGGTGGAGCTTTGCTCTGTGTACTAGGAAATAGTAAAACAAAACTAGTCGTTTTAACTAAACATTGATGTAAAAACTATTGAACATCGACCATAACCCATCGATGGTTTATAAACATCGATGGCCGATGGCCATCCCTAATGAGAATTGCATCAACCAATCAGATGGTCTAATTTCCAAACTAATTTGTATAAGGCATTTATTTGCTCTCCATAACTTACTTAGGTCCTTCCTCACCCTAGTCTGATTGAAAACCTACAAAACCAGCCAAAGATGGTTGATAACAAGAACATTCTTGACCAATTGGCTTCCTGGTTGAAGACTATTGCATGGTGGTCCCATCAAAAGTAGTAAAATAGAAAACTGTTGGCTGACAGTACATAAACAAATCGGAATGGATTGTTTTGAATGAGTATTAATGATGGCCATTGTTGCCTTTGCCATCGATGTTGTTACATATCAGTGGTCATCCATTGTATTTGACTGACTGGCCTGTGGGCCAATCAGAATATGGGGGTGGGGCTTCACTGGTGTCGTGGGTGGAGCTTTGCTCTGTGTACCAGGAAATAGCAAAACGAAACTAGTCGTTTTAACTAAACATTGATGTAAAAACTATTGAACATCGACCATAACCCATCGATGGTTTATAAACATCGATGGCCGATGGCCATCCCTAATGAGAATTGCATCAACCAATCAGATGGTCTAATTTCCAAACTAATTTGCATAAGGCATTTATTTGCTCTCCATAACTTACTTAGGTTCTTCCTCACCCTAGTCTGATTGAAAACCTACAAAACCAGCTAAAGATGGTTGATAACAAGAACATTCTTGACCAATTGGCTTCCTGATTGAAGACTATTGCATGATGGTCCCGTCAAAAGTAGTAAAATAGAAAACTGTTGACTGACAGTACATAAACCAATCGGAATGGATTGTTTTGAATGAGTATTAATGATGGCCATTGTTGCCTTTGCCATCGATGTTGTTACATATCAGTGGTCATCCATTGTATTTGACTGACTGGCCTGTGGGCCAATCACAATATGGGGGCGGGGCTTCACTGGTGTCGTGGGTGGAGCTTTGCTCTGTGTACCAGGAAATAGTAAAACAAAACTAGTCGTTTTAACTAAACATTGATGTAAAAACTATTGAACATCGACCAGAACCCATCGATGGTTTATAAACATCGATGGCCGATGGCCATCCCTAATGAGAATTGCATCAACCAATCAGATGGTCTAATTTCCAAACTAATTTGCATAAGGAATTTATTTGCTCTCCATAACTTACTTAGGTCCTTCCTCACCCTAGTCTGATTGAAAACCTACAAAACCAGCCAAAGATGGTTGATAACAAGAACATTCTTGACCAATTGGCTTCCTGGTTGAAGACTATTGCATGATGGTCCCATCAAAAGTAGTAAAATAGAAAACTGTTGACTGACAGTACATAAACCAATCGGAATGGATTGTTTTGAATGAGTATTAATGATGGCCATTGTTGCCTTTGCCATCGATGTTGTTACATATCAGTGGTCATCCATTGTATTTGACTGACTGGCCTGTGGGCCAATCAGAATATGGGGGCGGGGCTTCACTGGTGTCGTGGGTGGAGCTTTGCTCTGTGTACCAGGAAATAGCAAAACAAAACTAGTCGTTTTAACTAAACATTGATGTAAAAACTATTGAACATCGACCATAACCCATCGATGGTTTATAAACATCGATGGCCGATGGCCATCCCTAATTAGAATTGCATCAACCAATCAGATGGTCTAATTTCCAAACTAATTTGCATAAGGCATTTATTTGCTCTCCATAACTTACTTAGGTTCTTCCTCACCCTAGTCTGATTGAAAACCTACAAAACCAGCTAAAGATGGTTGATAATAAGAACATTCTTGACCAATTGGCTTCCTGATTGAAGACTATTGCATGATGGTCCCGTCAAAAGTAGTAAAATAGAAAACTGTTGACTGACAGTACATAAACCAATCGGAATGGATTGTTTTGAATGAGTATTAATGATGGCCATTGTTGCCTTTGCCATCGATGTTGTTACATATCAGTGGTCATCCATTGTATTTGACTGACTGGCCTGTGGGCCAATCACAATATGGGGGCGGGGCTTCACTGGTGTCGTGGGTGGAGCTTTGCTCTGTGTACCAGGAAATAGTAAAACAAAACTAGTCGTTTTAACTAAACATTGATGTAAAAACTATTGAACATCGACCAGAACCCATCGATGGTTTATAAACATCGATGGCCGATGGCCATCCCTAATGAGAATTGCATCAACCAATCAGATGGTCTAATTTCCAAACTAATTTGCATAAGGAATTTATTTGCTCTCCATAACTTACTTAGGTCCTTCCTCACCCTAGTCTGATTGAAAACCTACAAAACCAGCCAAAGATGGTTGATAACAAGAACATTCTTGACCAATTGGCTTCCTGGTTGAAGACTATTGCATGATGGTCCCATCAAAAGTAGTAAAATAGAAAACTGTTGACTGACAGTACATAAACCAATCGGAATGGATTGTTTTGAATGAGTATTAATGATGGCCATTGTTGCCTTTGCCATCGATGTTGTTACATATCAGTGGTCATCCATTGTATTTGACTGACTGGCCTGTGGGCCAATCAGAATATGGGGGCGGGGCTTCACTGGTGTCGTGGGTGGAGCTTTGCTCTGTGTACCAGGAAATAGCAAAACAAAACTAGTCGTTTTAACTAAACATTGATGTAAAAACTATTGAACATCGACCATAACCCATCGATGGTTTATAAACATCGATGGACGATGGCCATCCCTAATGAGAATTGCATCAACCAATCAGATGGTCTAATTTCCAAACTAATTTGCATAAGGAATTTATTTGCTCTCCATAACTTACTTAGGTCCTTCCTCACCATAGTCTGATTGAAAACCTACAAAACCAGCCAAAGATGGTTGATAACAAGAACATGCTTGACCAATTGGCTTCCTGGTTGAAGATTATTGCATGATGGTCCCATCAAAAGTAGTAAAATAGAAAACTGTTGGCTGACAGTACATAAACCAATCGGAATGGATTGTTTTAAATGAGTATTAATGATGGGCATTGTTGCCTTTGCCATCGATTTTACATATCAGTGGTCATCCATTGTATTTGACTGACTGGCCTGTGGGCCAATCAGAATATGGGGGCGGGGCTTCACTGGTGTCGTGGGTGGAGCTTTGCTCTGTGTACCAGGAAATAGTAAAACAAAACTAGTCGTTTTAACTAAACATTGATGTAAAAACTATTGAACATCGACCATAACCCATCAATGGTTTATAAACATTGATGGCCGATGGCCATCCCTAATGAGAATTGCATCAACCAATCAGATGGTCTAATTTCCAAACTAATTTGCATAAGGAATTTATTTGCTCTCCATAACTTACTTAGGTCCTTTCTCACACTAGTCTGATTGAAAACCTACAAAACCAGCCAAAAATGGTTGATAACAAGAACATTCTTGACCAATTGGCTTCCTGGTTGAAGACTATTGCATGATGGTCCCATCAAAAGTAGTAAAATAGAAAACTGTTGGCTGACAGTACATAAACAAATCGGAATGGATTGTTTTGAATGAGTATTAATGATTGCCATTGTTGCCTTTGCCATCGATGTTGTTACATATCAGTGGTCATCCATTGTATTTGACTGACTGGCCTGTGGGCCAATCAGAATATGGGGGCGGGGCTTCACTGGTGTCGTGGGTGGAGCTTTGCTCTGTGTACCAGGAAATAGCAAAACAAAACTAGTCGTTTTAACTAAACATTGATGTAAAAACTATTGAACATCGACCATAACCCATCGATGGTTTATAAACATCGATGGCCGATGGCCATCCCTAATGAGAATTGCATCAACCAATCAGATGGTCTAATTTCCAAACTAATTTGCATAAGGAATTTATTTGCTCTCCATAACTTACTTAGGTCCTTCCTCACCCTAGTCTGATTGAAAACCTACAAAACCAGCCAAAGATGGTTGATAACAAGAACATTCTTGACCAATTGGCTTCCTGGTTGAAGATTATTGCATGATGGTCCCATCAAAAGTAGTAAAATAGAAAACTGTTGGCTGACAGTACATAAACCAATCGGAATGGATTGTTTTGAATGAGTATTAATGATGGCCATTGTTGCCTTTGCCATCGATTTTACATATCAGTGTTCATCCATTGTATTTGACTGACTGGCCTGTGGGCCAATCAGAATATGGGGGCGGGGCTTCACTGGTGTCATGGGTGGAGCTTTGCTCTGTGTACCAGGAAATAGTAAAACAAAACTAGTCGTTTTAACTAAACATTGATGTAAAAGCTATTGAACATCGACCAGAACCCATCGATGGTTTATAAACATCGATGGCCGATGGCCATCCCTAATGAGAATTGCATCAACCAATCAGATGGTCTAATTTCCAAACTAATTTGCATATGGAATTTATTTGCTCTCCATAACTTACTTAGGTCCTTCCTCACCCTAGTCTGATTGAAAACCTACAAAACCAGCCAAAGATGGTTGATAACAAGAACATTCTTGACCAATTGGCTTCCTGATTGAAGACTATTGCATGATGGTCCCGTCAAAAGTAGTAAAATAGAAAACTGTTGACTGACAGTACATAAACCAATCGGAATAGATTGTTTTGAATGAGTATTAATGATGGCCATTGTTGCCTTTGCCATCGATGGTGTTACATATCAGTGGTCATCCATTGTATTTGACTGACTGGCCTGTGGGCCAATCAGAATATGGAGGCGGGGCTTCACTGGTGTCGTGGGTGGAGCTTTGCTCTGTGTACCAGGAAATAGCAAAACGAAACTAGTCGTTTTAACTAAACATTGATGTAAAAACTATTGAACATCGACCATAACCCATCGATGTTTTATAAACATCGATGGCCATCCCTAATGAGAATTGCATCAACCAATCAGATGGTCTAATTTCCAAACTAATTTGCATAAGGCATTTATTTGCTCTCCATAACTTACTTAGGTCCTTCCTCACCCTAGTCTGATTGAAAACCTACAAAACCAGCCAAAGATGGTTGATAACAAGAACATTCTTGACCAATTGGCTTCCTGATTGAAGACTATTGCATGATGGTCCCGTCAAAAGTAGTAAAATAGAAAACTGTTGACTGACAGTACATAAACCAATCGGAATGGATTGTTTTGAATGAGTATTAATGATGGCCATTGTTGCCTTTGCCATCGATGTTGTTACATATCAGTGGTCATCCACTGTATTTGACTGACTGGCCTGTGGGCCAATCAGAATATGGGGGCGGGGCTTCACTGGTGTTGTAGGTGGAGCTTTGCTCTGTGTACCAGGAAATAGCAAAACAAAACTAGTCGTTTTAACTAAACATTGATGTAAAAACTATTGAACATCGACCATAACCCATCGATGGTTTATAACCATCGATGGTCGATGGCCATCCCTAATGAGAATTGCATCAACCAATCAGATGGTCTAATTTCCAAACTAATTTGCATAAGGAATTTATTTGCTCTCCATAACTTACTTAGGTCCTTCCTCACCCTAGTCTGATTGAAAACCTACAAAACCAGCCAAATATGGTTGATAACAAGAACATTCTTGACCAATTGGCTTCCTAGTTGAAGACTATTGCATGATGGTCCCATCAAAAGTAGTAAAATAGAAAACTGTTGGCTGACAGTACATAAACAAATCGGAATGGATTGTTTTGAATGAGTATTAATGATTGCCATTGTTGCCTTTGCCATCGATGTTGTTACATATCAGTGGTCATCCATTGTATTTGACTGACTGGCCTGTGGGCCAATCACAATATGGGGGCGGGGCTTCACTGGTGTCGTGGGTGGAGCTTTGCTCTGTGTACCAGGAAATAGTAAAACAAAACTAGTCGTTTTAACTAAACATTGATGTAAAAACTATTGAACATCGACCAGAACCCATCGATGGTTTATAAACATCGATGGCCGATGGCCATCCCTAATGAGAATTGCATCAACCAATCAGATGGTCTAATTTCCAAACTAATTTGCATTTGGATTTTATTTGCTCTCCATAACTTACTTAGGTCCTTCCTCACCCTAGTCTGATTGAAAACCTACAAAACCAGCCAAAGATGGTTGATAACAAGAACATTCTTGACCAATTGGCTTCCTGATTGAAGACTATTGCATGATGGTCCCGTCAAAAGTATTAAAATAGAAAACTGTTGACTGACAGTACATAAACCAATCGGAATAGATTGTTTTGAATGAGTATTAATGATGGCCATTGTTGCCTTTGCCATCGATGGTGTTACATATCAGTGGTCATCCATTGTATTTTACTGACTGGCCTGTGGGCCAACCAGAATATGGGGGCGGGGCTTCACTGGTGTCGTGGGTGGAGCTTTGCTCTGTGTACCAGGAAATAGCAAAACGAAACTAGTCGTTTTAACTAAACATTGATGTAAAAACTATTGAACATCGTCCATAACCCATCGATGGTTTATAAACATCGATGGCCGATGGCCATCCCTAATGAGAATTGCATCAACCAATCAGATGGTCTAATTTCCAAACTAATTTGCATAAGGCATTTATTTGCTCTCCATAACTTACTTAGGTCCTTCCTCACCCTAGTCTGATTGAAAACCTACAAAACCAGCCAAAGATGGTTGATAACAAGAACATTCTTGACCAATTGGCTTCCTGGTTGAAGACTATTGCATGGTGGTCCCATCAAAAGTAGTAAAATAGAAAACTGTTGGCTGACAGTACATAAACAAATCGGAATGGATTGTTTTGAATGAGTATTAATGATGGCCATTGTTGCCTTTGCCATCGATGTTGTTACATATCAGTGGTCATCCATTGTATTTGACTGACTGGCCTGTGGGCCAATCAGAATATGGGGGTGGGGCTTCACTGGTGTCGTGGGTGGAGCTTTGCTCTGTGTACCAGGAAATAGCAAAACGAAACTAGTCGTTTTAACTAAACATTGATGTAAAAACTATTGAACATCGACCATAACCCATCGATGGTTTATAAACATCGATGGCCGATGGCCATCCCTAATGAGAATTGCATCAACCAATCAGATGGTCTAATTTCCAAACTAATTTGCATAAGGCATTTATTTGCTCTCCATAACTTACTTAGGTTCTTCCTCACCCTAGTCTGATTGAAAACCTACAAAACCAGCTAAAGATGGTTGATAACAAGAACATTCTTGACCAATTGGCTTCCTGATTGAAGACTATTGCATGATGGTCCCGTCAAAAGTAGTAAAATAGAAAACTGTTGACTGACAGTACATAAACCAATCGGAATGGATTGTTTTGAATGAGTATTAATGATGGCCATTGTTGCCTTTGCCATCGATGTTGTTACATATCAGTGGTCATCCATTGTATTTGACTGACTGGCCTGTGGGCCAATCACAATATGGGGGCGGGGCTTCACTGGTGTCGTGGGTGGAGCTTTGCTCTGTGTACCAGGAAATAGTAAAACAAAACTAGTCGTTTTAACTAAACATTGATGTAAAAACTATTGAACATCGACCATAACCCATCGATGGTTTATAAACATCGATGGCCGATGGCCATCCCTAATGAGAATTGCATCAACCAATCAGATGGTCTAATTTCCAAACTAATTTGCATAAGGCATTTATTTGCTCTCCATAACTTACTTAGGTCCTTCCTCACCCTAGTCTGATTGAAAACCTACAAAACCAGCCAAAGATGGTTGATAACAAGAACATTCTTGACCAATTGGCTTCCTGGTTGAAGACTATTGCATGGTGGTCCCATCAAAAGTAGTAAAATAGAAAACTGTTGGCTGACAGTACATAAACAAATCGGAATGGATTGTTTTGAATGAGTATTAATGATGGCCATTGTTGCCTTTGCCATCGATGTTGTTACATATCAGTGGTCATCCATTGTATTTGACTGACTGGCCTGTGGGTCAATCAGAATATGGGGGTGGGGCTTCACTGGTGTCGTGGGTGGAGCTTTGCTCTGTGTACCAGGAAATAGCAAAACGAAACTAGTCGTTTTAACTAAACATTGATGTAAAAACTATTGAACATCGACCATAACCCATCGATGGTTTATAAAC